>NC_083771.1:0-305625 GCF_963514075.1 Conger conger | reverse complement strand
GCATCGGCAGGAGCAGCACTGCCCTGCTCCTGTCCCCGTTCCTCTGCCTGGCTCTGCTGCTCTTCCTGCTGCGCTTCCTCCTCCCCTCCACCAGGGGGAGCTGGCTGTCCTCCGGTTGCCTCGGCGTAAGTGCGCCTCCGGGTGGGGCAGTCCCGGATCAGGTGTTCCAGGCTCCCGCACAGATGGCACTTCCTTCCTCTGGGGCACTCGCGTGCCGCATGGCCTTCCTCCCCACATGCCAAACAAACAAAGGAGCTGCAGTCCTTTGACATGTGGCCGTATTTGAGGCATCTCCTGCAGTATGTGGGCAGCCCTGGATAGGTCAGAAAGCCCTTTTCCTGCCCGATGGAAAAAACTGCAGGCAGATGCCTCACACCGCCCACCGACTCCTCTTCAGGCCTGAGCCTCACAAGGTACTGCCTCTTCCCATTCCAGACTCCAAAATGGTTCCTCATCCTCACCTCGGGCCTCAACACAGTGCAGTATCGCCCCAAAAACACCTCCACCTCTCTTGCCGTGACAAACGGGTTGTACATTAGTACGGTAACCACCTTCACATCCCTTGAAAAGAGTGGCTCCATGGAAAGGCCCTCCAATATCTCCTCTTTCCTCTTCTCCTTATAGGCCTCATAGACCTCCAAACACACCGCCTCACTCTCCAATGTAACATCATATAGACCTCTTCCCTGGTGATCTTGCACACAGTACATGCGCTCGACTCCCACACCGAAAAAATCTTTAAATACCCTCAGAATGATGTAACGTAGGTCAACCGTTCCTCTCCTCTCCGCCTCCACCTGCAGCCGAATGGTGTTCCTCCTCTTTAATCCTCCGCCCTCCATTTCCGGTCCTGGGGCTGTCATGGTCCCTCGAATCGCTCCCGCAAGTCCTTGAATCGCCGAAAGTTGTAAACTGATAAGAACAGATACTACACTTGATCTTAGCCAAAAGGCCGAGAAGCGATAACCACAAACTGGCCCCTGCCGACGGCGCCCTCCCGGTGCCCCCGGACCGCGCTCGGGGCAGATGTCACCTGGCCCCGGAAAACCTGGCCAGATGTCACCTGGCCCCCCCCCCTGCCTTCCCAAGAAATGTGACCTTTCGGCGCACCAGGCGCCTCCGGCCCCCTTCCCAGCCACTCCCACTGACCTGGGGTTGCCACTGCTGCCAGCCGGCCGGACAGACAATCCGAGAGGGAAGGTGGGAAAAGCGAGACAGCGCAATAACAACAAACAGTTACGTCCCGCACAGAAAACTACATCATTTTGCTAAAAAACAGAGGCAAGCACACTTACAACAAGGGCACATATTCACCCTATTTACAACACAATTCACTTACACGCATATACACACACACACACACACACACACACACACACCAAAAAACAGGGACAGGGCAACCCGCACACCCAATAAATAAACAAACAAACAAACAAACAAACAAACAACCTTTTTTTTGCACAAAACTTGGAGAGGCGCACCGTTCCCGAACGCACTGCAATAACGGGTCGATGCTTGAAGTGGACGGAGCAAGCTCCTTCTCCGACTCCCTGTGCCAAAAATCCGTTTAATATATAGTCCCCTGATAGGGGACGTATCAGATTTTAAACTTATAAGAACAGATTTTTTTTGTTTTATAAACTTTTATTTCCACACATATCACATTACATTGTATTTACATTAAACACACATAACACAAACAATATACAAACCCCTCACGCTTTCTACAAACACAACACATATACATTCATTATTTACAATTTATGTACACTATTTACACTTTCATCGGCCTAATTATATTAGGCCACTATTATAGGCCTAAGGCGGCCTTCACCTTTCCCCATTTCTTTTTGCACCTCTCCTGTCCCTCTACCTGGGCGCACACCCTTATCTCCACCGCCACCCTTCTTTCCCAACCCTTGTAGCACTGCACCCCCGTCATGCCGTCTGAGGGGTTCACAATTTTACTATTTCGGCTGTCCCACAAGGCCAGCTTCCCCCAGCTCACCAGGAGGCTGAACACCTCCCTTTCCTCAGCCTTCACCCTCTCCAAACCAACAGCCTTCATGGCTGCTGCTCTGTCCACTGCTGTGGCCCATACCGGGAGGAACACCACCCTATTTGCCCTCCCCCAAAAGACCTTTGCAAACCTTTCCCACAGGGCATGCCCTCCTGTCTCCTCCCTCCCACAGCCCCTGGGGCACACCGGGCTCCTGGCAGTGCCAGCCCTGTGCATCCTCTCCCTCACCGGCAATCTCCCCAGACCGCCCAACCAGTTCAGGTCGCTTGCTCGGTTTGGGAGCCACCTGGCGGACAAAAACTTCCACTGCCCTCCATTTCTCTCCACCTCCCTCTCTACCTCCCTCACCCTCCTGCCCAAGAGCGCTTTATATAGGGCCCTGTGGTCCTTCAGCCCCTGCGCCATGATGGTCTCGCTGTTTGCTCTCAAAAACAGCACTGCCCTCGTGTAGCACCACGGGATGTCCTCCGCCCTCGGCCCCCTATTGTCCCACCCCACCAGCTCTCTCATGGCTGTCCCCACCCACATCCTCATGAGATGCCTACTCTTGTGGCTCTCCGCTCCCACCAAGGTGTCGACGATGCTTTTGAGGTATAACACCTCAAGCTTCAGGCCTACGTCCACTAGACCCCGCCCTCCCCTCTCCACTGGCAAAAACAAAATTTCCCTTTTTACCGGTTCCAAACGCCCTCCCCACAGAAAATTAAAAATCATCCGGTTTAAAATGATCTTGCACCCCGCCGGGATCGGGAAAACTCTCCCTAAATAAATGAGTTGCGGCAAAATGTCCGCCTTCACTATCAATACCTTACCTGATAGGGTTAGTGTTCTCGCCCTCCACAAGCCTAACCTCTTCCTTACCTTTTCCAGGCACTGTTCCCAGTTCAGCCTGTCTGCCCTCTCCCTGCTGAACCGGATCCCCAGCACCTTCATCCCGTCCTCACACACTGCGAGGCCATGCTGCTCCCCCCTCCTCCCTCTCCATCCCTCGGTCACCATCACTGTCGACTTGCCATAGTTTATTTTCGACCCTGACCCTCGACAGTACTGGCCCACCAGGCCCATGACCCTCTCCACGTCCCTCTCTGAGGAGACCACCACTGTGGTGTCATCGGCGTACTGTAGCAGCTTTACCCTCTCCCCCCCACTGCCTGGGATCTGCAGGCCCCTAAACACCGTGTCCTGCCTCATCAGCTCTGCCAGGGGCTCTATCACACACACATACAGCAACGGGGACAGGGGACACCCCTGCCTCACCCCTCTACCCTGCCTCACCGGCGTACTCAAAGCCCCGTTAACTTTCACCCGGCTGAAGGCTCCGTTGTAGAGGGCCTTTACCCAGGCAACAAACCCCCCTCCAAACCCAATTCTGTCCAGGACCTGTACCAGGAAGGCGTGGTCGACCCGGTCAAAAGCCTTTTGTTGGTCCAGGCCAATCACACCTATCCCCACTTTCCTACTTTTAGCCCATGCCAGCACATCCCTCAACAACACTAGGTTCTGGGACCCCATCCTTCCCGGGACCGCACAAGTTTGGTCCGGCCCCAGAACCTCCCCTAAAACTCCCTTGGCCCTGTTGGCCAGCACCTTCCCCAGCACCCTGTAATCGGTGCAGAGGAGTGTGATTGGCCGCCAGTTCCCCAGGTCTTTCCTCTCTCCCTTCTTAAATAGGAGGTGTATCACCCCCTCCCTCATTGACTGGGGCATTTTCCCCACTTCTCCCACCCGGTTAAACACCTCCACCAGGTCCTCTGCCATCTCTCCCCAAAAGTGGGTATATAGCTCCCTTGTTATCCCGTCCTTCCCTGGAGTTTTCCCCGCCTTTAGGGAGAACAAGGCTTCCCTTACTTCTTCCTTATTTATTTTCCTCCCCAGAGCTTCCTGTCGCCCCTCCCCTACCTTCCTCCAGAGCCGCGCCACCAGCCTGTCCCCCTCCTCTGTGTCCCTCTCCTCCCTACCAAACAGCACAGAATAGAAACGCGCTGCAGCGTCTAATTTTTCCTCCTGCAGTCTTACCTCCCCCTGGTTTGTAGCTAGCGCCTCCATCCATCCCTCGCTTTGGCGCGCACTCACCGCCTTGAAAAAGAAAGGCGTTACCCTCTCGTCCTTTTCCTTCCTCTCCACCCTCGCCAGGAAGGCAAACCTCCTTGCTTTCTCTCTATAATAGGCCCTTATTTGTTCCTTTAAAGCCTTTACCTCTTCTGTCTTTACCCTCCCTCCCCTGTTTGCCACGCCCACCCAGTATTGCAGTTCACTCTGCAGTGCCCACACTCTCTCTCTCTCTTCCCTCCTCTTGGCTATCCCGTAGGCCATGCAAAACTCCTTTATTCTGATTTTCACCAGCTCCCACCAATCCAAAACACATAAAAACTGGGCTTTGAAGGCCTTCCAACCCAAATAAAACTCCTTAAATTGCTCTATAAAACAAAAGTCTTCTAGGAGTTCGGCATTAAAACTCCATCTCCTTTTTCTTTCGTTCTCCCCTCCCTCCAAAACGCACTTAATTAAACAATGGTCCGATGACCAGCTTGGCATCACCACAAATTTTTTCAAACGAAAACTTTTGGACACAAAAAAATAATCCAGCCTTCTCCTGCAGCCCCTGGAATTTGCCCATGTAAACCCCTCCCCCTGTCAGCCATTTTCCCTAAAACAATCAAACAAAGAAAACTTAACCAAAATCTCTTTTTTTAAATAAAGAACTGAAAAATCCCTCCTTCCCCCCCACTATCCCCTCGTCCACCGACACATTGAAATCCCCCCCCAAAATAATACTCCTATTTGTAGCCAAAACTTCTGGCAAAAGTTTAAAAAAATCATACCGCTGAGAAATATTGCACGGGGCATGCACATTAACAAATCTCATTTTCTCCCCTTCCCACAAAACATCCGCACACATGAGCCTTCCTGGGACTATCGTCAGGAATCTTCTATTTCTACCCCCCTTCCTTTAAACAAAATCCCCAAACCGTCAGCGTGGACATTGCCCACTGACCACACTGAAGGCCCCAGATCCCAATCCTTGCGAAAAATGGCCACATCCCTCCCCCCTCCCAAATGACATTCCTGCAAAAAAAGTACATTATCTTTTAAAGATAAAAACAGCGCCAACCTTTTGTCCCGGTCTTTTATGCCCCTGGCATTAAGAGACAAGAAATTTTTTTCCATTAATTAAAATGTAATAAAAGGTGCTGGCCTTCAGCCTACCTCCTTCCAAAAATTTTCTCCATCCCCATCCTGGGTTCCGCCGGCAATGGAACGTCCGAATCCCCCATCTCCTTCTCCACCTCTTCGGCCCAGTCCTTGGGCCTAGCCTTGGCTTTGGTCGGGGCCCTGGCCTTTGCCTGCCTCCCCCCTGGTGGAGCTCCAGCCATCTCAGGCCTCTCCTTCCTCTTCTCTCCCCTCAGCCTGATGACGGCATCCTCCTCCATGGACAGCTCCATGTCGGAGTCGTCGCTGCCCTCATCCGCCGTCTCCCTCCCCTCCCTGCTGCCGAGCTCCAGATCGGTGTCTGGGATCGGGCCTTCCTCGGTGCTAGGCCCCGCTGAGCCCGGTGCAGGCCCTCTCTGCTCCCCCTTCCTGCTTTCCGCCTTGCTGTGCTCTGTTGGGCCTGGTGTAGGCCCCTCAGCCTCCACTGGGCCTGATGTAGGCCTCTCAACCTCTGTTGGGCCTGGTGTAGGCCTCTCAGCCCCTGCTGGGCCTGATGTAGGCCTCTCCGCCTCCTTTGGGCCTGGTGTAGGCCCGTCAGCCTCTGTTGGGCCTGGTGTAGGCCTCTCCGCCCCTGCTGGCCCTGGTGTAGGCCTCTCAGCCTCTGTTGGGCCTGGTGCAGGCCTCTCAGCCTCCGTTGGGCCTGGTACAGGCCTCTCAGCCCCTGCTGGCCCTGCTGTAGGCCTCTCAGCCTCTGTTGGGCCTGGTGCAGGCCTCTCAGCCCCCGCTGGCCCTGCTGTAGGCGCTGCTCTCTCCCTGGCTGCATCGGCGTAGGTGCGGCGGCGCTTCGGGCATGCCCTCATGAGATGGTCCCCGGAGCCACAGACGTTGCAGGTGCGCGGCTCCTTGCACTCGACCGCCATGTGCCCTCGGTGCCAGCAATTGTGGCACACCACCGACCTGCACCCCGCGTCGACGTGGCCCACCTCCATGCACCGTCGACAAAAAGGAGGCTGCCTGGAATACGAGATGTGGCCCTTCACTCCTTCGACCATGCAGAGGGCTGGAGGATGGAGGTAGCCCTCGTAGCCATGGTCACTCTCCCGGAGCAGGACCTCGTACACCCTCTGGCCATTCCAGAAGCCGTAGACGTCCCTCCGGTATCTGGGTCCGGCCACCACCCTTGCGTACCTCTCCAGGTACCTCCCGACAGCCTCATCTGGCACGTTCATGTCAAACAGGTTGATGATGACCACCCTGTGGTTCCTCCTCTCCATGGACTCCACCCGGAAAGCCCCCAGATCTTCCCTTTTGCACCTCTCCATGAACGCCTGGAAAGCCTCCGGTCCTCTGAAGGCCACGTCTACGAACTCCTCTCTCCCGTTCCTCTGGATGCCCAGAATATCCCTCTCTGAAAGAGAGAACTTCTCCAAAATGAAGCTCTTCACAAATTCTTCCCTCTGGGGCATGCTCCCTGGGGCTCCTGCCCATTTCACCCTTGCAGTGTTTCTTACAGCTCTCCAATTGCCTGAAGACATACTTACTTTCTGTCGCTTCTCTCCACCACAAACCACTTGATCTTAGCCAAAAGGCCGAGAAGCGATAACCACAAACGGGCCCCTGCCGACGGCGCCCTCCCGGTGCCCCCGGACCGCGCTCGGGGCAGATGCCACCTGGCCCAGGGGCCGGCCCCCCTCCCCGCCTTCCCAAGAACCCTGCGCACGCACTGACTGGCCGGTCGGCGAGCTACCGTAACGACCGGACTCAGCTGGCTCCTCCCACCAAGATACACTGTCCTCCACTGGCAGGCACAGCCGCCAAAAACACTCGACACATACCGAGTACACTGTTACGTACTTACTACCGAGTTACTTACTGAATAGCTGCTCTCTAGGCAGCGACCAAAGCTATTTAGCGAGCGGGGCATGGATCGCACGCGGCAAGCAGGCGATAAGCCAGAAACGAGCAAGTCGGCTCGGCTCATCGGCGACTCGCAAGCAACCCGCATACCTGTCGCACATTGCCGTCTGTCCTTACACCGTTCGAAGCTGCCCCGTCCTGTGGACGGAGCATCCAAAAATAGCACAAACTCAGGTGCGTTCCTCTCCACGGAAATCTTTAGTAAAAGGCAAAAGATTTGTGCGTGCTGAAGAGAAACCCGAGCGAAATGTGACCTTTCAGCGCACCAGGCGCCTCCGGCCCCCTTCCCAGCCACTCCCACTGACCCGGGGTTGCCACTGCCGCCAGCCGGCCGGCCGGCCGGACAGACAATCCGAGAGGGAAGGTGGGAAAAGCGAGACAGCGCAATAACAAACGGTTACGTCCCGCACACAAAACTGCTACATCGTTTTGCTAAAAAATAGAGGCAAGCACACTTACAACAAGGGCACATATTCAGCCTATCTACAACACAATTTACATACATACATACAAAAAAACAAACAAACAAACAAACAAAAAGGGGGAAGAACAGGGCAACCCACCCATCTAGTAAAGGACAACAAAACACAACCTTTTTTTGCACAAAACTTGGAGAGGCGCACCGTTCCCGAACGCACTGCAATAACGGGTCGATGCTTGAAGCGGACGGAGCAAGCTCCTTCTCCGACTCCCTGTGCCAAAAATCCGTTTAATATATAGTCCCCTGATAGGGGACGTACCAGATATTAAACTGATAAGAACAGATTTTTTGTTTTTAAGTTTTTTATTATATCTGCCCTCAGTTTACATTACATCATGTTCCTTGGGCTTACATTATTTTTACATTATATTCAAATCATTTTTAAAACTTTAATACAAAGACTAAACAACACCAACAAAAACCAAGACTTAGAAAAAAAAAAAAAAAAAAAAAAAAAATACATTTCCCGCCACCACCCCAAAAGGTAAAAGTAAAAGACAAAAACGGTTTCATTTTCCCCTCTCCCACTGGGGCAAAACAGGTTCACCAGACACCTTTCCAAAACTAAAAACATTAAATACACCAGTCTTAAAAGAACATAAATAAATAAATAAATAAACTTTAAGACTGTTAAAACACAACCCACAAAAGACCTATTAAAATCCCACTTTAAGACCCTAGCCTTTCCACTCTTTTGTAATGGGCAGCCCTGTGTCCTTAAAAAACACACTCCTCTCCCTTCTATTCCACAAACACAAAAACCGCCCATTGCTCTTCCTCAGTCCGCACCCACGAGAGTCCATGCTGCGGGGCCCCACATCGTCCGGGCCTCGTCCGCGCCTTTTCTCCTCCGGTCTCTCCTCATATAGTCCCTGACCCGGGATTTTGCCAGCCGCCACACTGCCTCAGGTTCCAGTGCCCTCCTCTCCTCCACCCAGAGAGTCCTGGCTGTCCAGAGGGCCTCCTTGCAGCAGTTTGCCGTGAGCCACATGGCCCTCCAGCTCCTGGTCCCCAGCGCCTGTTTCCCCGCCCCGTAAAGGGCGTGCTGCAGGGTAATTGTCCCGCCTCTGAAGAAGAGGGTCAGCAGGGGGTCGGCCAGCCTCCAGAGCTCCCTGGCGGCCTCACAGTCCCACATTGCGTGGCGGACTGACTCCTCATCCTGGCATCCATCCCGGGGGCACCCCGCAATAGTAGCCAGGCGCCTCGCGTGCATAACTGCCCGCACTGGCAACACCTCGTGGGCGCCGAACCACGCCAGGTCCCTGTGTTTGTGGAGCAGATCTGGATGGGTGACCGCGCTCCAAACGGTTGTTGCTTGGCCTACCGCCAGCCCGCGCACTGGACACACTTGGTCTCTGCCCTGCACAAAAGAGAGGATAGCACGGTGAGAGGCCAGGGTACCCTCCCCCTCCCCCTCCAACCCACACTTCCCCAGAAAGGCCTGAAGCGGCCGATATGGCTTGGGCATCTCAAACGCCATGGGCACCGTAAGGGGCACCTTAATGAGGCCCAGCCGCTTCAGGTACCTCCCTATAAAAAAACGTACTAAAAAGGATCCCTTCGTTTCCATTTTTAAAACCATAGATATATGTAGAGCTACAAATTGGCTCAACATCACCCGGTAAAAATCTGGGACCCCCCTCCCGCCCTTCTCAGGCTCCCGCCTAACCCATTCCCTCCGGAGCCGTTCCCACCCCCCTCCCCATAAAAACCGAAACACACACCGATTTAGACGAGACAGGACAGAACGCGACGGAACAAAAATGACACCCACAAAAGACAATAACGGGACCAACACAGACTTTAAAATCAGGATCTTCCCCTGGAAGGTGAGCCTCCGGAGCTGCCAAAATTGGAGCCTGCGCTCAGCCTTCCTCAGCACCACCTCCCAGTTCTCCCCTCCCTTCCCTTCCGAGTTAAAAACAAGGCCCAGCACCCGCACATCCCCCTGAGTCTCCACCAGGGGGAGTGCTTGGCGCTCTCCTTCCTCCCACACTCCAAAGGTCTTGAGGACAGACTTGTCCTCATTCAGCCTCGACCCTGAGGCCTCCCCATACAAAGCTGCCTTCTCTAAGACCTTTTTTACAGAGCGAGCATCACTACATAAAATTGTGACATCGTCCATATAAAAGATGCACCTGGCCTCCCTCCCCCCACTACCCGGGATCTTTAAACCCGCTATCCAGGCTTCCCTTCTCAAGACCTCTGCAAATGGCTCTATACAGCACACAAACAGAAGGGGGGATAAGGGACACCCCTGGCGGACGCCGCAGTTGATTTTCACTGCCCTGGTTAGGGTCCCATTAACCAAGAATCTACTCCTCGCCCCCGCGTAAAGGAGTCCCACCCGAGCTAGAAACCTGGCCGGAAAGCCCATCTTTTGCAGTACACTGAACATGTACTGGTGCGAGACCCGATCGTAAGCCTTTTCGAAATCTAAATTTAGAAGAGCTAATTTCATATTTCTGTCTCTCGCCAGACAGATGGCATCTCTCACCAACACCAGGCTGTCCGTGATCCTCCTTCCGGCCACTGCACAGGTTTGATCCGGGTGTATCAATCCCCCTAAAACCGATTTCATTTTTCCTGTTAAAATTTTGCTAAAAAGTTTCAAATCAAAATTTAAAAGTGTGATCGGACGCCAGTTTTTTAGGTCCGTCACCTCTCCTTTTTTAAATAACAGGGTCACAACTCCCTCCTTAAAACTGTCTGGGAGCTGCTCCCTAAAATCAAAATCCTTAAAAACGTTTTCCAAATCTGGACCCACCAGATCCCAAAAGGTCTCATAAAATTCCAGGGGCAAGCCATCTGCCCCTGGAGCCTTCCCTTTTTTAAAAGACCTCAGGGCGGTGGACAGGTCGGCTAAAACTATGGGGACCTCAAGACCCACCCCCTCTCCAACAGTTCTGTCTATTACCCTCAGAAACTCCTCCAACCTCTCCTCCACCACCTCCTTGGTGGAGAAGAGGGTGGAGTAGAACCTTTCCACCTCCTCCCTCAAACCCTCACTCGTTTGAGCCAAGGAGCCATCCTCTTTTCTCAAACCCTTCATGAGGGCTCCCTGCGCCATCACCCTTTTAAAAAGGTACCTGGTGCAGGCCTCTCCCTCATCTATATCCCTCTCCCTGCTCCTAAAAATAACGCCCTTCCCCTGGGCTTCCGCCATGGCAGCCATGAGGCGCCTCGTCTCCTCCACCTCCGCTCGGAAGTCAAAACCCCCGAGCAGGAGGTTAGAGTAGCGATTTAAGTTGTAGTTTTTTTTTTTTTTTGGGGGGGGGGGTTAGACAAGGATAGGGATATCAGAAAGGAGGGGCAGGGGAAATCAGGAGGGAGGACTAAGGTAGAGTTTGAAAAGGTGGGTTTTGAGTCGAAATAGGGGGAGGGATTCTGCTGTTCTGACAGTGGTAGGCAGGTCATTCCACCACTGAGGAACCAGAACGGAAAACAGGCGTGAACGTGCAGCTCGACCGCCAGGTGCACGTAGAGAGGGAACCGTAAGGCGACCAGAGCTGGCAGACCGGAGTGGTCTAGCTGGGGAGTAGGGAGTGATCAGGGATTGTATGTAAGGTTGGGCAGTCCCCTTAGCAGCCTGAAATGCCAACACTAGGGCCTTGAAACGGATGCGTGCGGCAATGGGAAGCCAGTGGAGGCCAATGAGAAGCGGAGTGACATGAGCCGACCTGGGCTGATTGGTGATCAGGCGGGCTGCAGCATTCTGGACCAGCTGGAGGGGCTTGATGGCACACGCTGGGAGACCGGCTAGGAGGGAGTTGCAGTAATCCAGGCGGGAAATGACGAGCGCCTGGACTAGGAGCTGGGTGGCTTTCTCAGTCAGGAGATGACGGATACGGCGTATATTATACAGAAAGAACCTTCCGGTCGGGCTCCGGTTTCTGGTCCGGGTCCGGCTCCGGGTTCCGGTCCGGGTTCCGGTCCGGCTCCGGATTCCGTGCGGGCTCCGGGTTCCGGTCCGGGTCCGGTCCGGCTCCGGGTTCCGGTTCGGGTTCCGGTCCGGCTCCGGATTCCGGTTCGGGTTCCGGTCCGGCTCCGGGTTCTGGTCCGGTTCCGGGTTCCGGTCTGGGTCCGGATTCCGGTCCGGTCCGGGCCTACTCACCGGCTATGGGGCTGCGGGATCGGGACCCTGCTCCGGTTCTGGGAGGCATGGATTGGAGGTCCGGGAGAGAGCAGATCTTCGGGCCTTCCTCGCGTCCTGGCCTGGGTTTGGGGCTGGGGGCAGTGGTGATGAAGGCGAGGGCCTTGGCGGAGGAGTCCGGGGTCCCAAGTGAGGGCTCGCCAGAGCTATTCTCCCCTTTGTCGGCGCCTCCTGTGGAGGAGGTTTTGTCCCCAGAGGCGGAAGGAGCTGCCATGTGCACCACAGCGGACCTGCAGACCCCGTTGGCGTGGGGGGACAGCCCTCCTCCAGAGGGGGCGGTGCCGGTGTGGGCGCAGGTGGCAGCACGAAAGCAGGTTCGCTCTGGGGACACGAACGGGAGGGAAGCAAAGGCGGGACCGGGCATCCCTCTGCAGAACAGGTTCCTGGCCCTATCGGACTCGGCGGAGGGGGAGGCCCAGGAGGTGGACATTGAGGTGGACCTGGAGGAGTCATCCGGAGCCTCTGCGGCCTCAGCGGGACCGGCAGTCAGCCCGGCTTCCCAGTTTGCGGGCTGGGACGTGGCGGTGATCACAGGGGTGATGGGGATGGAGAAAGGACTCGAGGGAGGGGGGGACTCCTCTGAGAAGGAAGGAGATTGAAGGTTTGTACAAAATTTTTTTATAAAAATGGGTTTGAATGTAATCACATTGAATGTACGGGGTTTACGAAACTCGGGGAAGAGGCAGGCACTTTTTGCCTCTTTAGCGGCAACAAGAGGCAATGTGTTTTTATTACAGGAGGTGCACCTTCGGGACATGGGGGATGTACTGGGTTTCTCAGAGGAGTGGACGTGGGGCCC
Organism: Conger conger; assembly: GCF_963514075.1. NCBI lineage: Eukaryota > Metazoa > Chordata > Actinopteri > Anguilliformes > Congridae > Conger > Conger conger. The sequence continues at coordinate 293,105 of NC_083771.1, read as the reverse complement.
ATCGGCGTGGTCGGTGGGCAGCGTTCATGCCGATGGGCTGGGGATTTTGGTGAAGGGCGTTGATCTAGAAATCCAGGAGTCGGTGGACATTGTGGAAGGTCGGGCGATGTACACAGACATTAATCAGGGTCTTTTTAAAATACGAGTTTTTAACGTGTACGGGCCAACTCGGAGTGGGCGGAGACTGGAGGTCCTCAGAGAACTGGTGCCCAGTCTGTCCACCTCCAGGCGGATCATCCTGGGGGGGGACTTTAACGTGTCGCTGGATGGGGGTGGGGCTAGCGCTGCTGGGGGGGATTATTCAGCGAGAGCGCTGGCGGAGCTGGTCAGGGACTACGGCCTGGTCGACTCCTTCCGGGCAGCACATCCGGCGGCTCCAGGCTTCACCTGGCGTAATTCCAGGGGAGCTGCGAGCCGCCTGGACTACATCTTTGTGTCAAAGGAGTGGGCGGGGGTGACCGCCACGCTGCAGCCTTCATGGGCATCGGACCATGACATGCTGCAGGTGGCGGTCCCCATTCCCAACACGCAATGTACTGGAAGGGTACTGGAAGTTGAACACCTCCCTGATAAAATCCAGGGCGTTCCAGGAGGCCTTTAGGGGCTTCTATAAGGCCGTGAGGGCACTGCGGGGTTTCTACTCCACAGCGGTAGAGTGGTGGGAGGCGGCTAAAGTGCGTTTCGGCCTTTTCTGCCGAAGGTGCAGCATGGCGCAGCGGCGGAGGGAGCGGACGGAGGTGAGGAAGTGGCTAGACGCCATGGCCTATATGCACACCCAGCTCAACAGGGGGAGGGCAGTGAGGTGGGAGGCCTATGAGGGGGCAAAGGAGAGGGTGAGAAGTCTCCTAGAGGGAAGGGCTAAGGCCTCGGCCTTCCAGGGCCGGCTGAGGGAGATGGAGGAGGGGGAGAAGCCCACTGCGTATTTTTTTCAGGCTGCTGAGGCTCGGAGGAGGGCCGCCGTAATCTCCGGGTTGAAAGGGGAAGCGGGGCTGGAAACGGGGGTCCCGGAGATGCTGGGGATGGCGGAGGGCTTCTTCCGAGACCTCTTCAGCAGGAGAGAGTGCGACCCGGAGGAGCAGGAGGCACTGCTGGGGTGTGTGGTGCCCCGGTTGGGGCGGGAGGAAGGGCAGGCACTGGAGGCAGGGCTTAGTTTGGAGGAGCTGACAGGGGCGCTCCGCTCCATGAGGGAAGGGAGGTCCCCGGGGCATGACGGACTCCCGTGGGAGTTCTACAGGGAATTTTGGGATCTCATTGGTCTGGATCTCTTGGAGGTCTTTCAGGCTCTTCTGGAGGGGGGAGCACTGTCGGCCTCCATGAGGAAAGGAGTGGTGACGCTGCTCTACAAGGGAGGTGACAGGGCTGATCTCAAGAACTGGCGTCCAATCACCCTGCTGACGGCGGACTATAAGCTGCTGGCCAAAGCAGCTGCGGTCCGCCTGAAGCAGGTGATGGACGTCCTGGTCAGCCCTGACCAGACTTGTGGGGTACCTGGGCGGTCCTGCAGCTGGAACCTGATTCTGCTGCGGCACACGATCGACTGCCTAGATTTGGAGTTTTTCGGCCTACGCCTTTTTTGCGCAGTTTGAAGCCTCCAGTTTTCCTTTTGAGATGGCCCAGGGGGGTTTTTTCCAGCCTGCTGGTGCTGGCCTGCGCCACACCATGCGCTTCCAGTGGAAGAAGAGCGGAGAGATGATGGCACGTGGGGAGTTTGTGCAGAGAGTGCTCAGAGGAGTGGTGAAGGTGGATCCAGTAGGGATTTACTGCCTGCAGACCAACGCGGCGGTGAAGGGGTACGACGTCTCCTTCGTATCGGGAGTGGCCTTTGAGGTGGCTTTGAAGAGGTGCAAGGAGAAGGAGGACGAGGAGCCACTCTGCTCGTTTCAGGTGGAGACAATGGAGAAGAGGAGCTTCTAAGTGGTCACCACTCACTTGTACAACCCTTACGTGAGTGATGACATGGTGGTGGCGTTCCTGGCTCGCTACGGGAAAGTGATGGCTGGGGCCCGGTATCTGAGGGATAATGACAGGATATGGACAGGGAAAAGACAGTTCAGGGTCCTTCTGAACGAAGACAAGGAGGGTTTCGATGGTCTGGTGCACCCCCCCGCCTATTTCTCCATCGGGCCAGACAGGGGCTACCTGTTCTATTCGAGGCAGCCCAGTTTCTGCAGGCAGTGCCGGGAGTTCGGCCACATGGCGGGCAGCTGTGGCCAGGGAGGCTGCAGGAACTGTGGTGAGAGGGGGCACATGGCGGCAGCATGCCCGAAGCCAAGGATGTGCCACAGGTGTGGGGAGGAGGGGCACGAGTTTTGCGACTGCCCAGGGAAGGAGGGAGGCCGGTCATATGCGGACGCGGCAGCTGGTCGGGAGGGGGCACCAAAGAAGGGCCCTTTGGACCTGCGCCCCCTGGAGGAGGTGCTACAGGAGGTGCGCGCAGCAACCGCGGGGACGGAGGCGGAGAAGGTAACGGGTGAGGAGCCGGCTGCGGGGCCTGAGGAGGTGGCAGCAGACGCTCCTGCTGTAGAGGCGGAGGAGGTGCAGGTGGCAGGGGTGGAGCCTGCGGTGGAGGGGATGGAGGTGGGGGAGCTGAGCCTGAGGAGGCAGAGGGGCAACGAGGGGGTAGAGTCAGTCGGGGAGTCTTCTGACACTGACGGCTGGGTGTCACGGGCGGGGAAAAAGAAGAAGAGGAGGGGGCTGAGGAGGGCGGAGGTGCCGGTGGTGGTACCGTCTCCGGCAGACCTGCCTTTGTCTGGACTCCCACCATCTGGGACAGTTAAGCTCCAGAACAGCTACGATGTGCTGAAGGCGAGTGAGGAGGAGCCCGGGCCCTCTGGGGCCTTGACGGGTGTGGCGCGGTCGTTGCCAGAAGTGCCGGCGGGGGCTGCCGGGGGTTTGGGTGCGGAGTCTCCGCTAAGCGAGGAGCACGCCTACAGTCCACCGCGGTCACCGAATGGCATGGAGTTCCTGGTCATGGATAATGGGGACTTTGGAGGGGGGTCCTTATTGTAAGTACTTGTGTGTCGCTATGGTTTTCAGTGTTGAAATTGAGTTTGTTAATGGATAAGTTAATTATTGTTAGTGTGAATGTTAGGGGATTGCGTAATAAGGTTAAGAGGGGGGCAGTTTTTGAGTATTTGTCGATGGTTTCTTTTCACGTGTGCTTGTTACAAGAGGTACATTTAAAGGATGGGGAGGATGTTAATTTATTTTCTGAGGAATGGAAGGGAGGGAAATCAAGGTGGGGGGTGGGGGGGGTACATTCCTCAGGTGTAGGGGTTTGTTTAAAGGGTGGGATTTTGAAATTGAGGATTGCTTTTCAGTTGTGCAAGGCAGGGTTTTAGGGGTTGACTTTAAGTGGAGGGGATTAAGTGCGAGAGTCATTAACATTTATGCTCCTACAGACCCAGCTGGAAGGAGGGACTTATTTAGGGAAATTGGCAATTGCCTAATGAGCAACAGAAGGGTAATTGTGGGTGGGGATTTTAATGTTTCTTTAGAGGGAACGGGGGATTTTAGTTTGGGACACCTGAGGAAGGTAATTAGGCACTTTGATTTAATTGATACGTTTAAGGTTTGTAATCCAGGGGTGGACGGAGCCACATGGAGCAATTCGAGGGGGGTGAAGAGCCGAATTGATTTTGTTTTTGCTGAGGGGGGCACTAAAGTGGTCTCTTCAGAAATAAAGCCAGTCTGGTTTTCAGACCATCACAGTCTGACGACCACAGTAGAGGTACAAGGGACGAGGTTTGGGAAGGGCTTTTGGAAGTTAAACATTTCGGTGTTAAAGGAAAGGGAGTTTGTGGAGCGTTTGGGTTATGCGTATGAAGGGTGGGCAGACATGAAGGTTTTATTTAGGTCAATGAGGGAGTGGTGGGACTGGACGAAGGTCCGTCTGAAATGGTTCTCTATTAATTACTGCAAGCAGAGGTCCAGGAGGGAAAAAAGGGAATTTTTTAAATTACAAAGGGAGTTAGAAAATTATTTTGTGGCAGGGAATTTAAAGGGGACGGCATCGTGGGAGGGATATAATGACTTGCAGGGGAAATTAAGGGGAATTTTTGAAGAGGGAAGGCTTGGAAAAAAATGAAACATGTTCTGCCTTTTTCTTTAATTTAGTTAAACAGACAAGGGTGAGGAAGGGTATTCAGGGCTTGCGGGGAGGGTACGGGGTCGTGAGAACGGGAAAGGAAGGAATGGTGGAAGTGGCCACTGATTTTTATAGGGATTTGTTTGGGAGGAAAGAGGTGGATTTTGGGGAAGGGGAGCGGTTTTTGGGGGCCCTCGAAACGGAGGTCCCGGAAGAGGTGAGAGAAGAACTGGAGGGGGAGATCACACTGGCAGAGCTGAGTGAAGCTCTCTGGGGCCTTCAGCCAAATAAGGTCCCGGGGGCAGACGGCCTGCCAGTGGAGCTGTACAGGGTTTTTTGGGAAAGGATGGGGACTGATTTGTTGGAGGTGTATAGGGAAATCTATAGGGAGGGAATTTTGACAGATTCAATGAGGGAGGGAATAATTTCCTTATTGTTTAAGAAAGGCGACACAGAGGATATGAGGAATTGGAGGCCGGTCACACTTTTGTGTGTCGACCTGAAGGTGTTAGCGAAGATGCTAACAGGGAGGCTAAAAAGGGCCCTGCCCTTTATTATTGGGGAGGACCAGACATGTGGGGTCACGGGGAGGCAGATGGTCTGGAACCTTCACCTGGTTAGGGACACAATCAGCTGGGCGCGTGACAGGGGTTTGCCGCTCATGTTGGTGGGTCTAGACCAGGAGAAGGCGTTCGACCGGGTCTCGCATGAGTTTTTGTTTAGGGTTTTAGGGAGGTTTGGTTTCGGGCCTAAGTTTTTGAGGTGGGTGGGTATTCTGTATAAAGGGGTGGGAAGCAGAATTAATTTGAATGGGGTTTTGAGTGCTGTGGTTTTGCAGGAGGGAGGGGTGAGGCAGGGGTGTCCGATGTCACCCCTGTTATATGTGGCCTATATGGAGCCCTTTGTGGCGGCCATAAGGAGGGCACAGGGGATAAGGGGAATTAGGTTGCCGGGGGCTGGGGGGAGGGTGGTCAAAATCTCACAGTATGCGGATGACACCACCCTCCTCCTAGAAGATGAGGTAAGTTTGGAGAGGGCATTAGGGATGATAGGTTCCTTTGGAAAGGTTTCAGGGTCAAAATTGAATCGGGGAAAATCAAGGATTACATTTTTTGGGGAGTGGAGGACGGGGGGGTTATACGGATTGGCGGGGTGTAAGGGACCATTTAAGGTTTTGGGGGTTGATTTTGGGACAAAGGAGCAGGTGGAGGAAAATTGGGCAGGAAGAATTAGGAGAATGAGGGGCAAATTGGGACTGTGGCAGACGAGGAGTCTGAGTTTTACAGGGAAGATTCTGGTGGTCAAGACGGAGATCTTGCCATCTCTGTTGTTTTTGGCAAGAGTGTTTCCTCTTCCACCAAAGTGGAGGAGGACAATACAGGGGATTATTTTTAAATTCATTTGGGGAGGGTATGAATACATTGGCAGGGAGCTGATGTATCAGAGAGTAGAGAGGGGGGGTAGGGAGGTGCCTCATATTCCTTTAAAATTAGACGTTTTGGGTTTTGTTGGGATGTGTCAGGTGTTGACTGGGGAGCCGAGACATCCGGCTTTTTATTTTACACGGTTGTGGTTGTCGATTTCTTCTGGGATGGGACAATCGCACCCCCAAAGCAGAGCGGTTGCCCCCGCACTACAACCACATAGTGAAATGGGCAAGAAGGTACCCTGAGTGCAGGGAAAGGGAGAAGGTGTTGGACCACAGGGGGCTTTATGCAGGCCTGCTGGACAGGATCTGCACTGTCAGGGTGTATGGGGTGGAGGAGAAGGTGTGGAGGGTGAGCCAGATGAAGGGGTTGGAGAACCGGTGGAAGGACCTGAACTGGCTGGGCGTGCATGGGCGGCTACCGGTGAGGGATGTGCTCTACAGGCACTCCCTGACCCGGAACAAGCTCTGTCCAAGGGAGGGATGTCTTCGGGAGGAGACGGTTAGACATGTGTTCTGGGAGTGCGGGTTTGCAAAGAGGGTATGGGGAGAGGTGGGGTTGTTTTATACATTGATCAGGGGACTCAGTTATGAGAAAGTAATGAGAGGGAAGGGATACTTTGATTTGAGGGGAAGGAACCGGTTTTTGTGGTGGTTTATGATTTTGATGACAAAGTTCTGTTTGTGGGAGGCCAGGGGGGTCCTGGTGGAAAAGAATATTGTGTGGGGGGTGGGGCGGGTGGTGGGGAGGATTAGGGGGGAGGTGCAGAGGAGGCTGCATTATGATGTGGGGAGGTGGGGGTACCACCAGGCAAAGGAGAGGTGGAAGGGGCTGTGGGATGAGGGAAGGGGGGGGGGGCCGCCCAGTAGAGGGCAGGATGGGGAATGTAATTGTGGAATGTAATTGTGGAATGTAGATGTGGAATGTAATTGTGGAATGTAATTGTAAGGTATGTAAAGTTTGAATGTATGTAACTGTAATGTCTTGTGGTTTTCCAAATAAAATATAAAAAAAAAAATCTGTTCTTATCAGTTTAATATCTGATACGTCCCCTATCAGGGGACTATATATTAAACGGATTTTTGGCACAGGGAGTCGGAGAAGGAGCTTGCTCCGTCCGCTTCAAGCATCGACCCGTTATTGCAGTGCGTTCGGGAACGGTGCGCCTCTCCAAGTTTTGTGCAAAAAAAGGTTGTGTTTTGTTGTCCTTTACTCGGTGGGTGGGTTGCCCTGTTCTTCCCCCTTTTTGTTTGTTTGTTTGTTTTTTTGGATGTATGTAAATTGTGTTGTAAATAGGGTGAATATGTGCCCTTGTTGTAAGTGTGCTTGCCTCTGTTTTTTAGCAAAATGATGTAGTTTTGTGTGCGGGACGTAACTGTTTGTTATTGCGCTGTCTCGCTTTTCCCACCTTCCCTCTCGGATTGTCCGGCCGGCTGGCAGCAGTGGCAACCCCGGGTCAGTGGGAGTGGCTGGGAAGGGGGCCTGAGGCGCCTGGTGCGCTGAAAGGTCACATTTCGCTCGGGTTTCTCTTCAGCACGCACAAATCTTTCGCCTTTTACTAAAGATTTCCGTGGAGAGGAACGCACCTGAGTTTGTGCTATTTTTGGATGCTCCGTCCACAGGACGGGGCAGCTTCGAACGGTTTAAGGACAGACGGCAATGTGCCACAGGTATGCGGGTTGCTTGCGAGTCGCCGATGAGCCGAGCCGACTTGCTCGTTTCTGACTTATCGCCTGCTTGCCGCGTGCGATCGATGCCCCGCTCGCTAAATAGCTTTGGTCGCTGCCTAGAGAGCAGCTATTCAGTAAGTAACTCGGTAGTAAGTACGTAATAGTGTACTCGGTATGTGTTGAGTGTTTTTGGCGGCTGTGCCTGCCAGTAGAGGACAGTGTATCTTGGTGGGAGGAGCAAGCTGATTCCGGCTGTTACGGTAGCTCCCGACCGGCCAGTCAGTGCGTGCGCAGGGTTCTTGGGAAGGCGGGGAGGGGGGCCGGCTCCTGGGCCAGGTGGCGTCTGCCCCGAGCGCGGTCCGGGGCCACCGGGAGGGCGCCGTCGGCAGGGGCCAGTTTGTGGTTATCGCTTCTCGGCCTTTTGGCTAAGATCCAAGTGGTTTGTGGTGGAGAGAAGCGACAGAAAGTAAGTATGTCATCAAACAATTGGAGAGCCGGGAGGAACACTGCAAGAGTGAAGTGGGCAGGAGCCCCAGGGAGCATGCCCCAGAGGGAAGAGTTTGTGAAGGGGTTCGTGTTGGAGAAGTTCTCTCTGTCAGAGAGGGATATTCTGGGCATTCAGAGGAACGGGAGAGAGGAGTTTGTGGACGTGGCCTTCAGAGGACCGGAGGCTTTCCAGGCGTTCATGGAGAGGTGCAAAAGGGAAGATCTGGGGGCTTTCCGGGTGGAGTCCATGGAAAGGAGGAACCACAGGGTGGTCATCATCAACCTGTTCGATATGAACGTGCCAGATGAGGCTGTCGGGAGGTACCTGGAGAGGTACACCAGGGTGGTGGCCGGACCCAGATACCGGAGGGACGTCTACGGCTTCTGGAACGGCCAGAGGGTGTACGAGGTCCTGCTCCGGGAGAGTGACCATGGCTACGAGGGCTACCTCCATCCTCCAGCCCTCTGCATGGTCGAAGGAGTGAAGGGCCACATCTCGTATTCCAGGCAGCCTCCTTTTTGTCGGAGGTGCATGGAGGTGGGCCATGTCGACGCGGGGTGCAGGTCGGTGGTGTGCCACAACTGCTGGCAGCGAGGGCACATGGCGGTCGAGTGCAAGGAGCCGCGCACCTGCAACGTATGTGGCTCCGGGGACCATCTCATGAGGGCATGCCCTGAGCGCCGCCGCACCTACGCCGATGCAGCCAAGGAGAGAGCAGCGCCTACAGCAGGACCAGCGGGGGCTGAGAGGCCTACACCAGGCCCAACAGAGGCTGAGAGGCCTACACCAGGCCCAACAGAGGCTGAGAGGCCTACACCAGGCCCAACAGAGGCTGACGGGCCTACACCAGGCCCAAAGGAGGCGGAGGGGCCTATATCGAGACCGGCAGGGGCTGAGAGGCCTACACCAGGCCCAACAGAGGCTGAGGGGCCTACAACGAGACCGGCAGGGACTGAGAGGCCTACACCAGGCCCAACAGAGGCTGAGGGGCCTACACCAGGCCCAGTGGAGGCTGAGGGGCCTACACCAGGCCCAGCAGAGCATAGCGAGGCAGAGAGCAGGAAGGGGGAGCAGAGAGGGCCTATGCCGGGCTCAGCGGGGCCTAACATTGAGGAAGGCCCGATCCCGGACACCGACCTGGAGCTCGGCAGCATGGAAAGGAGGGAGACGGCGGATGAGGGCAGCGACGACTCCGACATGGAGCTGTCCATGGAGGAGGATGCCGTCATCAGGCTGAGGGGAGAGAAGAGGAAGGAGAGGCCTGAGATGGCTGGAGCTCCACCAGGGGGGAGGCAGGCAAAGGCCAGGGCCCCGACCAAAGCCAAGGCTAGGCCCAAGGACTGGGCCGAAGAGGTGGAGAACGAGATGGGGGATTCGGACGCTCCATTGCCGACGGAACCCAGGATGGGGATGGAGAAGATTTTTGGACGGAGGTAGGCTGAAAGCCTCAGTAATAATATTATTTCTGTAATGGAGAAAACCTGCATGTCATTAAACACAAGGGGCATAAAGGAAAAGGATAAACGGTCTGCACTGTTTTTATCCCTAAAAGAGATGCCTTGGGATGTGATTTTTCTGCAGGAATGTCATTTGGGAGGGGGGAAAGATGTAGATGTGTTTAGGAAGGATTGGGTGATGGGGCCTTCGGTTTGGTCAGTGGGGAATGTCCATGCTGACGGTTTGGGGATTTTGTTTCAAGGGAGGGGTGTGTTGATAGAAGAATTCCTGTCTGTAGTACCAGGGAAACTAATGTGGGTAGATGTTCTGTGGGGAGGGGAAAAATTTAGGTTGATAAATGTGCATGCCCCGTGCAACATTTCTGAACGTTTTAATTTTTTTAAGGTTTTACCAGATTTGTTGGCTACAAATAGAAATATTATTTTGGGGGGGATTTGAATGTGTCTATGGACGAGGGGATAGTGGGAGGGAGGAGGGATTTTTCGGCTCTTTATTTAAAAAAAGAGATTTTGGACACATTTGCTTTGTTTGACTGTTTTAGAGAAGATGGCCGACAGGGGGAGGGGTTTACCTGGGCAAACTCCAGGGGCTGCAGGAGAAGGTTAGACTATTTTTTTGTATCAAAAAAATTTAAGTTGAAAAATTTTGGGGTGTTTCCTAGTTGGTCCTCAGACCATTGTTTTATAAAGTGTATTTTGGAGGGAGGGGAGCCTGAAAGGAAAAGGGTTTGGGTTTTTAATGCGGAACTCCTGGAAGACTTTTGTTTTGTTGAGCAATTTAGGGAATTTTATTTGGGGTGGAAGGCCTTCAAAGCCCAGTTTGTATGTGTTCTGGATTGGTGGGAGGTGGTGAAGGTAAGGATAAAAGAGTTCTGTGTGGCATACGGGATAGCAAGGAGGAGGGAAGAGAGAGAGAGGGTGTGGGTATTGCAGAGTGAATTGCAATACTGGGTGGGCGTGGCAAACAGGGGAGGGAGGGTGAGGGCGGACGAAGTGAGGACCTTAAAAGAGCAAATAAAGGCGTACTATGTGGAGAAAGCAAGGCGGTTTGCCTTCCTGGCGAGGGTGGAGAGGAAGGAAAAGGACGAGAGGGTGACGCCTTTCTTTTTCAAGGCGGTGAGTGCGCGCCAAAGCGAGGGATGGATGGAGGCATTAGCCACAAAGGAGGGGGAGGTAAGACTGCAGGAGGAAAAGCTGGATGCAGCAGCACGTTTTTATTCTGTGCTGTTTGGTAGGGAGGAGAGGGACACAGAGGAGGGGGACAGGCTGGTGGCGCAGCTCTGGAGGAAGGTAAGGGAGGGACAACAGGAAGCTCTGGGGAGGAGGATAGGGATGGAAGAGGTAAGGGAAGCCTTGTTCTCCCTAAAGGCGGGGAAGACTCCAGGGAGGGACGGGATCACCAGGGAGCTATATACCCACTTCTGGGGTATAATGGCGGAGGACCTGGTGGAGGTGTTTAACGGGGTGGGAGAAGTGGGGAAAATGCCCCAGTCAATGAGGGAGGGGGTTATACACCTGCTCTTCAAGAAGGGTGAGAGGACAGATCTGGGGAACTGGCGGCCAGTCACACTCCTCTGCACCGACTACAAGGTGCTGGGGAAGGTGCTGGCCAACAGGGCCAAGGGGGTTCTGGGGGAAGTTCTGGGACCAGATCAAACCTGTGCGGTCCCAGGAAGGATGGGGTCCCAGAATTTAATGTTGCTCAGGGATGTGCTGAGCTGGGCGAGAAGCAGGAAGGTGGGGGTAGGGGTGATCGGCCTGGACCAACAGAAGGCGTTCGACCGGGTCGACCACACCTTCCTGGTGCAGGTTCTGGGAAGGATGGGGTTCGGAGAGCGGTTTATTTCCTGGGTGAGGACCCTCTATAGTGGGGCCTTCAGCCGGGTAAAGGTGAATGGAGCTCTGAGCGCGGCGGTGTCGCAGGGTAGAGGGGTGAGACAGGGGTGCCCTCTGTCCCCACTGCTCTATGTCTGCATTATAGAGCCCCTGGCAGAACTGATGAGGCAGGACAAGGTTTTTAGGGGCCTGCAGATCCCGGGCAGCGGGGGAGAGATTTTAAAGCTGCTGCAGTACGCGGACGACACTACAGTGGTGGTCTCCTCTGAAAGGGATATCGAGAGGGTCATGGGCCTGGTGGGCCAGTACTGTCGGGGGTCGGGGTCCAAAGTGAACTTCAGCAAGTCGGCAGTGATGGTGACCGAGGGATGGAGAGGGAGGAGGGGGGAGCAGCATGGCCTCGCAGTGTGTGAGGATGGGATGAAGGTGCTGGGGATCCGGTTCAGCAGGGAGAGGGCAGACAGGCTGAACTGGGAACAGTGCCTGGAAAAGGTAAGGAAGAGGGTGGGCTTGTGGAGGGCGAGAGCTTTAACATTGACAGGTAAAGTACTAGTGGTGAATTGATTTATTTAGGGAGGGTTTTTCCGATGCCAGCGGTGTGCAGGGTGAAATTGAACCGGTTGATTTTTAATTTCCTGTGGGGAGAGCGGTTAGAGCCGGTAAAACGGGAGGTTTTATTTTTGCCAGTGGAGAAAGGGGGAAGAGGTCTCGTGGACGTGGGCTTAAAGCTAGAGGTGCGATATCTAAAGGGCATTTTTGATACCCTGGTGGGGGATGAGGGCCACAAGTGCCGGCACCTCATGAAGATGTGGGTGGGGACAGCCATGAGAGAGCTGGTGGGGTGGGACAACAGGGGGCCGAGGGCGGAGGACACCCCGTGGTGGTACACAAGGGCAGTTCTCTTTTTAAGAACGCACAGGGAGATCATCATGGCGCAGGGGCTGTGGGACCATTGGGCCCTCTATAAAGCGATCCTGGGCAGGAGGACGAGGGAGGCAGAGAGGGAGGTGGAAAGGTGCGGAGGGCAATGGAGGTGGTTGACAGCCAGGTGGCTCCCAAACCGGGCAGGAGACCTGAACTGGTTGGGAGGTCTGGGAAGACTACCGGTGAGGGAGAGGATGCACAGGGCTGGCACTGCCAGGAGCCCTTTGTGCCCCAGGGGCTGTGGGAGGGAGTAGACGGGAGGGCATGCCCTATGGGAATGCCCTTTTGCAAGAGTGTTCTGGGGGAGGGCAAACAGGGGGGTGTTTCTCCCGGTATGGGCCACAGCAGTGGACAAAGAGGGGGTCATGAGGGCTGCCGGGGTGGGGAGCCTGAAGGCTGAGGAGAGGGAGGTTTTCAGCCTCCTGGTGAGCTGGGGGAAGCTAGCCCTGTGGGACAGCAGGAACAGGAAAATGCTGAATCCCTCAGATGGCACGACGGGGGTGCAGTGTTTCAAGGGGTGGGAGAGAAGAGTGGAGGTGGAGATGAGGGTGTGCGCCCAGGTAGAGGGAAAAAAAGGGGAGAAAAGAAATGGGAAAAGGTGAAGGCCGCCTTGAGCCTGTAAGAGGCAAATGTGTAAATAGTGTAAATAAAAGTGTAAATAATGAATGTATATGTGTTGTCTGTGGAAAAGGTAAGGGGTGGGTATACAGTTGGTGTTATGTGTATGTAATGTAAATAAAATGTAAAATGATATTTGTAAAAATAAAAGTGTCTTATATAAAAAAAATCTGTTCTTATCAGTTTAATATCTGATACGTCCCCTATCAGGGGACTATATATTAAACGGATTTTTGGCACAGGGAGTCGGAGAAGGAGCTTGCTCTGTCCGCTTCAAGCATCGACCCGTTATTGCAGTGCGTTCGGGAACGGTGCGCCTCTCCAAGTTTTGTGCAAAAAAAGGTTGTGTTTTGTTGTCCTTTACTAGGTGGGTGGGTTGCCCTGTTCTTCCCCCTTTTTGTTTGTTTGTTTTTTTGTATGTATGTAAATTGTGTTGTAAATAGGGTGAACATGTGCCCTTGTTGTAAGTGTGCTTGCCTCTGTTTCTTAGCAAAATGATGTAGTTTTGTGTGCGGGACGTACCTGTTTGTTATTACGCTGTCTCGCTTTTCCCACCTTCCCTCTCGGATTGTCCGGCCGGCTGGCAGCAGTGGCAACCCCGGGTCAGTGGGAGTGGCTGGGAAGGGGCCCGGAGGCGCCTGGTGCGCTGAAAGGTCACATTTCGCTCGGGTTTCTCTTCAGCACGCACAAATCTTTCGCCTTTTACTAAAGATTTCCGTGGAGAGGAACGCACCTTGCTCGTTTCTGACTTATCGCCTGCTTGCCGCGTGCGATCGATGCCCCGCTCGCTAAATAGCTTTGGTCGCTGCCTAGAGAGCAGCTATTCAGTAAGTAACTCGGTAGTAAGTACGTAATAGTGTACTCGGTATGTGTTGAGTGTTTTTTGGCGGCTGTGCCTGCCGGCAGAGGACAGTGGATCTTGGTGGGAGGAGCAAGCTGAGTCCGGCCAGTCAGTGCGTGCGCAGGGTTCTTGGGAAGGCGGGGAGGGGGGCTGGCTCCTGGGCCAGGTGGCATTTGCCCCGAGCGCGGTCCGGGGGCACCGGGAGGGCGCCCTCGGCAGGGGCCAGTTTGTGGTTATCGCTTCTCGGCCTTTTGGCTAGATCATTTGTCTAGTTTGCTCACGCGACCGGGAATTAAGAAGCGATTTGGAGTTTTTCGGCCTTCGCCTTTTTTGCGCAGTTGGAAGCCTCCAGTTTTCCTTTTGAGATGGCCCAGGGGGGTTTTTTCCAGCCTGCTGGTGCTGGCCTGCGCCACACCATGCGCTTCCAGTGGAAGAAGAGCGGAGAGATGATGGCACGTGGGGAGTTTGTGCAGAGAGTGCTCAGAGGAGTGGTGAAGGTGGATCCAGTGGGAATTTACTGCCTGCAGACCAACGCGGCGGTGAAGGGGTACGACGTCTCCTTCGTATCGGGAGTAACCTTTGAGGTGGCATTGAAGAGGTGCAAGGAGAAGGAGGACGAGGAGCCACTCTGCTCGTTTCAGGTGGAGACAATGGAGAAGAGGAGCTTCAAAGTGGTCACCACTCATTTGTACAACCCGTACGTGAGTGATGACATGGTGGTGGCGTTCCTGGCTCGCTACGGGAAAGTGATGGCTGGGGCCCGGTATCTGAGGGATAATGACGGGATATGGACAGGGAAAAGACAGTTCAGGGTCCTCCTGAACGAAGACAAGGAGGGTTTCGATGGTCTGGTGCACCCCCCAGCCTATTTCTCCATCGGGCCAGACAGGGGCTACCTGTTCTATTCGAGGCAGCCCAGTTTCTGCAGGCAGTGCCGGGAGTTCGGCCACATGGCGGGCAGCTGTGGCCAGGTCATATGCGGACGCGGCAGCTGGTCGGGAGGGGGCACCAAAGAAGGGCCCTTTGGACCTGCGCCCCCTGGAGGAGGTGCTACAGGAGGTGCGCGCAGCAACCGCAGGGACGGAGGCGGAGAAGGTAACGGGTGAGGAGCCGGCTGCGGGGCCTGAGGAGGTGGCAGCAGACGCTCCTGCTGTAGAGGCGGAGGAGGTGCAGGTGGCAGGGGTGGAGCCTGCGGTGGAGGGGATGGAGGTGGGGGAGCTGAGCCTGAGGAGGCAGAGGGGCAACGAGGGGGTAGAGTCAGTCGGGGAGTCTTCTGACACTGACGGCTGGGTGTCACGGGCGGGGAAAAAGAAGAAGAGGAGGGGGCTGAGGAGGGCGGAGGTGCCGGTGGTGGTACCGTCTCCGGCAGACCTGCCTTTTTCTGGACTCCCACCATCTGGGACAGTTAAGCTCCAGAACAGCTACGATGTGCTGAAGGCGAGTGAGGAGGAGCCCGGGCCCTCTGGGGCCTTGACGGGTGTGGCGCGGTCGTTGCCAGAAGTGCCGGCGGGGGCTGCCGGGGGTTTGGGTGCGGAGTCTCCGCTAAGCGAGGAGCACGCCTACAGCCCACCGCGGTCACCGAATGGCACGTTCCTGGCCATGGATAATGGGGACTTTGGAGGGGGGTCCTTATTGTAAGTACTTGTGTGTCGCTATGGTTTTGAGTGTTGAAATTGAGTTTGTTAATGGATAAGTTAATTATTGTTAGTGTGAATGTTAGGGGATTGCGTAATAAGGTTAAGAGGGGGGCAGTTTTTGAGTATTTGTCGATGGTTTCTTTTCACGTGTGCTTGTTACAAGAGGTACATTTAAAGGATGGGGAGGATGTTAATTTATTTTCTGAGGAATGGAAGGGAGGGAAATCAAGGTGGGGGGTGGGGGGGGTACATTCCTCAGGTGTAGGGGTTTTGTTTAAAGGGTGGGATTTTGAAATGGAGGATTGCTTTTCAGTTGTGCAAGGCAGGGTTTTAGGGGTTGACTTTAAGTGGAGGGGATTAAGTGCTTGAGTCATTAACATCTATGCTCCTACAGACCCAGCTGGAAGGAGGGACTTATTTGGGGAAATTGGCAATTGCCTAATGAGCAACAGAAGGGTAATTGTGGGTGGGGATTTTAATGTTTCTTTAGAGGGAACGGGGGATTTTAGTTTGGGACACCTGAGGAAGGTAATTAGGCACTTTGATTTAATTGATACGTTTAAGGTTTGTAATCCAGGGGTGGACGGAGCCACATGGAGCAATTCGAGGGGGGTGAAGAGCCGAATTGATTTTGTTTTTGCTGAGGGGGGCACTAAAGTGGTCTCCTCAGAAATAAAGCCAGTCTGGTTTTCAGACCATCACAGTCTGACGACCACAGTAGAGGTACAAGGGACTAGGTTTGGGAAGGGCTTTTGGAAATTAAACATTTCGGTGTTAAAGGAAAGGGAGTTTGTGGAGCGTTTGGGTTATGCGTATGAAGGGTGGGCAGACATGAAGGTTTTATTTAGGTCAATGAGGGAGTGGTGGGACTGGATGAAGGTCCGTCTGAAATGGTTCTCTATTAATTACTGCAAGCAGAGGTCCAGGAGGGAAAAAAGGGAATTTTTTAAATTACAAAGGGAGTTAGAAAATTATTTTGTGGCAGGGAATTTAAAGGGGACGGCATCGTGGGAGGGATATAATGACTTGCAGGGGAAATTAAGGGGAATTTTTGAAGAGAGGGCAAGAAGGGTTTGTTTTGCAGCGAAGAGGGAAGGCTTGGAAAAAAATGAAACATGCTCTGCTTTTTTCTTTAATTTAGTTAAACAGGCGAGGGTGAGGAAGGGTATTCAGGGCCTGCGGGGAGGGGACGGGGTCGTGAGAACGGGAACGGAAGGAATGGTGGAAGTGGCCACTGATTTTTATAGGGATTTGTTTGGGAGGAAAGAGGTGGATTTTGGGGAAGGGGAGCGGTTTTTGGGGGCCCTCGAAACGGAGGTCCCGGAAGAGGTGAGAGAAGAACTGGAGGGGGAGATCACACTGGCAGAGCTGAGTGAAGCTCTCTGGGGCCTTCAGCCAAATAAGGTCCCCGGGGCAGACGGCCTGCCAGTGGAGCTGTACAGGGTTTTTTGGGAAAGGATGGGGACTGATTTGTTGGAGGTGTATAGGGAAATCTATAGGGAGGGAATTTTGACAGATTCAATGAGGGAGGGAATAATTTCCTTATTGTTTAAGAAAGGCGACACAGAGGATATGAGGAATTGGAGGCCGGTCACACTTTTGTGTGTCGACCTGAAGGTGTTAGCGAAGGTGCTAGCAGGGAGGCTAAAAAGGGATGAGAGGGAAGGGATACTTTGATTTGAGGGGAAGGAACCGGTTTTTGTGGTGGTTTATGATTTCGATGACAAAGTTCTGTTTGTGGGAGGCCAGGGGGGTCCTGGTGGAAAAGAATATTGTGTGGGGATTAGGGGGGAGGTGCAGAGGAGGCTGCATTATGATGTGGGGAGGTGGGGGTACCACCAGGCTAAGGAGAGGTGGAAGGGGCTGTGGGATGAGGGATAGGGGGGGGGGGGCCGCCCAGTAGAGGGCAGGATGGGGAATGTAATTGTGGAATGTAATTGTGGAATGTAGATGTGGAATGTAATTGTGGAATGTAATTGTAAGGTATGTAAAGTTTGAATGTATGTAACTGTAATGTCTTGTGGTTTTCCAAATAAAAAAAAATAAAAAAAAATCTGTTCTTATCAGTTTAATATCTGATACGTCCCCTATCAGGGGACTATATATTAAACGGATTTTTGGCACAGGGAGTCGGAGAAGGAGCTTGCTCCGTCCGCTTCAAGCATCGACCCGTTATTGCAGTGCGTTCGGGAACGGTGCGCCTCTCCAAGTTTTGTGCAAAAAAAGGTTGTGTTTTGTTGTCCTTTACTAGGTGGGTGGGTTGCCCTGTTCTTCCCCCTTTTTGTTTGTTTGTTTGTTTTTTTGTATGTATGTAAATTGTGTTGTAAATAGGGTGAATATGTGCCCTTGTTGTAAGTGTGCTTGCCTCTGTTTTTTAGCAAAATGATGTAGTTTTGTGTGCGGGACGTAACTGTTTGTTATTGCGCTGTCTCGCTTTTCCCACCTTCCCTCTCGGATTGTCCGGCCGGCTGGCAGCAGTGGCAACCCCGGGTCAGTGGGAGTGGCTGGGAAGGGGGCCGGAGGCGCCTGGTGCGCTGAAAGGTCACATTTCGCTCGGGTTTCTCTTCAGCACGCACAAATCTTTCGCCTTTTACTAAAGATTTCCGTGGAGAGGAACGCACCTGAGTTTGTGCTATTTTTGGATGCGCCGTCCACAGGACGGGGCAGCTTCGAACGGTTTAAGGACAGACGGCGATGTGCGACAGGTATGCGGGTTGCTTGCGAGTCGCCGATGAGCCGAGCCGACTTGCTCGTTTCTGACTTATCGCCTGCTTGCCGCGGCCAGTTTGCGGTTATCGCTTCTCGGCCTTTTGGCTAAGATAAAGACGGGAAGAGGATGGCAGCGCCAGAAGGTGATGTGCCGACCCACAGGGTGCGGCTGAGGAATACGGTTCGGGTGGAGATGGAGGACGGAGAGAGGAGGAAAGGTTTCACGCTGGAGTTTTTTGTTAAGAACATCTTGAAGGAGCTATTGAGGGTTGACAGCGAGACAGTTTTTTGCCTGCAGGATTTTTCCCCGAGAGGGTTTTTTGATTTGACGTTCATGTCAGAAGCCGCCTGCTACAACCTGCACCAAAAGTTTTTGGAACACAAGGAGGACCCGGCATTGCAAGGGATTACGGTGCATCTGCTGTACAACAAGGCCCTGCGACCCCTGATGATCCACCTCTACAATCCTTTTGTTCGGGAGGACATCCTGGCCTTCCTGCACAGGTACTGTTCAGATGTGAGGGAGGGGGTAAAGTTGAAGGATCGATTTGGGTTTTGGAACGGGAAAAGACATTTTAATGTGCGCTTCAAACAGGATCCTTCAGGGGTGGGAGGGGTGGCACATCCTCCTGGGGCTTTCTCCATAGGCCCGGACAGGGGCTACCTAGTCTACCCAGGGCAACCTTTGTACTGTCGTCGGTGTGGAATGTACGGGCATGTTAAGGCGGTGTGCTCCACCGACCGATGTAGACATTGTGCATCGACGGAGCATGCGACAAGAGACTGTGTGGCCCCGAAAACCTGCAGTCTCTGCGGGAGTGTGGAGCACCTTTTCCGGGCCTGCCCAGAAAGGGTGAGGTCGTTTGCGGCCTTGGTGCAGGGTGAGTTTGGGGCCTACTCTGGGCCTCCTGGAGGTCAAGCACGGCCTAGCACCAGGAGTTCCGGCTTGGGCTCCGGTCCGGCTCCGGATTCCGGTTCGGGTTCCGGTCCGGCTCCGGATTCCGTGTGTAGTGTGGGAGGTGGTAGGGTACGGAAAGTGGGTGCTGTGGGAGGACAGGATGGCAGCAGTGGGGACGAGGCTCAGGGTCCTGACTCCCAGCCAGCTCTATTATAGGTTCTCTGGGAGGGTAGCGGAGAGAATAAGGGGGGATGGGGTGGTGCACGGGTGGGAATGGGTGCGGAAGTACTGGGGAGGCCTGGAAAGGCTTTTCCTCTGGGAGGGGGGTCCCGGGAATATGTAAATATGTAAATATAATGTATGTGATTGGGGTGGTCGGGTTCGGGGTTTGTGGGGTGGGGCTTGCTTGTGGGGAGGGGGGAGGGTGGGGTTTTTGGTTTTGGTATTTGTTTTTGTATTTGTATTTGTATGGTTTTTTCAGTTGGTTGTTTGGGGTGAGTTGTAAGTATGGTTAAGTGGGGGGTGGGGGGCTTGAGGGGATGTATTGTTAAAAAGGTTGAATGTACAATTGGTGTAGCGGCGATGGTATGTATTTGTGTAAGTATTTAATAAAATATTTTTTTATCTTTTAAAGAGGTGTCGTTTGATGCTATGTTCCTGCAGGAGTGTTGGACTATTTTTTTGCCTCGAAAAAATGGAGTGTGGAAAGTTTTGTGGTGCTTCCCAGCTGGTCCTCAGACCATAGTGTAATAAAGTGTATATTGGGGGGAGGGGAGGCTAGAAGACAAAGGAGATGGTTTTTTAATGCCGATCTCCTCAAAGATTTTGTTTTTTGTGAACAATTTACAGAATTTTATTTGGGGTGGAGGGTTTTCAAAGCCCAGTTTTCCTGTGTGCTGGAGTGGTGGGAAATGGTGAAACTTAGGTTAAAAGAGTTTTGCATAGCCTATGGCATAGCGAAGAGGAGGGAAGAGAGAGAGAAGGTGTGGGCACTGAAGGGAGAGCTGCAATACTGGGTGGGGGTGGCAAACAGGGGAGGGAGGGTTAACGCAGAGGAAGTCAAGGTTTTAAAAGAAAAAATAAAATTTTATTACATCGAGAGAGCAAGGCGTTTTGCCTTCCTGGCAAGGGTGGAGCGGAGGGAAAAGGACGAGAAGGTAACGCCTTTCTTTTTTAAAACAGTGAGAGCGCGGCAAAATGATGGGTGGATCGAGGCGATAAGGACAGGCCAGGGGGAGGTAAGGAAGCTGGAGGAGAAGCTGGACGCCGCAGCGCTTTTTTACTCGGTGCTGTTTGGGAGGGAAGAGAGGGACACAGAGGAGGGGGACAGGCTGGTGGCGCAGCTCTGGAGGAAGGTAGGGAAGGGACAACAGGAAGCTCTGGGGAGGAGGATAAGGATGGAAGAGGTAAGGGAGGCCTTGTTCTCTTTAAAAGCGGGGAAAACGCCAGGGAGAGATGGGATTACCAGGGAGGTATATACCCACTTCTGGGGAATAATGGCTGAGGATCTGGTGGAAGTTTTTAACCGGGCGGGAGAAGTGGGGAAAATGCCCTTATCAATGAGGGAGGGGGTAGTGCACCTGTTGTACAAGAAGGGGGAGAGGAAAGATCTGGAGAACTGGCGGCCAGTCACTCTCCTCTGCACCGATTACAAAGTGCTGGGGAAGGGGCTGGCCAACAGGGCCAAGGGGGTGTTAGGGGAAGTTCTGGGACCTGACCAAACTTGTGCTGTCCCAGGAAGGATGGGGTCCCAGAACTTAATTCTGTTAAGGGATGTTTTGAGCTGGGCAAGAAGCAGGAAAGTTGGGGTAGGGGTGATTGGCCTGGACCAACAGAAGGCATTCGATCGGGTCGACCACGCCTTCCTGGTGCAGGTTTTGGAGAGGATGGGATTCGGGGAGGGCTTTATTACCTGGGTGAAGACCCTCTACAACGGGGCCTTCAGCCGGGTAAAAGTAAATGGGGCCCTGAGTGCACAGGTGATGCAGGGTAGAGGGGTGAGGCAGGGGTGTCCTTTGTCCCCTTTGCTGTACGTGTGCGTGATAGAGCCCCTGGCAGAGCTGATGAGGCAGGACGGGGTGTTTAGGGGCCTGCAGATCCCGGGCAGCGGGGGGGAGAGGGTAAAGCTGCTGCAGTACGCGGATGACACCACAGTGGTGGTCTCATCGGAGAGGGATGTGGAGAGGGTCATGGGCCTGGTGGGCCAGTACTGTCGAGGGTCAGGATCCAAAATTAATTATACCAAGTTGACAGTGATGGTGACCGAGGGATGGAGAGGGAGAAGGGGGGAGGAGCATGGCCTGGTAGCGTGTGAGGAGGGGATAAAGGTGCTGGGGGTCCGTTTCAGCGGGGAGAGGGCGGACAGGCTGAACTGGCAGCAGTGCCTGGAGAAAGTGGAGAAGAGGTTAGGCGTGTGGAGGGAGAGGGCGCTGACACTTTCAGGTAAGGTCCTAACGGTGAAAGCGGACATTTTACAGAGGATAATTTATTTAGGTAGGGTTTTTCCGATCCCGGCGGTGTACAAGATCAAACTAAACCGGTTGATTTTTAATTTTCTATGGGGAGGGAGGCTAGAGCCTGTAAAAAGGGATATCTTATTTTTGCCGGTGGAAAAGGGCGGGAGAGGCCTAATAGACGTGGGCCTGAAGGTAGAGGTCTTGTTCGTGAAGAGCCTCTATGACGCCTTGGTGGGAGATGAGGGCCACAAGTGCCGGCACCTCATGAGGATGTGGGTGGGGACGGCCATGAGGGAGCTGGTGGGGTGGGACAACAGCGGGCCGAGGGCGGAAGACATCCCGTGGTGCTACACGAGGGCAGCTCTCTTTTTAAGATCTAATAGAGAGATTATCGCGGCACAGGGGCTGGGGGATCATCGGGCCCTCTACAAAGAGATCCTGGGCAGGAGGACAAGGGCGGTAGAGAGGGAGGTGGAAAGGAGCGGAGGGCAATGGAGGTGGTTGTCGGCCAAGTGGCTCCCAAACCGGGCGAGAGACCTGAACTGGATGGGCGGTCTGGGAAGGCTACCGGTGAGGGAGAGGATGCACAGGGCCGGCACGGCCAGGAGCCCTTTGTGCCCCAGGGGCTGTGGGAGGGAGGAGACAGGAGGGCATGCCCTGTGGGAATGCCCCTTTGCAAGGGTCTTTTGGGGGAAGGCAAATAAGGGGGTGTTTCTCCCGGTCTGGGCCACAGCGGTGGACAAGGCTGGGGTCATGAATGCAGCTGGGGTGGAGAGTCGGAAGGCTGAGGAGAGGGAGGTGTTTGGCCTCCTAGTGAGCTGGGGGAAGCTGGCCCTGTGGGACAGCAGGAATCAGAAGGTCAGGAACCCCAAAAGTAGCATGACGGGGGTGCAGTGCTACAGGGGGTGGGAAAGGAGAGTAATGGTGGAGATAGGGGTGTGTGCCCAGGTAGAAGGGGAAAAAAGGGGCGAAAAGAAATGGGAAAAGGTGAAGGTCGCCTTGAGCCTATAAAAGGCAAACGTGTAAATAGTGTATATAAAAGTGTAAATAGTGGATGTATATGTGTTGTCTGTAGAAAAGATGTTGGGTCTGTACAGGGTGTGTGTTATGTGTATGTAATGTGAATATGATGTAAAATTATATTTGTGTAAATAAAAATTTCTTATACAAAAAAAAATCTGTTCTTATCAGTTTAATATCTGATACGTCCCCTATCAGGGGACTATATATTAAACGGATTTTTGGCACAGGGAGTCGGAGAAGGAGCTTGCTCCGTCCGCTTCAAGCATCGACCCGTTATTGCAGTGCGTTCGGGAACGGTGCGCCTCTCCAAGTTTTGTGCAAAAAAAGGTTGTGTTTTGTTGCCCTGTTCTTCCCCCTTTTTGTTTGTTTGTTTGTTTGTTTATTTTGTATGTATGTAAATTGTGTTGTAAATAGGGTGAATATGTGCCCTTGTTGTAAGTGTGCTTGCCTCAGTTTTTTAGCAAAACGATGTAGTTTTCTGTGCGGGACGTAACCGTTTGTTGTTATTGCGCTGTCTCGCTTTTCCCACCTTCCCTCTCGGATTGTCTGTCCGGCCGGCTGGCGGCAGTGGCAACCCCGGGTCAGTGGGAGTGGCTGGGAAGGGGGCCGGAGGCGCCTGGTGCGCTGAAAGGTCACATTTCGCTCGGGTTTCTCTTCAGCACGCACAAATCTTTCGCCTTTTACTAAAGATTTCCGTGGAGAGGAACGCACCTGAGTTTGTGCTATTTTTGGATGCTCCGTCCACAGGACGGGGCAGCTTCGAACGGTTTAAGGACAGACGGCAATGTGCGACAGGTATGCGGGTTGCTTGCGAGTCGCCGACTTGCTCGTTTCTGGCTTATCGCCTGCTTGCCGCGTGCGATCGATGCCCCGCTCGCTAAATAGCTTTGGTCGCTGCCTAGAGAGCAGCTATTCAGTAAGTGACTCGGTAGTAAGTACGTCACAGTGTACTCGGTATGTGTTGAGTGTTTTTGGCGGCTGTGCCTGCCAGTGGAGGACAGTGGATCTTGGTGGGAGGAGCCAGCTGAGTCCGGTCGTTACGGTAGCTCGCCGACCGGCCAGTCAGTGCGTGCGCAGGGTTCTTGGGAAGGCGGGGAGGGGGGCCGGCTCCTGGGCCAGGTGGCGTCTTCCCCCGAGCGCGGTCCGGGGCCACCGGGAGGGCGCCGTCGGCAGGGGCCAGTTTGCGGTTATCGCTTCTCGGCCTTTTGGCTAAGATCAAGTGTAGTATCTGTTCTTATCAGTTTAATATCTGATACGTCCCCTATCAGGGGACTATATATTAAACGGATTTTTGGCACAGGGAGTCGGAGAAGGAGCTTGCTCCGTCCGCTTCAAGCATCGACCCGTTATTGCAGTGCGTTCGGGAACGGTGCGCCTCTCCAAGTTTTGTGCAAAAAAAGGTTGTGTTTTGTTGCCCTGTTCTTCCCCCTTTTTGTTTGTTTGTTTGTTTGTTTATTTTGTATGTATGTAAATTGTGTTGTAAATAGGGTGAATATGTGCCCTTGTTGTAAGTGTGCTTGCCTCAGTTTTTTAGCAAAACGATGTAGTTTTCTGTGCGGGACGTAACCGTTTGTTGTTATTGCGCTGTCTCGCTTTTCCCACCTTCCCTCTCGGATTGTCTGTCCGGCCGGCTGGCAGCAGTGGCAACCCCGGGTCAGTGGGAGTGGCTGGGAAGGGGGCCGGAGGCGCCTGGTGCGCTGAAAGGTCACATTTCGCTCGGGTTTCTCTTCAGCACGCACAAATCTTTCGCCTTTTACTAAAGATTTCCGTGGAGAGGAACGCACCTGAGTTTGTGCTATTTTTGGATGCTCCGTCCACAGGACGGGGCAGCTTCGAACGGTTTAAGGACAGACGGCAATGTGCGACAGGTATGCGGGTTGCTTGCGAGTCGCCGACTTGCTCGTTTCTGGCTTATCGCCTGCTTGCCGCGTGCGATCGATGCCCCGCTCGCTAAATAGCTTTGGTCGCTGCCTAGAGAGCAGCTATTCAGTAAGTGACTCGGTAGTAAGTACGTCACAGTGTACTCGGTATGTGTTGAGTGTTTTTGGCGGCTGTGCCTGCCAGTGGAGGACAGTGGATCTTGGTGGGAGGAGCCAGCTGAGTCCGGTCGTTACGGTAGCTCGCCGACCGGCCAGTCAGTGCGTGCGCAGGGTTCTTGGGAAGGCGGGGAGGGGGGCCGGCTCCTGGGCCAGGTGGCGTCTTCCCCCAAGCGCGGTCCGGGGCCACCGGGAGGGCGCCGTCGGCAGGGGCCAGTTTGCGGTTATCGCTTCTCGGCCTTTTGGCTAAGATCAAGTGTAGTATCTGTTCTTCGCGGGAGCGATGTCTTTGGAGGATGAAGAGGTGCCGACCCACCGGGTGCGGTTGAGGAATACCGTCAGGTTCGAGGTTTCGGAAGGGATGAGAGAGACGGTGACGCTGGATTTTTTCGTTGAGAAGATCATCAAAGGTCTGTTTGCTTTGGAGCCTGATTCTGTTTTTTGTCTACAAGATGTGCCAAGTAGAGGCCTGTTTGATTTAACTTTTGTTACGGAAGTGGACTGTTTGAATTTCTACCACCGATTCAAGGAGGCTAGGGATAATGCAGTGTTGAGAGGAGTCACGGTCTGGCTGCTGTATTCCAGGCCCCTCAGGCCTTTAGTGATTCATTTGTACAATCCTTTTGTGTTGGAGTCGGACATTTTATGTTTTTTGCACCGCTATTGTGCAGAAGTGAAGGAGGGCTCCAAAGTGAAGAACAAGTATGGGTTTTGGACTGGAAAGAGGCGGTACATGGTCAAATTTAAGACGGATGCGCTTAGCGCTGGTGGGTACAAACACCCTCCTGGGAGTTTTGCCATAGGCCCGGATAGGGGGTATCTTTACTACCCTGGAATGCCAGTGTACTGCAGGCGTTGCGGCCTATATGGTCATTTGAAAGAGGACTGTAAGGCAAGTAATTGCAGGAATTGTGGAGCTGAGGACCACCTGGCCAAGGAATGTGCCGCGCCTAAAAGCTGCAGCCTTTGTTCCAGCACGCTGCACCTGTTTCGGGCGTGCCCGGAACGGAGGAGGACCTATGCGGAGGTAATGGGAGGGGCTGCTTGTGAGGTGGAGGACGAGGCCGTGGATCCCCCTGGTGGTGGAGGAGAGAGGAGTGCCAAGGGGACTTATCCTGTTACCGGAGGAGAGGGCAAGAGAAAGGCAAAGCACAAGCCAGGACCGGATTCCCGGAGGGGGTCCCTGGATGAGGAAACGCCAGGCCCGTCGAAAGTCCCTGCCTGCGCGCGTGCTGTTGCTGGCTCGGTCCCTGTAGCTCCTTTATCGGCTGGGGCGTCTGCACGGCCTCTGAAAGGAGGCCCCGCTCCTGCTCCTGCTCAGGCTGCACCTGAACCAGGTGGAGTGAAGGGACGGCACAAGGCGTTTCCCACTGCAGCGCTAGCTCCGGTCGCTGGCCCGGCTCCCGATCCGGTTCCGGGCGTGGTTATTCCGGAGAGCCCGGACAGCCCGGTTCATGCCGGGTTAGCGCAGCGCTTCCGCAGGGCGGCAGCGGCTGCTTTTCGAGGCAAGCAGGTGGGAGGGAAGGATCTTCCGGCTCCGGTCCCTGATCCAGCTCCAGTCCCCGAACCAGCTCCAGTCCCCGAACCAGCTCCAGTCCCGAATCCAGCTCCGCTCCAGAATCCAGCTTCAGGTCATGGTCCAGCTCAGGCGGAGGTGGATATTGCTGGGTTGGCCTCCGGGGATCTGGGAACCCCGCTTGCTTGGGGGGACACGGAGCCTGCAGAGGACAGCATGCAGTGGGCAAGAGTGGCAGGGAGGAAGCGGGCCTCTTTCGAGGACTCCGATCCCTCCAAGCTGCACAAGTCTGGCTCGGAGGTCAATTTGTCGAACCGCTATGCGGCTCTGACATACGTGGCTGAGGAGTCGCTGCTGGAGGACAACTCGGACATGGGCCTGGGAGGGGAGTCCCCCCTCGAGTGGGACATGGAGGGGTTTGTATTAGATGATAGGGAGGAAAGAGAGTAAAGGGGATTTGGTCATGTACACTGGAAACATGGCGGAACTCAAAATAACGACCGTCAATGTGAGGGGGTTGCAGAATAAAGAGAAGAGGGGGGCGGTATTTGCATACCTCTCATTGTTGGATTTTCACATCTGCCTCCTGCAAGAGGTGCATCTGAGGGATGGGGCAGATTGTAAACGGTTTTCTAAGGAGTGGGGGAGAGGGGAGTCAAGATGGAGTGTGGGGGGAGTTCATTCCACTGGAGTGGGGGTTTTGTTTGGTGGGAGGGATTTTAAGATCGTACATTGTTTGTCTGCCGTGCAGGGCAGGGTGTTATTAGTTGATTTTGACTGGGGGAATATAAAATACAGGGTGGTCAACGTGTACGCCCCCGCTGACCCGGTTGGCAGGAGGGAGGTGTTTTCGGGTTTTGACGCATTGCTGTGCTCAACAAGGTTTTTGATTTTGGGGGGGGATTTCAACACCAGCATTGATAAGGGGAAGGATGCGAGCCTCAGGGGATTATGTTCTGTTGTACAGGGGTTTAATTTGGAGGATGCTTATCGGGTTGTGAATAAGCAGGGCCCTGGCGTGACCTGGGTGAACACAAGGGGGAGCCAGAGTCGCATCGATTATATTTTTTTACAGAAGGGGCAAATAATAAGTTTTGGTTTTGTGACTCCAGTGTGGTTTTCTGACCACTTGGCACTTACTGTGGGGGTTTTAGTTTCCAGTAGGACCTTTGGCAGGGGGTACTGGAAACTGAACGAGGGGATAGTGGGGGACGACGAGTTTAGGAAGCAGCTGCAATGGGCGTACCAGGGCTGGCAGAACCTGAGGCCGCTCTATGGGTCTTGGGTGGACTGGTGGGAGAGCATCAAAAGGCGGGTGGGAATTTTAGCAAGGAGGTATATGAAGCGGAAAAGGGATAAAGATGTGGGGGAGTTTCGGGCTGTGAGAAGGAGGCTGCAAGACCTTTATGAGGAGTGGAATAAGGGTTGTGAGCTGAGGGTGCAGGAGGTGGATGAGCTGAAGCAGTGGCAGAGGAGGTGGTGCGAGAAAAGGGCAGGCATTTTTTGTTTCAAGGCACAGAAAGAGCGCTTTGAGAAGGACGAGAGGTGCAGTGCCTTCTTTTTTCAGACGGTGAGGGCGGCGACGGCCAGGACAGCTGTAGGTGGGCTTAGGGGGCAGAAAGGGGAGCTGCACACGGACAGCGGGGAGATGTTAGGGGTCGCCGCATCTTTTTACCAGCAGCTGTTTGGCGAGCAGGAGGTGGACCAGCAGTGGGGGGATCACTTTCTGGGGTTCCTCGACAGACGAGTTCCGGAGGCTGTGAGGGCGGAGCTAGAGCTCCCGTTCTCCAAACAGGAGTTGTGGGAGGCCCTGAAAGGGATGAGCAGGCGGAAGGTCCCTGGCAAGGACGGGATGGGCAGGGAGTTTTATGTGGAGAACTGGGAGTTGCTGGGGGCTGAGTTTTTAAAGGTGGTGGAGGAAATATTTGCGGGAGGGCAGTTAAGCCCTTCTATGAGGGAGGGGGTGGTGTCCCTCCTGTATAAGAAAGGAGACCCTGAGGAGCTGAGCAACTGGCGGCCCCTGACTTTGTTAGGGGTCGACTACAAGATAATTGCTCGGGCCCTAGCTGCAAGGTTGGGCAAGGCCATGCCACACGTGATCCATAGCGATCAGACGTGTGGGGTAGAGGGTAGGTCTGTGCTGTTCAACCTGCAGCTGGTTAGGGATGTGGTGAGCTGGGTGGAGGACAGAGGCCTTCCTCTGGTCCTGGTGAGTCTGGACCAGGAGAAGGCTTTTGACAGGGTCTGCCATAGTTTTTTGTTTAGAGTTTTGGAGAGGTTGGGTTTTGGAATTTTAGAAGGTGGGTAAGTATACTTTATTCCGGAGTTGGCAGCCAGGTCAAGATAAACGGGTTTTTAGGAGATTTTGTGTTGCAGACAAGGGGCGTGAGACAGGGTTGCCCCCTGTCCCCCCTGCTGTATGTTTTGTATTTGGAGCCCCTGGCAGCTGCAATGCGTGCGGATAGGAGAGTGGAGGGGGTGTGGCTCCCAGGTAGTGGGGGAGCAGTTTTAAAGATGTCAGCATATGCAGACGACATGACGTTGTTTGTCACTAGCGACAGGAGTGTAGAGTGTGCTCTTGAGCTGGTAGGCCAGTTTGGGAGGGCATCTGGGTCTGCATTAAATATAGGTAAGTGTAAGATTAAATTTTTCGGAGCCTGGGCAGGAAGGAGGGACAGTCTAGGTGGGATGGAGGTCTGCGCTGGCCCTTTAAGGGTGCTGGGGGTGGATTTTATGGAAGGGGACAGTAGCGGGTTGAATTGGGGCAAGAGGATTGCGATGGCCAGGAGGAAGCTAGGTTTGTGGCAGCAGCGGCCTCTGTCCCTCATGGGGAAGACCACGGTGCTGAAGGCCGAGGTTCTTTCGTCTTTGGTTTTTTTGAGTTTGGTGTTTCCTTTGCCAGCTAGGCAGCGTAAAAGCCTGACGAGGGCTGTTTTTCGTTTTCTGTGGGGCTCGTATGAGTACGTTCAGCGAGCCCGCATGTATCAGCCGGTATTGGAGGGAGGGCGTGACGTGCCGTTCTTAGGGCTGAAATTTGACACTCTTTTCTTTTGCAACTTGTGTACGGCGCTCACTGCCCCGCTGCAGCACAAGCACCAGTATTTTGTGCGGTTTTGGTTTGGGGGGTTTATGAGGAAGTTGTGTGCGTGGCAGAATCTGGTGCCAAAGGCAGAGACCAGGCCCAGCCACTATTGGCACGCAATGAGATGGGCGAGGAGAAATGAGGAGTGCCAGGACCCGGGTTTGGCCGTCTCGCACAGGGACTTGTACAGCGTGCTGAGGGCTAAACTGAAGCCGGGGGAGGTGGTGGGAGTGCCGAAAGAGGTATGGGGAAAGGTTCAGGCGAAGAGACTGGGGAACAGGCTCAACGACCTGAACTGGTTGGTGGCATTAAACAGGTTGCCAGTGAGGGACACGCTGTACCGCCATGGCATATCCCGCAATTGTTTCTGCCCCAGAAACACGTGTTTTGGGGTTGAGACGGTTGACCATGCGCTTTGGAGCTGTGGGTTTGCACGGGCGGTGTGGGGGGACATTAAAAGCAGGTTCCCGGTTCTGCAGGGACTCACACAGAAGGGAGTGCTCTTCGGAGAGGGGCTGCAAGGGGTCAGAGGTAGGGACGTTTTTGTGGTGCTTCTCACAGTATCACTGGTGAAGAAGGCCCTGTGGGACGCTCGCTGCCTGGCAGCGAGGTGTAGCGTGGAAGGGAAGGTGGAAGGAGTAGTCAGGTGGGTTAAGACTGAGTTGGGGTGGAGATTTCGGGTGGAGGAGGAAAGGTGGGGATTCCATGCCGCTAGGGAGAAATGGAAGAGTATTTGGGAGGGTTTACAGGAGGGGTGAGTATAGGTAAGTAAGGAGGTATAGTTTTGCCTTGTTGTGTATGTAAGTATATAGGATGGTTGTGACTGTATATGTGGGGGTGTAACAGATGTGCAAATATGTTTTAGTTAAATAGGTGCGTGGGACTGTGTTGGGGGAGGGATGAAGGGATTTTGTTTAAGACGGGATTGTGTTATGTACAGGAAGGGGACTTTGTTGGGAGGGATTTTGTGTTCTGAGTTAGATTTAGTTTTTTGAGCGGCATGGAAGTGGGTGGGCCTGGGTTGGCATGTGGAAATGTAAAAATGTATTGATGAATTGTATTGTTCCTGTTTTGTGAAATAAAGTCTCATTAATATAAAAATCTGTTCTTATCAGTTTAATATCTGATACGTCCCCTATCAGGGGACTATATATTAAACGGATTTTTGGCACAGGGAGTCGGAGAAGGAGCTTGCTCCGTCCGCTTCAAGCATCGACCCGTTATTGCAGTGCGTTCGGGAACGGTGCGCCTCTCCAAGTTTTATGCAAAAAAAGGTTGTGTTTTGTTGCCCTGTTCTTCCCCCTTTTTGTTTGTTTGTTTGTTTGTTTATTTTGTATGTATGTAAATTGTGTTGTAAATAGGGTGAATATGTGCCCTTGTTGTAAGTGTGCTTGCCTCAGTTTTTTAGCAAAACGATGTAGTTTTCTGTGCGGGACGTAACCGTTTGTTGTTATTGCGCTGTCTCGCTTTTCCCACCTTCCCTCTCGGATTGTCTGTCCGGCCGGCTGGCGGCAGTGGCAACCCCGGGTCAGTGGGAGTGGCTGGGAAGGGGGCCGGAGGCGCCTGGTGCGCTGAAAGGTCACATTTTGCTCGGGTTTCTCTTCAGCACGAATTAACCTGTTGCCTACCACTGGCTTGCTAGTGGTAGACAGGGGGTTTTCGGCTGTTTCTTGAGAGGCTTCTCAGAGCTTGTGTCCCTTCTCTCTCTCCCTTTTTCCTCCCTTTCTTGGTTCCTTCGCCCCTCTCTTTTTTCCACCTGGTTTTTCCTCCTAACCTGACGGACTGCGAGTTTCGTTCCCAGTACGTGGCTTGACCGCGACCACCCCCGGAACAGCTGTACCTGGAGTGAGGAGAGAGTACCAGTGGCTTGACCGCGGCCCTCTCTGACCTCCAGGTACCCCAGGGCCTGTTGGGAGGAACCAACCAGGTGGCTGGAGAGAAGGAGCGAGGGAGCTGATCCAGGAACTGCGGAGGGAGCTGCCGTTGCCAGAGCCTGCCACCAGAGGGAGCCGGACCCGGAGGAGCCTCGAGGATCCAGAGAGCCAGCCAAGAAGCCCGGGACTCCACCACCTTTTCCTGGACTGAGGCGGCGACGAGGATCCTCGAGAGCCAGCCGGCGGAGGCAGAGACTCGCCTGGAGGCCACCCTGCCAGAAGACTCCCGCCATCCGGAGGACGAGCTCCACTGCTGCAGAACGCTTTCCTGCCGAAAGCCAGAGGCGAGTACCAGAGCTGCCCGGAGAGAACGCCCGGAAGGGCTGCTCTCCGGGCCTGTACCAGCCTTGCTGGGCCTTCGCCGGTTCTCTCTCTGCCTCTGGTTTTTCAGGCCCTGCAGCAGATCCAGCGGGACCCCTCCAGAGGACGAGGCGTGCGGAGCAGGCAGAAAGGGGGATCCGTGGACCTCCCCCCAGAAGACGGCGGCGCCCTTTGGATCCGGACCTGCTTGCTGCGTACCGGACCAACGCTTGGCGCCCCCCCACCGGAAGGGAGGTTCACTAGCGGCAGGGGAGCTGAACCATCGGCCCCCCTTGCATGTTCGGTCCCCCTGGGACAGGCCATCAACCTCAGGCGTTTCTCGTTTCTCTGCCTACAGCTGGACTCCGGCCCCCAGCAGGAATGGCGACGGCGGCTCAGCCAGGTGTGCGGCGCCACAATGCCGTCCGGCTAACCCTCCTGAACAGCGGAGAGGGGGGCAGCAGCGACAGGGTAGGCCCCCTGGTGGAGCACGGGGTGAATGGCGCAGCTGTGGAGGGCGCCACCGAGCCAGCGTCCACTAGGGGGGGAACCAATGCTGCTGCCCCAACAGCCAACAGCCAGAGGAGAGTGACAGGTATGACCCGCCTGGAGTTTAGCCGGGCAGTGCTTCAGCGAGCCATGGGCTTCGTGCCAGGCGACCTGAACTGCCTGGTGAAGGTTCCAGGTAACGCTGATATCTTTGAAATTAGCTTTAAAAACGCTAATGTCCTGGAGAGGTTCTGGAACCTCTTTAGAGAGGGGAAGGACAAGGCCCCCCTCAGCAACTTTGAGGTAGAGCCCCTGTCCGACACGGAAAACAAAGTGGTCACTGTACAGTTTTATAATGAAGCTGTACAGGACCACGATGTGAGTACGTGGTTGGGCAGGTATGGCAGTGTTAAATCAGGATCTCGGAGGGTCCTGGATGAGGACGGAGTCTGGACCGGGGCCAGAAAATGGCTGGTCCAGCTAAAATCTGACCCCTCTGTAGTCGGGGGGGTATGTCATATCCCCAGCACCATCACGCTGGGGAGACACCGGGGCGTGGTGTTTTATCACGGCATGCCCAAGCTGTGCAGGAACTGCGGCGAGTTAGGTCACTTGGCCGCAGCCTGCACAGTGGTCAAGTGCAAGTCGTGTGGCGGCGAGCACGAGACCAGGGCGTGCCGTGACCCGAGGCCCTGTAACCTCTGCGGGGTGAGGGGGCATCTCTTCCGTGATTGCCCCCTCTCGTACGCGAACAGGGCCCGGAGCACCGCGCCCCTACCACCGTCATTGACTGCCCCCCCCGCTCCCTACCCCGCTCCCTACCCCGCTCCCTACCCCTCTTATACCTATAATAATTGAAAATACATTCACGTCCCCCCCCATTCAGCCTGACAACACACCAACACAGGCACCGAGCACGGCACAAGACCTCCCCTGCAGCACTATTTCGGAAATCCCAAACAGCACAGTTCCCCTGATTACCCTATCCCCAATCACCACAGTAAAGGAGGAGCCTGACTCCGACATCCTCATCACGGTGGAGGAGTCAGACTCCTCAACCACAGACACTGATGACACCATCACACCCTGGCAGAAGGCGAAATCCAAAAAGGGCAAAAGAATGAGATCACCAAAAACTACAGCTCAGCACAATTTTCCCACCCAGCCTGCAAATCCAGCAATAACACGCCAAACCAAACTAGCCAAAAGAGCCGTTGGGACAAACCAAAAAGAAACCCCACAAACTTCCGCTAGGCCAAACCCCCTACCACGCCCAAACAAACCAACCCCACCACCATCAAAGCCGAGACAGACCGGTTACCATACCTTTAGCACTCTTCATCCCAGAACCACTAAGGACCAGCCAGTCCCTGGTCCAGACTCTGTAAACGGGACCCAAACAACATCCGCCTCTCAGGGCCCTCCAGGGGCTGGGGGGAAGCCTGGGGTAAGAACATCTGCCCCCACCTCTCCAGGACGGAACCTCCCAGGCAGTCGGGAGGGGAGACCCATGGGAGCACATGGTCAGGGGGTGAGTAGGCGCCAAAATAACCCAGACACAATTTTTTCTACAATTGACCAAATGTGTCAGAAAATTTCCAGTAATAACTCCGGTACACCAGACACACACCAAAAATAAACTTTATGGAAAACACAATCACATTAACAACACTCAACACTCGCAGCATTAAACATCCAGACAAACGCTCAACAGTTTTCTCCATTCTTTCACAAATCCCCTCGGACGTCGTCCTGCTCCAGGAATGTGGTATCCCGTTCCGGGAGTTGGATGGCGTTCTGGGGGGGGAATGGAGAATGGGAGACTCTCTCTGGTCTGGCTCTAACATCGCCAGAGCTGATGGGGTCGGCACGTTGACGAAGAATCCCTTTGTTAAAACAACAGCACACAATATTGTGGAGAGTGGGCGAATCCTCGTCACTGATTTCGATGTCGGGGGTTCCCCACTCAGGGTCGTCAACGTGTACGGCCCCACCAGTGTGGCCGAGAGAGTCTCCCTTTTCACAAAATTACGCTCCATATTACACACTACAATGCCCGTCGTCGTAGGGGGAGATTTCAACTGTGTTTTAAGAGATGAGGACCGCAGCAAACCAAGGCCGGACCGCTCCGGCACCCTGCTGCGGTCCCTCATCGAGGATTTCTCCCTCTGCGACGCCGGGGGCGCCTCTCCTCCCCAGCATACTTTTGTGAGTTCCTCTGGCTCCTCCTCATCCAGAATTGACATGTTTCTGCTCTCCCCAGGCCTGAGGGTGCACAGCTATTCCATCAAGGCGGTGCACTTCTCGGACCACCACATGGTAACCGTGTCCCTGGTCTGGGAGAAATCGATAACCGTGGGTAAGGGGCTCTGGCGGATGAACATCAGCCATCTCCAAGACCCCCAGGTGCGTCTCTCCTTCTCGAGAAGATACCTGGAGTGGGTGAGTCTGAAACATCTCTTTGACTCCCCGGTGGAGTGGTGGGAGATGGTGAAGGAGCGAGTGCGGGGCTACTTCCGGGCAGTCGGGCGGAGGAAGGCGAAGGAAGGGAGGGCAGTTTTTGAACGCCACAATGCTGCCCTCCAAAGACTAAGCCTCCTCCAGTCCCGAGGCCTGGATGTTAGCAGCGAAATCGCACAAGCTCGGCAGAGCCTCACCACCCTCTACCGGGAAGAGCGGAAGAAACAGACCTTCCGCTCCAAACTCCAGGGCCTCAAGGAGGATGAGAAATGCACACGGTTTTTCTTCCGCAGGGCACGGACCAAGACGAATAACATCTGGTCTCTCTATAACAGCAGAGGTGTGGTGGTGTCTGAAGAGGCGGAGGTCCGGGAGGTGGCCAGGGAGTTCTATGAGGGCCTTTATAGCGAGAGGCCCTCAGACGGGGCTCTCATGGACACCTTCCTGGGCTGCCTGGACAGACGCCTGGGAGATGAGCAGATGGAGGCGGAGTTGAGCACTGAGGAGCTCACCAGGGCCGTGCACTCCCTGAATACACATAAAGCTCCGGGCCCTGACGGAATCCCAGCTGAGTTTTACCAGGCTCACTGGGATCTCCTGAAGGGGGACGTGGCGGAAGTGTTCAGGGCTGCGTACAGGGAGGGGCGGTTAGGCGCCTCACTGAGACAGAGCTCAGTAGCTCTTGTCCCAAAGAAGGGGGACCTGAAGGACCTCCGCAACTGGCGGCCGATCAACCTCCTCTCAGTCGATTATAAGATCATGGCGAAGGCGCTGATGGGGAGGTTCCAAGGCCTGATAACATCGGTGATCGGACCGGACCAGACCTGCAGCGTGCAGGGGAGGTCCATAAATGACAACCTGCTCCTCGTGAGGGATCTAATCATCCACTCCGGGGAGCGGAGGTCCCCCTTGTGCCTTCTCAGTCTCGATCAAGAGAAGGCATTTGACCGGGTGAGTCACGTGTGCTTGGAGAGAGTGCTGGAGAAAATGAACATTCCTGGCCCCCTCCTGCGCTGGACAAAGATCTGTCTGACAGACATAACGGGCAGAGTGGTTGTCAATCGACAGCCCTCTGCCCCGTTCGATGTCAGGTCTGGCGTCAGGCAGGGGTGCCCTCTAGCATCTCTCCTGTACGTCATCTACCTGGAACCGTTCCTCCAGGCCATCAGGGCCAATCCAGGAGTGGTGGGCTATCCACTCCCTGGAGCGGGGGGGGAACGGCTAAAGGTGATGGCGTACATGGACGACATTGCCATCGTCGCCACAGACAGTCGTTCTATCGCTTGTGCCACCAAGGTGTTGGACGACTTCTGTGTGGCCACTGGCGCCCTGGTCAACAGGGACAAGAGTGAACTGTTTCTGTCTCCACATTGGAGTGAGGAGCTGACCGTTTCCTTCCCTGTGCGTAGGAATACCATCAAGCTCCTGGGGGTGACCTTCCAGGCTGACGGAGGAGGGAGAACCAGCTGGGAGGGAGCCCTCCGCCACGTCCAAAATAAAATCAGGAGCTGGAGTGCACGGCCCTTGACCATGGCGGGTAAGATCCTTGTCCTGAAGGCAATTGTCCTACCCATTCTGCTCTATGTGGGGAGGGTGTTTCCCCCAGACAAAGCCACCGGGAAGCTAATCACCCGGATGGCTTTCCGCTTTGTCTGGGGGAGCACCATGGAAAAACTTAAACGCGTCACCCTCCTCAAAGAGGAGCGGAATGGGGGGCGGGGGGTCCCAGACATTGTGAACATCATTATGGTTCAGGGTCTGGCCACCCTTGTCCAGAATGCAGGGAAGGTGGGTAAGGCCTCTGGTACCTTTGCCAGGTACTATGCCACCCCCTTCCTTAGAGCAATGGGCTTGGGTGTGCTGGACCTCACCATACCCTACAGCTGGGACCCCCCCTATGTCTACCGAGCCCTGAAGGACTTTGCCTACAGGACGGGTCTGC
Source organism: Conger conger (assembly GCF_963514075.1). NCBI lineage: Eukaryota > Metazoa > Chordata > Actinopteri > Anguilliformes > Congridae > Conger > Conger conger. Next base: position 257,276 of record NC_083771.1, on the reverse strand, counting down.
CCAGGGCTGGCCTAACCTCGTGGAGCTATAAAATGATCATGGCTCATTTAAGATCTGGCCAAATAGTAACGCTCCCGAGGGGGGGGCCAGACCTGGACCCGCAAGTCATCTGGGCAAATGTGACACATAAGTGTCTCACAAATAAACAAAAAGACATTGCCTGGATGACAGCCCATAGGTGTCTCCCCACTAGAACATTTATGTATCGCCGGCACTTAGCCCTGACTGAACGCTGCCCCCACGGATGCACTGACTCGGAACACATCCACCACCTGTTCTGGGAGTGCTCCGTGGCCAGGCGGGTCTGGGGCCTTGTTTGTTCCTCTGTCTCCCTAAGCAGGTTCCTGCCGAGGTCCTCCCTGATGGCTGAGGGCATCCTCTACGGTCCGCCGGGGGGATGCAAGACCACCGTGCTCCAGCGTCAGTGGAGGATCATCAACACAGTGAAGCAGGTCCTGTGGGAGACGAGGAACATCAAGGTCTACCAGAAAACATCTGTAGACCTGATCACTCTCCGGAGGAGGATCCAAAACCTCCTCCAGGACGGCATTCTGGTGGACATCCGCACTAACAAGAACCTGGCGAGAGAGAAGTGGGGGGTGGACCACTGGAAAGAATTCATCATATAGTCCACCCCCCCCTAAGGGACACAGAAGCCTCTCGGGACAGCAAACCTGAGCGAAATGGACTTTCTTTTTTTCCTCATTGCTTTGTCTTTTAACTCACTTTTGTTTTCTTTGAATTACATAGTGATTTTTTTGGATATTTTGTGTTTTTGTGAACATTTTTTGAATCACTCTTTTGAAAATTTGTTATTCATTTATTTTGATGTCTCTGTTCCTTATGGTTTAAGTGTGTGTTTAAAAAATTTTTTGTTTGTGTTATTGAGTGTGTTTTAAAAAAGGAAAGAATTTAAAATTGTTAAGAAATTAAAAAAAACCAATAAAACTACCTTTTACTAAAGATTTCCGTGGAGAGGAACGCACCTGAGTTTGTGCTATTTTTGGATGCTCCGTCCACAGGACGGGGCAGCTTCGAACGGTTTAAGGACAGACGGCAATGTGCGACAGGTATGCGGGTTGCTTGCGAGTCGCCGACTTGCTCGTTTCTGGCTTATCGCCTGCTTGCCGCGTGCGATCGATGCCCCGCTCGCTAAATAGCTTTGGTCGCTGCCTAGAGAGCAGCTATTCAGTAAGTGACTCGGTAGTAAGTACGTCACAGTGTACTCGGTATGTGTTGAGTGTTTTTGGCGGCTGTGCCTGCCAGTGGAGGACAGTGGATCTTGGTGGGAGGAGCCAGCTGAGTCCGGTCGTTACGGTAGCTCGCCGACCGGCCAGTCAGTGCGTGCGCAGGGTTCTTGGGAAGGCGGGGAGGGGGGCCGGCTCCTGGGCCAGGTGGCGTCTTCCCCCGAGCGCGGTCCGGGGCCACCGGGAGGGCGCCGTCGGCAGGGGCCAGTTTGCGGTTATCGCTTCTCGGCCTTTTGGCTAAGATAGGCGGTCGAATCGTTGGTTGGTGGGAGAGGAGTCTTGTCACACTCAAAAAAAGTAAGTAAATAATAGTTGTCTTTTTTGTTGCTTGTGTTGCTTGTGTCTTTTTTTGTGTGTAGATTGTGTTAAGAGCCCAACCGGAGAGGAGGAGTGAGGGGGTCCTCCGGGAGGGTAAGGCCCTTTTTGGGCTTGCTTTTCTTTGTTTCTTGGTTTGTTGGAGGTCTGTGTAGAATTGTTTGTAGTGTGGTGAAATTTGTGTGGTGGCGTATCCGGGATGGCGGCTGCTAGGGTCGGCGCCCGGAGGCACTGCTGTGTGCGTTTCTCCCTAAAGGAGAAGGAAGGGAAGCTCCTGGAGATGTCCCGTTTGGACTTCTCCAGGAAGCTTCTCATGGGAGCCTTAAAGTTTGTGCCGGGAGACATAAACTGTTTGGTTGTGCTCCCGAGGGGTCGGGGCTTTGATGTAAGCTTCCGCACCCCTCAGCTGTTGGGTTCCTTCTGGAACTCAATAGAAAACATTAAAGAGAGCTTCTCAATGTTCGACATTGAGAGGCTCACAGATGACTCGGTTAAATACATCGTGTTCAAGATGTATAATGAGACGGTGGAGTCGGAAGACCTGGTTGCCTGGTTAAGGAACTACTGCCTGGTTAGGGGGCCAGCCCAGAAAATAATGGATGTAGATGGAATTTGGACTGGGAGTTGGAAGGTCCCTGTAAAATTGGTGGAGGACAAAAATGGATATGGGGGGTTAAGGCATCTGCCCTCCCTTATTGTTCTGGGGGAGAACAGGGGGCTGGTCTTCTACCAAGGCCAGCCAAAACTCTGCAGGAAGTGTGGGGCCTATGGCCATCTGGCAGAGGCCTGCCAGGTCATTTTTTGTAACAGGTGCAGGGAGGTGGGGCATCTCGCGGCGGAGTGCGTAAATGGAATCAGGTGCAATCTCTGCAGGTCTTCAGACCACCTGTTCAGAGATTGCCCTGATTCCTACGCGAACAGGGCCAAGCAGGCGAGGGCTGACGCCCGGGAGAGGCAGCGGGAGGAGGGGGAGGCCATGAGGAAGGAGCAGGAGGAGAAGGAAGAGGGAAAGGGTGAGGAAGCCCAAGAAGGGGCAGAAGGTGAAAATGGTGGTCAGGGTGTGGCTGGAACGAGTGGAGTGAGTGAGAATGTGGGAGAGAATGAGGGAGAGCCAGGTGGAGTGAATGTGTGCACAAACGAGGGAATGAGTGTGGGCGCGGCTGGTGGAAAGGGCGCTGGTGAGAATGTGAGAGAGAACGAGGGAGAGGCAGGTGGTGTGAATGTGAAGGTTAATGAGGGAATGAGTGTGGGCGTGGCCGGGAAAGAAGGTGCAGGTGAGGAGGTGGAAGTGAAGGAGGGGGAGAACAGGGAGAAAGAAATGGCCTGTGAACCCGTCGAGTCTCTGTACTCTGACTCCGACTCTGACGCAGTCTTCATGGAGACTGTAACAGAGGGGGAGAGTGATGAGGAAATGTTGGTGGAAGGAATGGTCCGCAAAAGAGGTGCAGAGACTGGAACGGAAGGGGTGGAAAGAAAGAAAAGGGGGGTGAGGGAGAGGTGGGGCCTGATGGCTGGGCTGTCAGACAGCGGGTCATCGGGCTCCTCCCCAATCTACCCGGAGCAGGGACAAAACCAGGCCCCCTATATCTCCGAGACGGAACCATCGTCATCTGCTGGGTCACCAGCAGGTGGCGGTGGGGTTTTAAAGTAAGGGTGAGTATGGCATTTCTTTTAACTTCGTGGTGTTTTTAATTCTTTCTGCCTGTTCTAACCCTCACTTCTTAATTTAAAAAATATTAATAAAATGGCTTCCCAGCACATGCCCCTCACGGTGGCAACCATTAATGTGTGCAGCGTGAGGACATTAAAGAGGGCAAGATCTGTGTTGTGTGCTTTGGAAAGTGTGCAAGCGGATGTGATTTGCCTACAGGAGTGTGGGCTGCCATATCGCTCCTCCTACAGGATGTGGGAGGACCTATGGCAGCAGGGGCCGTCTCTCTGGAGCGGCTCCCACTCCAATCGGGCGGATGGTGTGGCAGTGCTGGTGAAGAACAGAAACATTGAGGTGAAGGGGAGCACAGTGGTGAGAACAGGCAGAGTTTTAACAGTATCTCTCTCTTTTAATGAAATGACTTTTAACCTCGTGAATATTTATTGCCCGCAGGGGAAGCAGGAGCGCTGGGAGCTCCTTCAGGAGCTCCCCACATATCTTTTAGGGAGAGCTCCTCTGCTATTGGTTGGGGATTTTAATTGCGTTTTAAACAGGGCTGGGCGGAGGGGAGCAGGGGACGATTTTAAAATGGACAAAACGTCCCTTTATTTGAATAATTTAATAAAGGATTTTAAACTCACTGATATTTATTCTGCACTTAACCCGGGGCAGGAGGGTTTTACCTGGCGCACGAGTGATGGATCCCGAGCATCGAGGATTGACTTCCTCTTTGCCAGGGGTTTTGCTGGTCTGGCATCGTCTCTGAGCCCGGTATTCTACTCAGACCATTCCCTGCTGTGCTGCTCCCTGGCTGTGAAGTCAGGTGTAGCAGTCGGCAGGGGAATATGGAAACTGAACTGCCGGTTGTTGGAGGACCCGGCAGTAGTGATGGCTTTTAATGAAGTATATGAAGAATGGCGGACCCTCCAATGTTTTTATGAGACCCGGGCTGAGTGGTGGGAGTGGGTAAAAAAACAAATAAAGGGATTTTTTATTAAACAGGGGAGGGAGAGAAAAGCAAAGGAGAGGAGGGTGTGGGTGGGACTACAAAAAAGATTAAATAGGTACGGGAACTTAATAAATATGGGGTTTGATTTTAAAGAAGAATATAAAGAGGTCAAAAGAGAGATGGAGATTTTAATGGAGAAGAAATGCCAAAGCATCATTTTTAGCAGTAGAGAAAAGGAGATAGAGGAAGGAGAAAAGTGTACAAGATTCTTTTTTAAAAAGATTTTATCAAGGAATATTTTAATGAAAGGTCTGAAGGGAGAAGATGGAGTTTTAAATACGGATACCGAGGGCATGCTAAGGGTGGTGGAGGGGTTTTATGGTAATTTATTTAGGGAAAAGGAGGTAGAGGAGGAAAGGATGGGAGAGGTGCTAAATTTTATAGAGGGGGTGGTGGAGGATAGAGGCATTTTGGAAGGAGGAATAGGGAGGGAAGAGATAACAAGCAGTTTTAAGTCTTTTAAAAAAGGCAAAGCACCGGGGTTGGATGGGCTGCCATGGGAATTTTATGGGAAATTTTGGTATTTAATAGAAGCAGACCTTTTAAATATTTTTAACGAATTTGAAAATTTTAAAATGTTGCCCAAGAGTTTTAGAGAGGGGGTGGTCACACTAATTTTTAAGAAAGGGGATAGGCGCGAGATAAAAAATTGGCGCCCGATCACCCTTTTAAATTTCGATTTTAAGCTCTTGAGCAAGATTTTAACCCTGAGGATGAGGACGGTTTTACCTGACGTGATCCACCCGGATCAAACTTGTGCGGTGGCTGGAAGGAGGATCACTGACAGCCTCGTACTGGTAAGAGACGCCATCTGTTTTGCGAGAGACAGAAACATTCGGCTCGCCGTACTAAATTTAGATTTCAAAAAGGCGTTCGATCGAGTCTCGCACCAGTACCTGTTCAAGGTGCTGGGGAAAATGGGCTTTTCGGCTGGGTTCTTAGCACGGGTGGGGCTTCTGTACACGGGGATTAGAAGCAGAATCCTGGTGAACGGGGTCCTCTCCAAGGCAGTAGACGTCCGCTGCGGTGTCCGCCAGGGCTGTCCGTTATCGCCACTTCTGTTTGTGTGCTGTATAGAGCCACTGGCACAAGTGTTGAGAAGGGATACCCGGATATCAGGGCTGGGCATTCCAGGGAGCGGTGGGCAGGAGGCCCGCTGCATTTTATACATGGATGACGTGACCGTACTCTGCACTGACCAGCCTTCCATTGACCGGACTGTTGACAGGACAGTGTGGTTTGGGAGGGCCTCAGGGGCAAAATTAAACAAGGACAAGTGTGACCTAAAACTGTACGGACGTTGGACAGAGACTGAACTCTCTGGAATGCCAATGACTGTAAGACCTGACCAAGTGAGAATCCTCGGGGTCCATTTTAATGCTGACGGACATGGGGATGGGAACTGGGAAGGGATTTTAAGAACAACTGAAAAACGGCTGGGGTTTTGGAGACTGAGGGAACTATCGCTGGAGGGCAAAATACTCATTTTAAAATCAGTGATTTTACCCTTGTGGCTGTTTGTGAGTGTTGTGTTTGTGCCGTCTCGTGCCGTGTTGTCTCGTCTTGATCGTGCTGTGTTTTATTTTTTATGGGGCACCAAATGGGAGCGGTTGCCCAGAACGGTGGTCAAAAAGAAACCAGAGAAGGGTGGGAAGGGGGTTCTGGATTTTTATACTGTGTTGTGGTGCCACTTTGTGGCGCTGCAGGTGTCCTTGTGTCTGTCCCTGTCTTGTAAAGCGTCTTTTTTTGTCAAGTTTTTTAGTGGGGCCTATTTTAAAAGCATTGGGGTGGTGAGGGTGCCTTTAACGGTACCCTTGGCTTTTAAAATGGTGGGAGGGTATGTGAAGATGAAGGCCTTTTTAAAGAAGATGGGGTTGGAAGGGGTGGGAGCGGGGGTTTTAACTAACCACAAGTCTCTCCTGTCCTTTGTGCAGGGTAGGGATCCGGTGAGCCAGGTGCGTGAGCTGGCAGTAGGCCAGCCGGAAGAAGTTTGGAACGCTGTGGCCCACCCAGATCTGCTGCATCGTCATAGAGACCTGGCCTGGCTGGCGGCGCATGGGGTCCTCCCGGTCCAAGGAGTGCTGCATGCCCGGAGACTGGCCAGGACTGCAGAGTGCCCTTGGCCCAGGTGTGAAGAGGAGGAGTCGGTCCGCCACTGTCTATGGGACTGCCCGGTGCCAAGGACCCTCTGGACACAGTGCGGGCCCCTGATCCAGCTGCTGCTGGGAGCGGGACTGACCCTGCAGTGCCAGATGGTGCTGTACGGCGTGGGCAGGGGAAGGACCTCACGCCAGTGGAGATGCCTGTGGCTGGCCATAAACTGTGGGAAACAGGCCATCTGGACTGCCCGCACTGTGTGGATCAAAGAGAACAGGGCCTTGTCACCGGAGGCACTGAGGAGGGTGGCGTTTGCCTCCCTCAGAGACTACATGTGGCGTGACCGGCGGAGAAGAGGAGTGGACTGGGCCAAGGGGGCATGGGGGCATGCAGCCTGGACAATGATAATGGGGCCGGGAGGGCCAGCCTGACCGGCCTGGATCTGTTATGACGAGGTAACAGGGGCGGTGTGAAGGCAGGTTGTTTAAGAGCGCCCACCGCTGCCCGGTACAAAGGTCGTCTGTTTTAATGATTGTGGTTGTTATTTTAAATATTGTGTGTGCTTTTAGCGGGAAAAAAGGGAAGGGCAAAGGGTCCTCGTGGGAATTTTAATGAAATTACTTACTTTTATTGTATTTAAATATATGTTTTTACTGTAATGTAATTTTGTTATTTATGAAGTGATATTTATTTCTGTAAGGACATGCCCGAGCACAAACAATGTATTGTATTTTAAAAATGTGTTGATATAATAAACCTTTTAAAAACAAAAAATCTGTTCTTATCAGTTTAATATCTGATACGTCCCCTATCAGGGGACTATATATTAAACGGATTTTTGGCACAGGGAGTCGGGGAAGGAGCTTGCTCCGTCCGCTTCAAGCATCGACCCGTTATTGCAGTGCGTTCGGGAACGGTGCGCCTCTCCAAGTTTTGTGCAAAAAAAGGTTGTGTTTTGTTGCCCTGTTCTTCCCCCTTTTTGTTTGTTTGTTTATTTTGTATGTATGTAAATTGTGTTGTAAATAGGGTGAATATGTGCCCTTGTTGTAAGTGTGCTTGCCTCAGTTTTTTAGCAAAACGATGTAGTTTTCTGTGCGGGACGTAACTGTTTGTTGTTATTGCGCTGTCTCGCTTTTCCCACCTTCCCTCTCGGATTGTCTGTCTGGCCGGCTGGCAGCAGTGGCAACCCCGGGTCAGTGGGAGTGGCTGGGAAGGGGGCCGGAGGCGCCTGGTGCGCTGAAAGGTCACATTTCGCTCGGGTTTCTCTTCAGCACGCACAAATCTTTCGCCTTTTACTAAAGATTTCCGTGGAGAGGAACGCACCTGAGTTTGTGCTATTTTTGGATGCTCCGTCCACAGGACGGGGCAGCTTCGAACGGTTTAAGGACAGACGGCAATGTGCGACAGGTATGCGGGTTGCTTGCGAGTCGCCGACTTGCTCGTTTCTGGCTTATCGCCTGCTTGCCGTGTGCGATCGATGCCCCGCTCGCTAAATAGCTTTGGTCGCTGCCTAGAGAGCAGCTATTCAGTAAGTGGCTCGGTAGTAAGTACGTAACAGCGTACTCGGTATGTGTTGAGTGTTTTTGGCGGCTGTGCCTGCCAGTGGAGGACAGTGGATCTTGGTGGGAGGAGCCAGCTGAGTCCGGTCGTTACGGTAGCTCGCCGACCGGCCAGTCAGTGCGTGCGCAGGGTTCTTGGGAAGGCGGGGAGGGGGGCCGGCTCCTGGGCCAGGTGGCGTCTTCCCCCGAGCGCGGTCCGGGGCCACCGGGAGGGCGCCGTCGGCAGGGGCCAGTTTGCGGTTATCGCTTCTCGGCCTTTTGGCTAAGATCAAGTGGATTGTGGTGGATAGAAGCGAAAGTAAGTATGTCATCGAGCAACTGGAGAGCCGTAAGGAATACTGCAAGGGTGAAATGGGCAGGAGCCCCAGGGAGCATGCCCCAGAGGGAGGAATTCGTGAAGAGTTTTGTTTTGGAGAAGTTCTCTCTGTCAGAGAGGGATATTTTGGGCATCCAGAGGAACGGGAGAGAGGAGTTCGTCGACATGGCCTTCAGAGGACCAGAAGCATTCCAGGCATTCATGGAGAGATGCAAAAGGGAAGATCTGGGGGCTTTCCGGGTGGAGTCCATGGAGAGGAGGAACCACAGGGTAGTTATCATCAACCTGTTCGACATGAACGTGCCAGATGAGGCGGTCGGGAGGTACCTCGAGAGGTACGCCAGGGTGGTGGCCGGACCCAGATACCGGAGGGACGTCTTTGGCTTCTGGAATGGCCAGAGGGTGTACGAGGTCCTGCTCCGGGAGAGCGACCATGGCTACGAGGGCTACCTCCATCCTCCAGCCCTCTGCACGGTCGAAGGAGTGAAGGGCCACATCTCCTATTCTAGGCAACCTCCTTTTTGTCGGAGGTGCATGGAGGTGGGGCACGTCGACGCGGGGTGCAGGTCGGTGGTGTGCCACAACTGCCGGCAGCGAGGGCACATGGCGGTCGAATGTAAGGAGCCGCGCACCTGCAACGTATGTGGCTCCGGGGACCATCTTATGAGGGCATGCCCTGAGCGGCGCCGCACCTACGCCGATGCAGCCAGGGAGAGAGCAGCACCTACACCAGGGCCAGCGGGGGTGGAGAGGTCTGCACCAGGCCCAACAGAGGCTGTGAGGCCTACATCAGGCCCAACAGAGGCAGACGGGCCTACACCAGGCCCAAAGGAGGCGGAGAGGCCTACAGCAGGCCTGGCGAGGGCTGAGAGGCCTGCATCAGGCCCGGCAGAGGCTGAGGGGCCTATACCAGGCCCAAAGGAGGCAGAGGGGCCTACACCAGGCCCAGCGGAGGTGGAGGGGCCTACACCAGGCCCAATGGAGGCGGAGGAGCCTACACCAGGCCCAGCGGGGCCTAGCACCGAGGAGGGCCCGATCCCAGACACCGATCTGGGTCCCGACAGCATGGAGGGGAGGGAGACGGCGGAGGAAGGCAGTGACGACTCCGACATGGAGTTGTCCATGGAGGAGGATGCCGTCATCAGGCTGAGGGGAGAGAAGAGGAAGGAGAGGCCTGAGATGGCTGGAGCTCCACCGGGTGGGAGGCAGGCTAAGGCCAGGGCCCCTACCGAAGCCATGGCGAGGCCCAAGGACTGGGCCAAAGAGGTGGAGAAGGAGATGGGGAGTGCGGAGGCTCCACTGCCAACGGATCCGAGGGTGGCCATGGAGAAGATCTTCGGACGGAGGTAGGCCGGAGGCCAATAATTACTTTAATACAGTAATGGAGAGGATTTTCATGTCTCTAAATGCCAGGGGCATAAGGGAACGGGACAAAAGAGTGGGACTGTTTTTATCATTGAAAGAGGTCCCTTTTGATGTATGTTTCCTGCAAGAATGCCATTTGGGAGGGGGGAAGGACGTGGCTATGTTTAGAAGGGATTGGGTTTTGGGGCCTTCAATTTGGTCAGTGGGCAATGTACACGCGGATGGTTTGGGGATTTTGTTTAAGGGAAGGGGGGTTATGGTAGAGGAATTCCTGACCGTAGTCCCAGGAAAGCTCCTGTGTGTGGATGTTTTGTGGGGGGGGGAGAAACTACGGCTCATAAACGTGCATGCCCCGTGCAACATTTCTGAGCGTTTGGTTTTTTTTAAGTTGTTGCCGGATTTGTTGGCCACGAACAGAGGTATAATTTTGGGAGGGGATTTTAATGTGGCTGTGGACGAAGGGATAGTGGGAGGAAGGAGGGACTTTTCAGTTAGTTATTTAGAGAAAGAGATTTTAGTTAGGTTTTCTTTGTTTGATGGGTTTAGGCAAAATGGCCGACAGGGGGAGGGGTTTACATGGGCGAACTCCAGGGGCTGTAGGAGAAGGCTGGATTATTTTTTTGTTTCAAAGGCGTTTAAGTTAAAAAATTTTGTGCTGTTGCCAAGCTGGTCCTCCGACCATTGCGCGATAAAATGCATTTTAGAGGGAGGGGAACGGGAGGAAAGCAGGACGTGGAGCTTTAATGCTGAACTCCTGGAAGATGCGGTGTTTGTGGAGCAGTTTGCAGAATTTTATTTGGGGTGGAAGGCCTTCAAAGCCCAATTTTCCTGTATCCTGGAGTGGTGGGAGGTGGTGAAGCAAAGGGTGAGGGAGTTCTGTGTGGCCTACGGTATAGCGAAGAGGAGGGAAGAGAGAGAGAGGGTGTGGGCACTGCAGAGCGAGTTGCAATACTGGGTGGGCCTGGCAAACAGGGGAGGGAGGGTAAGGACAGAGGAGGTCAAGGCCTTAAAAGAGAGCATAAAAGCACATTATATAGGGAAAGCAAGGCGGTTTGCCTTCCTGGCAAGGGTGGAGAGGAGGGAAAGGGACGAAAAGGTGACGCCTTTCTTTTTTAAAGCGGTGAGGGAGCGCCAAAATGATGGATGGATAGAGGCGATAATGACAGGCCAGGGGGAGGTTAGGAAGCAAGAGGAGAAGCTGGACGCAGCAGCGCGTTTCTACTCTGTGCTGTTTGGGAGAGAGGAGAGGGACACAGAGGAGGGGGACAGGCTGGTAGGGAAGCTCTGGAGGAAGGTAAGGGAGGGACAGCAGGAGGCCCTGGGGGGGAAGATAGGTCAGGATGAGGTAAGGAAGGCCTTGTTCTCCCTAAAAGTGGGGAGGACTCCAGGGAGGGACGGGATCACCAGGGAGTTGTACACCCACTTCTGGGGAATAATGGCCGAGGATTTGGCGGAGGTTTTGAACCGGGTGGGAGAAGTGGGGAAAATGCCCCTATCTATGAGGGAGGGGGTAATAAACCTCTTGTTTAAGAAGGGTGAGAGGAAAGATCTGGGGAACTGGCGGCCAGTCACACTCCTCTGCACCGACTACAAGGTGCTGGGGAAGGTGCTGGCCAACAGGGCCAAGGGGGTGCTGGGGGAGGTTCTGGGGCCGGATCAAACCTGTGCGGTCCCAGGAAGGATGGGGTCCCAGAACTTGATCTTGCTAAGGGATGTGCTGAGCTGGGCGAGGAGCAGGAAAGTGGGGGTAGGGGTGATCGGTTTGGACCAGCAGAAGGCGTTCGACCGGGTGGACCATGCCTTCCTGGTGCAGGTGCTGGGCAGGATGGGGTTCGGGGAGGGCTTTATCGCCTGGGTGAGGACCCTCTACAACGGGGCCTTCAGCCGGGTGAGGGTGAATGGAGCCCTGAGCGCGCAGGTGAGGCAGGGTAGGGGGGTGAGGCAGGGGTGTCCTTTGTCCCCGCTTTTATACGTATGCGTCATAGAGCCCCTGGCGGAGCTGATGCGGCAGGACAGGGAGTTCAAAGGCCTGCAAATCCCAGGCAGCGGGGGGGAGAGGGTAAAGGTGCTGCAGTATGCGGACGACACCACAGTAGTGGTCTCCTCAGACGGGGACATAGGGAGGGTCATGGGCCTGGTGGGCCAGTACTGTAGGGGGTCGGGGTCAAAAATAAACCATAGCAAGTCGGCAGTGATGGTGACCGAGGGATGGAGAGGGGGAAGGGGGGAGGAGCAGGGCCTGGCAACGTGCGAGGACGGGATGAAGGTGCTGGGGGTTCGTTTCAGCAGGGAAAGGGCGGATAGGCTGAATTGGCAGCAGTGCCTGGAAAGGATAAAGAGGAGGGTGGGCTTGTGGAGGGCGAGAGCGTTGACTCTGACAGGTAAGGTATTAGTGGTGAAGGCAGACTTGTTGCCACAGTTAATTTATTTAGGGAAAGTTTTTCCGATACCGGCGGTGTGTAGGGTGAGGCTGAACCGGCTGATTTTTAATTTCTTGTGGGGAGGGCGGTTGGAGCCGGTAAAGCGGGATGTGTTGTTTTTGCCGGTGGAGAAAGGGGGAAGAGGCCTAGTGGACGTGGGCCTAAAGCTGGACGTGTTAAATCTAAAGAGCATTTTCGACACACTGGTGGGAGATGAGGGCCACAAGTGCCGGCACCTCATGAGGATGTGGGTGGGGACGGCCATGAGGGAGCTGGTGGGGTGGGACAATAGAGGGCCGAGGGCAGAGGACACCCCGTGGTATTATACAAGGGCAATGATGGTCTGGAGGGCAAATAGAGAGCTCATCAGGGCACAGGGGTTACAGGACCATAGAGCCCTATATAATGCGATCCTGGGTAGGAGGACGAGGGAGGCAGAGAGGGAGGTGGAAAGGTGTGGAGGGCAGTGGAGGTGGTTGACGGCCAGGTGGCTCCCAAACCGGGCAGGAGACCTCAACTGGCTGGGAGGCCTGGGAAGACTACCAGTGAGGGAGAGGATGTATAGGGCTGGCACTGCCAGGAGTCCGCTGTGTCCCAGGGGCTGTGGGAGGGAGGAGACGGGAGGGCACGCCCTATGGGAATGCCCTTTCGCAAGAGTGTTCTGGGGAAGGGCAAACAGGGGGGTGTTTCTCCCGGTATGGGCCACAGCAGTGGAAAAAGAGGGGGTCATGAGGGCTGCTGGGGTGGAGAGCCTGGAAGATGGGGGGAGGGAGGTTTTTAGCCTCCTAGTGAGTTTGGGGAAACTGGCCCTGTGGGACAGCAGGAATAAAAAGATGTTGAATCCCTCAGATGGCATGACAGGAGTGCAGTGTGTCAAGGGGTGGGAGAGAAGGGTGGAGATGGAGATGAGGGTGTGCGCCCGGGGAGAGGGGAAAAAAAGGGGTGAGAAGATATGGGAAAAGGTGAAGGACGCCTTGAGCCTGTAAAAAGGCAAAAGTGTAAATAGTGTACATAAAAGTGTAAAAAATGAATGTATATGTATTGTCTGGGGGGTATACTGTTGGCGTTATGGGTGTGTAATGTAAATAAAATGTAATTTGTAAAATAAAAGTTTCTTAAACAAAAAAAATCTGTTCTTATCAGACGGAGACAAAAACCTTTTTTTTCGCGAGCGGAGGATTTTTTCTGAGTGTGGGACCATGACGGCGCCAGGACCAGAGAGTTCGGGAGGAGCTTTAAGGAGGAAGAACACAATCCGGCTGCAGGTGGCGGTGGAGGAAAGAGGGAAGGTGGATCTGCGCTACATCATAGTAAGAGTGTTTCACGATTTATTTAATGTTGGAGTCGACAAAATGTACTGCGTACAGGATTATCCAAGTAGGGGACTTTTTGACGTGACGCTGGAGAGTGAGGGCCTGTGCTTGGAGGTTTTCGAGGCCTACAAGGAGAGGAAGGAGGCAGAGGTCTTGAAGGGGATAATTATGGAGCCGCTGTTCTCAAACAATGTGAAGCTGGTTACCCTACTGACCTACAACCCCTTTGTTACGGCGAGAGAGGTGGAGGTTTTCTTGGGGAGGTATTGTACAGTGTTGAGGCCCGAGGTGAGGGTGAAGAACTACTTCGGTGTCTGGAATGGGAAGAGGCAGTACCTGGTGAGGCTCAGGCCTGAAGAGGAGTCGGTGGGAGGTGTGAGGCATCTGCCTGCAGTTTTCTCCATCGGGCCGGATAAGGGCTTCCTTACCTATCCAGGACTGCCCACATACTGCAGGAGATGCCTCAAATACGGACACATGTCCAAAGAATGCAGTTACTTCGTTTGTTTGGCATGTGGGGAGGAAGGCCATGCGGCACGCGAGTGCCCCAGGGGAAGGAAGTGCCACCTGTGTGGGAGCCTGGAACACCTGATCCGGGACTGCCCAGCCCGGAGGCGCACCTACGCCGAGGCAGCCGGAGGACAGCCAGCTCCCCCTGGTGGTGGGGAGGAGGAAGCGCAGCGGGGACGGGAGCAGGGCAGGGCTGCTCCTGCTGATGCAGCGCCCCCGGGAGGAGAGGAGGACGAAGCCCAGGGACAGGAAAGCAAGGCAGCAGGGGAAGAGCAGAGAGAGGATACAGAGCTGGCGTTGGAGGCAGCTCCGGTGGCGGAGAAGGCGGTCGAGGAGGTGGTGGAGGAGTCGGAGCTGGAGGCCTCGGCTTCAGAGGTGCCGTCATCGGGAGAGGTGCCCCCCACTCCATGTCCTCGGGGCAGGAGGGGAGAGGCGAAGGCAGGCAGAGCAGTGCCGGCCCCGGGCGGAGCAGAGGTGGTGGGCCAAGCAGAGGCTGCAGGAAAGGCACCCCCAGAGGGAGCCCTTGTGTCAGGGGCAGCTGGGGCTGAGGAAGGAGGCCTGGAGGGAGGGGTGAAGCGCAGCCGCACCCTCACGTGGGCGGAGGCCACAGAGGAGCTGGCGGTGGAGAGCACCAGCGGGGAGAGCGGATCTCCTGGGATGGAGAAGAAGAAAAAGAAGAAGAAGAAGGTCAGGCTCGGCGTGGTCAGGGGGGGATCGCACCTGGACTCTGGGGACTCCACTGATGTGTCGAGCAGTGAGAGCCTGGTGTGGGACATGGCTTCCCCCCTGTCCGAGTGTGGGTACGACGAGGGGCCGGTCCGACAGAGGGCCCCGAACGAGGTACCTTTTTTAGATTGCGAGGAGGGAGGGGGAGGGAGGGTGGGGGGGTTTGGCCTGTGAAGGCGGTGGGTTTTTCTTTGTTTTCTGTATGTATGGCAGAGTGTCTTACAGTACTAACCTGTAACGTGAGGGGTTTGGTGAATGAAGGAAAGAGGAGGGGGGTTTTTCACTTCCTGTCGGGGCAGAGATTTTTTGTTTGTTTTTTGCAGGAGGTGCATCTGAGGTCCAGTGAGGACTCTCAGAAATTTACTTTGGAATGGAAGAAGGGGTTTTCTTTTTGGAGTGTGGGAGGGGCCCATTCCTCAGGGGTGGGAATTTTGGTTAGAGGGAGGGAAATAAAAATTGTGAATGTGTTCTCGTGGGTGCAGGGGCGGGTTCTTGTGGTGGATGGGGATTGGAGGGGTATAAAGTTGAGGATGGTAAGTGTTTATGCTCCAGCCATGGTACAAAGGAGAAAGGAGTTTTTTGTATCTTTGGAGCAGGTATGTGCCACGAATAGGTTTGTAGTGATGGGGGGGGACTTTAATGTCTCCCTTGAATCACCTGATTGGTCGGTGGCGCACCTGAAAGGGGTGTTGGGGAGGTTCTCCCTGAAAGATGGGTTTAGGGAGGTGTGGCCAAAGGACCCAGGGCTTACCTGGGGGAACAGTAGGGGGGCCAAGTCCCGCCTAGATTTTGTGTTCGTTTCAGGGGGGCAGAGGGTGAGGGCGGCTGAGGTCATTCCACTGTTCTTCTCTGACCACAGTGGGGTGGCGGTGACAGTGGGGTGGGATGCGCCAGCCTTTGGGAGAGGGTGCTGGCGCATGAACACACAGGTCTTAGAGGAGGAGGCCTTTTGCGTGCGCTTCAGGGAAGCGTACGCAGGGTGGACGAAATTGAAGCCATTTTTTAGCTTGGCGGTGGAGTGGTGGGAGGGGACGAAGGCCCGAATTAAGGCCTTCGTTATTGCGTACTGCCGGGGGAAAAAAAGGAGGGAGCAGAGGCACTCTCTTAGGCTCCAGAGAGAGCTGGAGGGGCTCTACGAGAGATGGAACAACGGGGGGGAGTTTGACGAGGGGAGGTGGGAGGCCTTAAAGGCAGAGCTTAAGGCTCTGCACGAGGACAAGGCACGCTCCCTGGCTTTTAAGAGCCAGGGAGAGAAATACGAGAAGGATGAGACCTGCTCCTCGTATTTCTTCCAGAGGGTGAGGGCGAGGAGGGCAAAGAGGGTGATGGAAGGGCTGAGGGGGGAGGACGGGAGGGTGTATAGAGGAACGCAGGAGATGCTGAAGGTGGCCTCCTGCTACTACTCGCACCTTTTCGGGGAAAGAGAGGTGGACAGGAGGGCCTCTGAGCGTTTTCTGGGCTTGGTGGAGGAGAGGGTGCCGGAGGGAGTGAGGGCAGTCCTGGAGATGCCTTTCAGCTCAGAGGAGCTCAAGAAGGCACTCGGAGGGAAGGTCCCGGGGAAGGATGGGCTTCCCAAAGAATTTTATTTTAAATTCTGGGAGCTGGTGGGCCTGGATTTTTTGGATGTCGTGGGGGAGATCTACGAGAGGGGGGAGCTCGCCCCTTCGATGAAGGAGGGAGTGGTGGCCTTGCTACATAAGAAGGGCGATGAGCTTGATTTGAACAACTGGCGCCCGATAACACTTCTGGGCGTCGACTATAAGCTCATCGCCCGGGCACTGGCGGGCCGGCTGAGGTTGGCCATGCCATTCCTGGTGGGGGAGGACCAGACCTGTGGGGTGGAGGGCAGGTCCGTAGCATGGAACCTCCAGCTCACGAGGGACGTTTTTTGTTGGGTGGAGGAGAGGAACCTCCCGTTGATTTTTATTTCTTTAGATATGGAGAAGGCATTTGACAGGGTCAGCCATGGGTTTTTGTTTGGGGTGTTAGCGCGCTTGGGCTTTGGGGTGGGGTTTTTGAGGTGGCTGCAGCTCCTGTATAAAGGGGTAGGAAGTAGGGTAGGGGTCAACGGGTTTTTGGGGGAGATGGTGGGGCAGAAGGGGGGGGTAAGGCAGGGTTGCCCTTTGTCACCGCTCCTCTTTGTTCTTTACATCGAGCCGATGGCCGAGGCAGTGCGGAGGGACGGAGGGATAAGAGGGGTCCCAATGCCAGGAGCAGGGGGTGAGAGCGTGAAGGCAGGGCTGTACGCGGACGATGTCTGTCTGTTTTTGGAGGGGGACGGGAGTGTGCGGAGGGCAATGGAGGTGGTGGGGGACTTTGCCAGGGGGGCGGGGGCTTCTGTTAACCTGGCAAAGTCCACCATGAAATATTTAGGGGCGTGGAAGGGTAGAAGGGATGGACAGTGTGGGCTGCAGGTAAGTATAGGGCCAGTGAAGGTCCTGGGGGTAGAGTTTGGGGAGGGAGACAGGAGGGACGCAGTGAGGAACTGGGAGAGGAGGGTGGCGGGTGTGAAGACCAAATTAGGCCTCTGGTCAACACGCCGGCTCACACTGTCCGGGAGGGTGTTAGCAGTAAAGGCTGACATATTTCCGTTTTTAGTTTATGTGTCTTATGTTTTTCCTTTGCCCGTGCGGCTTAAGAGGGAGCTGGTGCGGGCGGTGTTCAAGTTTTTGTGGGGGGGGGGTTATGAGTACATAAGGAGAGAGGTGATGTATATGGCGGTGGAGGAGGGAGGGAGGGATGTGTTACATGTTCCGCTTAAGTTAGATGTGTTGTTTTTTTGTAATTTGTGTGTATCCTTGGTTTCACCGGTGTGTCATAAGTTTCAGTATTTTGTTCGTTTTTGGTTTTCGTCCTGTGTGCGGTTTTTGGGGGGGTGGGACAATAGGGTGCCAAGGGGGCAGGTGGCCCCTGCTCATTATGTGCAGGTAAGGCGCTGGGCCAAGAGGCACAAGGAGTGTGCGGACAGGGAGCTGGTGCTGCACCACAGGGCCCTGTACAAGGCCCTAAAGGAGCGGCTGAGGCCTGTGGGGGGGACAGGAGTGCCGGTGGGGCGGGAGGTGTGGGCGGCTATCCAGCCAAAGGGTCTGGAGAACCGCCTGAGGGACCTGAACTGGCTGGTGGCCTACGGGAGGCTGCCTGTGAGGGACGTCCTGTACCGGCACAGGCTGACCCAGAACAGGTTCTGTCCCAGGGAGGGCTGTGGGAGGGAGGAGGAGACCGTGGCCCATGTCTTCTGGGGCTGCCCCTTTGCCCAGGAGGTGTGGCAGCTGATGGGGAGGAGGTACAGGAGCATAAGGGGGGTGACACGGGAGGGAGTGTTGTGTGGAGAGGGGTTGGGGAGGGAGAAGGGGAGGGCCGGGTTTCAGGCGCTGCTGCTGCTGAGCCTGGCGAAGCAGAAGCTGTGGGGGGCGCGGGGGGAGAGGGGGGCGGTGAAGACGGGGTGGACAGGGAGGGGGGTGGTGCGGATGCTGGAGGCGGAGGTGGAGCGGCGCTTCCGATGGGAGGTGCTCAGGTGGGGTTTCCACGCCACATGGGAGCGATGGAAGGGGGTGAGTTAGGGTTTTTGAAGGGTTTTGTGTGTAGGGCGGTTTTTGTTTGTTTTCGTGTTTGGTTTGTATTGCTGTCTCTGTTTTCTGAGATTTTTTGGTTTGAAATGCGTTTGGTATGGTGGGAATGTGTTGGGAAGGGGGAGGGGGAAAGAATGGGTTTTGGGACTTGGTTGGGAAGGGGTGGGGTTTGGGGTTTCTTTTCTGTTAAAGAGAGATGTAGAGAGGTTTTGTGTTTGGATTTTGTTGTAAAGTGTGTGTATGTAAAGTGATGTCTGAGCGGACAATAAAATAATTTAAATTAAAAAAAAATCTGTTCTTATCAGTTTAATATCTGATACGTCCCCTATCAGGGGACTATATATTAAACGGATTTTTGGCACAGGGAGTCGGAGAAGGAGCTTGCTCCGTCCGCTTCAAGCATCGACCCGTTATTGCAGTGCGTTCGGGAACGGTGCGCCTCTCCAAGTTTTGTGCAAAAAAAGGTTGTGTTTTGTTGCCCTGTTCTTCCCCCTTTTTGTTTGTTTGTTTATTTTGTATGTATGTAAATTGTGTTGTAAATAGGGTGAATATGTGCCCTTGTTGTAAGTGTGCTTGCCTCAGTTTTTTAGCAAAACGATGTAGTTTTCTGTGCGGGACGTAACTGTTTGTTGTTATTGCGCTGTCTCGCTTTTCCCACCTTCCCTCTCGGATTGTCTGTCTGGCCGGCTGGCAGCAGTGGCAACCCCGGGTCAGTGGGAGTGGCTGGGAAGGGGGCCGGAGGCGCCTGGTGCGCTGAAAGGTCACATTTCGCTCGGGTTTCTCTTCAGCACGCACAAATCTTTCGCCTTTTACTAAAGATTTCCGTGGAGAGGAACGCACCTGAGTTTGTGCTATTTTTGGATGCTCCGTCCACAGGACGGGGCAGCTTCGAACGGTTTAAGGACAGACGGCAATGTGCGACAGGTATGCGGGTTGCTTGCGAGTCGCCGACTTGCTCGTTTCTGGCTTATCGCCTGCTTGCCGCGTGCGATCGATGCCCCGCTCGCTAAATAGCTTTGGTCGCTGCCTAGAGAGCAGCTATTCAGTAAGTGGCTCGGTAGTAAGTACGTAACAGCGTACTCGGTATGTGTTGAGTGTTTTTGGCGGCTGTGCCTGCCAGTGGAGGACAGTGGATCTTGGTGGGAGGAGCCAGCTGAGTCCGGTCGTTACGGTAGCTCGCCGACCGGCCAGTCAGTGCGTGCGCAGGGTTCTTGGGAAGGCGGGGAGGGGGGCCGGCTCCTGGGCCAGGTGGCGTCTTCCCCCGAGCGCGGTCCGGGGCCACCGGGAGGGCGCCGTCGGCAGGGGCCAGTTTGCGGTTATCGCTTCTCGGCCTTTTGGCTAAGAAAAAGACGGGAAGAGGATGGCAGCGCCAGAAGGAGATGTGCCGACCCATAGGGTGCGGCTGAGGAACACAGTTCGGGTGGAGATGGAGGACGGAGAGAAGAGAAAAGGTTTCACGCTTGAGTTTTTTGTCAAGAACATCTTGAAGGAGCTATTGAGGGTGGACAACGAGACAGTTTTTTGCCTGCAGGATTTTTCCCCGAGAGGGTTTTTCGACTTGACCTTTGTGTCAGAAGCCGCCTGCTACAACCTGCACCAAAAGTTTCTGGAACATAAGGAGGACCCGGCCTTGCAGGGGATCACCATGCATCTGCTGTACAACAAGGCCCTGCGACCCCTGATGATTCACCTCTACAACCCCTTTGTTCGGGAGGAGGACATCCTGGCCTTCCTGCTCAGGTACTGTGCAGATGTGAGGGAGGGGGTAAAATTGAAGGATAGATTTGGGTTTTGGAACGGGAAAAGACGGTTTAATGTGCGGTTTAAACAGGATCCTTCAGGGGTGGGGGGGGTAGCACATCCTCCTGGGGCCTTCTCCATAGGCCCGGACAGGGGCTACCTTGTCTACCCAGGGCAACCGTTGTACTGTCGTCGGTGTGGGATGTACGGGCATGTTAAGGCGGTGTGCTCCACCGACCGATGTAGGCATTGTGCATCGACGGAGCATGCTACAAGAGACTGTGGGGCCCCGAAAGCATGCAGTCTCTGCGGGAGCGTGGAGCACCTTTTCCGGGCCTGTCCGGAAAGGGTGAGGTCGTTTGCGGCCTTGGTTCAGGGAAATGTTGGGGCCTACTCTGGGCCTCCTGGAGGCCAAGCATGGCCTAGCACCAAGAAGGCCGGGCGAGAAGCAGGGGAGTCGGCTACGGAGGGAGGGCAGGCCTCGGAGCACGGGGCTGGGCCTTCCAACACTACAAGCCCAGGCTCGGCGGCGGCCTTGGCCACTAGGCCGGTTCAGGAAGGGGTGGGGCCTGGGGGGCTGGCTCCCGTGCTGGATCCGTCCCTCCGTCCTGGGCATGGGGGCGAGGCCTCAGCCTTGGAGGAGCCGCGGAGCGGCGCGGATGGGAGACCGGAGCAGGAAGCAGGCGGATCCAATGAGGTCATGGCGGCTGGGTCTGGGTCGGGTCCGGGTCCGGTTTCCGGTGCGGCCCCGGGCTCCGGTCCGGGTCCTGCTCCTGGGTCCGGTCCGGGATCCGGTCCGGCTCCGGGTTCCGGTCCGGGATCCGGTCCGGCTCCGGAGTCCGGTTCGGGTTCCGGTCCGGTTCCGGTTTCCGGTTCGGGTTCCGGTCCGGCTAGGAGGCCAAGAGATCGGGATCCTGCTCCGGCGCTGGGAGGCATGGATGGGAGGTCCGGGGGTGAGCAGATCTTCGGGCCTTCCTCGCGTCCTGGCCTGGGTTTGGGGCTGGGCGCAGTGGTGATGAAGGCGAGGGCCGTGGCGGAGGAGTCCGGGGTCCCGAGAGAGGGTTCGCCGGAGCTATTCTCCCCCCTGTCGGTGCCTCTTGGTGAGGAGGTCTTGTCCCCGGAGGCGGAGGGAGCGGCTATGTGCACCACTGCGGACCTGCAGACCCCGTTGGCGTGGGGGGACAGCCCTCCTCCAGAGGGGGAGGTGCCGGAGTGGGCGCAGGTGGCAGCACGGAAGCGGGTTCGCTCGGGGGACACAAACGGGAGGGAAGCAAAGGCGGGACCAGGCATCCCTCTGCAGAACAGGTTCCTGGCCCTATCGGACTCGGCGGAGGGGGAGGCCCAGGAGGTGGACATTGAGGTGGACCGGGAGGAAGCACCTGGAGCCTCTGCGGCCTCAGCAGGGCCGGCAGTCAGCCCGTCTTCCCAGTTTGTGGGCTGGGATGTGGCAGGATTTACAGGGGTGATGGGGATGGAGAAAGGACTCGAGGGGGGGGGGGACTCCTCTGAGAAGGAAGGGGATTAAAGGTTTGTTAAAATTTTGTTTAAAATGGTTGTAAATGTGATTACTTTGAATGTTCGGGGATTGAGAAACTTGGGGAAGAGGCAGGCACTTTTTGCCTCTCTAGCGGCGACAAGGGGGAATGTCTTTTTGTTGCAGGAGGTGCACCTACGGGACACGGGGGATGTACTGGGGTTCTCGGAGGAGTGGACGTGGGGCCCATCGGCGTGGTCGGTGGGCAGCGTTCATGCCGATGGGCTGGGGATCCTGGTGAAGGGTTTAGGTTTGGAGATCCAGGAGTCTGTGGACATTGTGGCCGGGCGGGCGATGTACGCAGACATAAATCAGGGTCCTCGTAAAATACGAGTTTTTAACGTGTACGGGCCAACTCGGAGTGGGCGGAGACTGGAGGTCCTCAAAGAACTGGTGCCCAGTCTGTCCACTTCCAGGCGGATCATCCTGGGGGGGGATTTTAACGTGTCGCTGGATGGGGGTGGGGCTAGCGCTGCTGGGGGGGATTATTCGGCAAGAGCGCTGGCGGAGTTGGTCAGGGATTACGGCCTGGTCGACTCATTCCGGGCGGCACATCCGGCGGCTCCAGGCTTTACCTGGCGGAATTCCAGGGGAGCTGCGAGCCGCCTGGACTACATTTTTGTGCCGAAGGAGTGGGTGGGGGTGACCGCCACGCTGCAGCCTTCATGGGCATCTGACCATGACATGCTGCAGGTGGCGGTCCCCATTCCCAACACGCAATGGGGGCCAGGCTACTGGAAGCTAAACACCTCCCTAATAAAGACTAGGGCGTTCCAGGAGGCCTTTAGGTGCTTTTATAAGGCCGTGAGGGCTCTGCGGGGCTTGTACCCCACAGCGGTAGAGTGGTGGGAGGCGGCCAAAGTGCGCTTCGGCCTTTTCTGCCGAAAGTATAGTATGGCGCAGCGGAGGAGGGAGCGGGCTGAGGTGAGGAGGTGGTTAGATCTCCTCACTTATATGCACACCCAGCTTAACAGGGGGAGGGCAGTGAGGTGGGAGGCCTATGAGGGGGCAAAGGAGAGGGTGAGGAGTCTCCTAGAGGGAAGGGCTAAGGCCGCGGCCTTCCAGGGCCGGCTGAGGGAGATGGAGGAGGGGGAGAAGCCCACCGCATATTTTTTTCAGGCTGCTGAGGCTCGGAGGAGGGCCGCCGTGATCTCTGGGTTGAAAGGGGAAGCGGGGCTGGAAACGGGGGTCCCGGAGATGCTGGGGATCGCGGAGGGCTTCTTCCGAGACCTCTTCAGCAGGAGAGAGTGCGACCCGGAGGAGCAGGAGGCACTGCTGGGGTGTGTGGTGCCCCGGTTGGGGCGGGAGGAAGGGCAGGCACTGGAGGCGGAGCTCAGTTTGGAGGAGCTGACAGGGGCGCTCCGCTCCATGAGGGAAGGGAAGGCCCCGGGGCATGACGGACTCCCGTGGGATTTCTACAGGGAGTTTTGGGACATCATTGGTCCGGATCTCGTGGAGGTTTTTCAGGCGCTTCTGGAGGGGGGAGCGCTGTCGGCCTCCATGAGAAAAGGAGTGGTGTCGCTGCTCTTTAAAGGAGGGGACAGGGCTGACCTAAAGAACTGGCGTCCAATCACCCTGCTGACGGCGGACTATAAGCTGCTGGCCAAAGCAGCTGCGGTCCGCCTGAAGCAGGTGATGGACGTCCTGGTCAGCCCTGACCAGACTTGTGGGGTACCTGGGCGGTCCTGCAGCTGGAACCTGATTCTGCTGCGGGACACAATTGACTGGGTGCGCGATCGGGGCCTTCCTCTGGCGGTGGTCAGCATCGACCAGGAGAAGGCCTTCGATCGGGTGCAGCACGCCTTCCTTTTCCGGGTCCTGCAGCGGATGGGTTTGGGCCCCCGGTTTCGGTCCTGGTTGCACATGCTGTACAGGGGAGTGTACAGCTGCGTAAGAGTGAATGGGTTTCTGAGCGGGGCTGTGGAGCAAGCAGGGGGGGTGCGGCAGGGGTGCCCAATCTCCCCGCTGCTCTACGTCCTGTTCATGGAGCCCTTCGCAGAGCTGGTGCGTCGGGACCCAGGTGTGGACGGGGTGAGGATCCCAGGGGCCGCAGGGGCCGAGTTGAAGATCCAGCAGTATGCTGATGACACAACAATTTTTGTGTCTTCAACTCGGTCCCTGGCAAGGGTGAGAGTCTTGGTGGACAGGTTTGCGGCAGGGACGGGCTCCAGGGTGAACCTGTCCAAGTCCTCAGTCCTGCTGTGTGGCCGGTGGAGAGAGGAGGTGAGGGACTACGGTGGCTGGGAGCGGTGCCAAGGGGGACTGAAGGTGTTGGGGGTGCGCTTCTTTCCCCAGGGCAGTGGGGAGCGGAACTGGGAAGAACGTATGGCGCTGGTGAGATCACGGCTGGGGGTGTGGGCACGCAGGCGGCTGTCACTGACTGGGAGGGTGGTAGTGGTGAGGGCTGTCCTGCTCCCGCTACTCCTGCATCTGGCCTACGTCTTCCCAGTTCCTGCAACGATCAAGGTGGCCCTGACCAGGGCCATGTTCAAGTTTCTGTGGGGAGGGAGGTACGAATATGTGCGTCGCGACCTCATGTACATGCCGGTGGACAAGGGGGGTCGCGGCGTGCCGAGAATCCCCCTGAAACTTGACGCGATTTTTACATCGTTCGCGTGTAGGATGGTCCTGGGAAGGGTCCCCCACAAGTGCTACCACTTTGCCCGTTTCCACCTGGCGAACGCGCTGAGGCACTGGGTGCCGCTGACCCACGTGGCTCCACGGGCAGAACAGCAGTCCCCGGCCTATCAGGCGGTGCTGCGCTTCCTTAGGCAGTGCCCGGCTCCAGTGGAGAGGGAGAGCCTTCTCCAGCACAGGCTGCTATATAAAAGCATTGCGGGCAGGCAGGTGGCAGGTCCTGAAGGGGTGCCGCTGAACCTCGAGTGGGGCAAGGTGAGCGGGGGGAGGGCACCAGGGGTGGTGCGGGACCTCCACTGGCTGTGTGCGATGGGCAGGATGTCGGTGCGGGAAGTGCTGCATCGCCATGGGTGCAGTGCCTGCCCACTCTGTCCAAGGGGCTGTGGGCTGGTGGAGTCGGTGGCGCACGCCCTATGGGAGTGCCAGTTCGCAAGGGTGTACTGGGGGTTGGTGCAGGGCCTCCTCAGGGGGATAGGGCCTGCCTTCACCCTGAGCAGGGAGAGTGTCATGTATAGGCGGGGGCTGGCAGCAGTGGGAGCCGTGGCTGAGGGTGTAGTGTGGGAGGTGGTAGGGTATGGAAAGTTGGTGCTGTGGGAGGACAGGATGGCAGCAGTGGGGAGGAGGCTGAGGGTCTTGACTCCCAGCCAGCTCCATTATAGGTTCTCGGGGAGGGTAGCGGAGAGAATAAGGGGGGATGGGGTGGTGCACGGGTGGGAATGGGTGCGGGAGTACTGGGGAGGCCTGGAAAGGCTCTTCCTCTGGGAGGGGGGTCCCGGGGGAATGTAAATATGTAAATATGTAAATATAATGTATGTGATTGGGGGGGTCGGGTTTGGGGTTTGTGGGGTGGGGCTTGCTTGTGGGGAGGGGGGAGGGTGGGGTTTTTCTTGTTGTTTTTGTATTTGTATGGTTTTTGTTGTTGGAGTTGTTTGTTTGGGGTTTTGTAATTAGGGTAAGTGGGGGGTGGGAGGGGGTGGGGTGGGGGGTTGTATGGTTGTTTCGGTTCTGTTTTTGTTTGGTTTGAAATGTGTTGGTACAGTGGGAATGTGTTGGGACTTTGGGACTTCAGGGGAGGGTGGGGTTTTGAGTTTACAGTTGTTAAGAGGATGTGGTTTGGAATTTGTTTGTTTATTGTTTGTATGTAAATGTAATGAGGTTGGTGCGGACCAATAAATTAATTTAAATACAAAAAAAAAATCTGTTCTTATCAGTTTAATATCTGATACGTCCCCTATCAGGGGACTATATATTAAACGGATTTTTGGCACAGGGAGTCGGAGAAGGAGCTTGCTCCGTCCGCTTCAAGCATCGACCCGTTATTGCAGTGCGTTCGGGAACGGTGCGCCTCTCCAAGTTTTGTGCAAAAAAAGGTTGTGTTTTGTTGCCCTGTTCTTCCCCCTTTTTGTTTGTTTGTTTATTTTGTATGTATGTAAATTGTGTTGTAAATAGGGTGAATATGTGCCCTTGTTGTAAGTGTGCTTGCCTCAGTTTTTTAGCAAAACGATGTAGTTTTCTGTGCGGGACGTAACTGTTTGTTGTTATTGCGCTGTCTCGCTTTTCCCACCTTCCCTCTCGGATTGTCTGTCTGGCCGGCTGGCAGCAGTGGCAACCCCGGGTCAGTGGGAGTGGCTGGGAAGGGGGCCGGAGGCGCCTGGTGCGCTGAAAGGTCACATTTCGCTCGGGTTTCTCTTCAGCACGCACAAATCTTTCGCCTTTTACTAAAGATTTCCGTGGAGAGGAACGCACCTGAGTTTGTGCTATTTTTGGATGCTCCGTCCACAGGACGGGGCAGCTTCGAACGGTTTAAGGACAGACGGCAATGTGCGACAGGTATGCGGGTTGCTTGCGAGTCGCCGACTTGCTCGTTTCTGGCTTATCGCCTGCTTGCCGCGTGCGATCGATGCCCCGCTCGCTAAATAGCTTTGGTCGCTGCCTAGAGAGCAGCTATTCAGTAAGTGGCTCGGTAGTAAGTACGTAACAGCGTACTCGGTATGTGTTGAGTGTTTTTGGCGGCTGTGCCTGCCAGTGGAGGACAGTGGATCTTGGTGGGAGGAGCCAGCTGAGTCCGGTCGTTACGGTAGCTCGCCGACCGGCCAGTCAGTGCGTGCGCAGGGTTCTTGGGAAGGCGGGGAGGGGGGCCGGCTCCTGGGCCAGGTGGCGTCTTCCCCCGAGCGCGGTCCGGGGCCACCGGGAGGGCGCCGTCGGCAGGGGCCAGTTTGCGGTTATCGCTTCTCGGCCTTTTGGCTAAGATAGGCGGTCGAATCGTTCGTTGGTGGGAGAGGAGTCGGTTTACTACTACAGAATAGTAAGTAAAAAAATAGTGTTTCTTTTTGTTGCTTGTGTGGTTTTTTTCTTGTGTGTACAGGTGCGTGGAGGAGCCCAACCGGAGAGGAGGAGTGAGGGGGTCCTCCGGGAGGGTAAGGCCCTTTTGGGCTTGCTTTTCTTTGGTTCAGTGGTTGTTGGAGGTCTGCGTTTAATTGTTTGTAGTGTGGTTTAGTGTTTGTGTGGTGGCGTTTCCGGGATGGCGGCTGCTAGGGTCGGCGCCCGGAGGCACTGCTGTGTGCGGTTTTCTTTGAGGGAGAAGGAAGGGAAGCTCCTGGAGATGTCCCGTTTGGATTTCTCCAGGAAGCTTCTAATGGGAGCATTAAAATTTGTGCCAGGGGACATTAACTGCCTGGTTGTGCTTCCCCGGGGGAAGGGCTTTGATGTAAGCTTCAGAACCCCCCAGCTGTTGGGTTCCTTTTGGAACACCCTGGAGAAGAATAAAGATAGCCTCTCAATGTTTGACATTGAGAGGCTCACAGATGACTCCGTGAAACATATTATTTTTAAAATGTACAATGAGACAGTGGAGCCAGAAGACCTGGTTGCGTGGCTGGCCAACTACTGTCTCGTTAGGGGGCCAGCCCAGAAAATCATCGATGTCGACGGTATCTGGACGGGGAGCTGGAAGGTTCCCGCGAAATTGGTGGAGGACAGAACCGGTTATGGGGGTTTGAGACACCTGCCCTCCCTCATTGTGCTGGGGGAAAATAGAGGGCTGGTCTTTTATCAAGGCCAGCCAAAACTGTGTAGGAAATGTGGGGCCTATGGTCACCTGGCAGGTCATTTTTTGCAATCGGTGCAGGGAGGTGGGGCACCTCGCCGCTGATTGCAAGAATGGAATCAGGTGCAATCTCTGCAGGTCGTCAAACCACCTGTTCAGGGATTGCCCTGATTCCTACGCTAACAGGGCCAAGCAGGCGAGGGCTGACGCCCGGGAGAGGCAGCGGGAGGAGGGGGAGGCCATGAGGAAGGAGCAGGAGGAGAAGGAAGAGGGAAAGGGCGAGGAAGCCCAAGAAGGGGCAGAAGGTGAAAATGGTGGTCAAGGCGTGGCTGGAATGAGTGGAGTGAGTGAGAATGTGGGAGAGAATGAGGGAGAGGCAGGTGGAGTGAATGTGTGCACAAACGAGGGAATGAGTGTGGGCGTGGCTGGTGGGAAGAGTGCAGGTGAGAATGAGGGAGTAAATGAGGGAATGAGTGTGGGCGCGGCTGGTGGAAAGGGTGCTGGTGAGAATGTGAGAGAGAACGAGGGAGAGGCAGGTGGTGTGAATGTGAAGGTTAATGAGGGAATGAGTGTGGGCGTGGCCGGGAAAGAAGGTGCAGGTGAGGAGGTGGAAGTGAAGGAGGGGGAGAACAGGGAGAAAGAAATGGCCTGTGAACCCGTCGAGTCTCTGTACTCTGACTCCGACTCTGACGCAGTCTTCATGGAGACTGTAACAGAGGGGGAGAGTGATGAGGAAATGTTGGTGGAAGGAATTGTCCGCAAAAGAGGTGCAGAGACTGGAACGGAAGGGGTGGAGAGAAAGAAAAGGGGGGTGAGGGAGAGGTGGGGCCTGATGGCTGGGCTGTCAGACAGCGGGTCATCGGGCTCCTCCCCAATCTACCCAGAGCAAGGACAAAACCAGGCCCCCTACATATCAGAGACTGAACCATCGTCATCTGCTGGGTCACCAGCAGGTGGCGGTGGGGTTTTAAAGTGATGGTGAGTATGGCATTTCTTTTAACTTCGTGGTGTTTTTAACTCTTTCTGCCTGTTTTAACCCTCACTTCTTAATAAAAAAATAAAAAAATAAATAAAATGGCTTCCCAGCACATGCCCCTCACGGTGGCGACCATTAATGTGTGCAGCGTGAGGACATTAAAGCGGGCAAGATCTGTGTTGTGTGCTTTGGAAAGTGTGCAAGCAGATGTGATTTGCCTACAGGAGTGTGGGCTGCCATATCGCTCCTCCTACAGGATGTGGGAGGACCTATGGCAGCAGGGGCCGTCTCTCTGGAGCGGCTCCCACTCCAATCGGGCGGATGGTGTGGCAGTGCTGATGAAGAACAGAAATATTGAGGTGAAGGGGAGCACAGTGGTGAGAACAGGCAGAGTTTTAACAGTATCTCTCTCTTTTAATGAAATGACTTTTAACCTCGTAAATATTTATTGCCCGCAGGGGAAGCAGGAGCGCTGGGAGCTCCTTCAGGAGCTCCCCACATATCTTTTAGGGAGAGCTCCTCTGCTATTGGTTGGGGATTTTAATTGCGTTTTAAACAGGGCTGGGCGGAGGGGAGCAGGGGAGGATTTTAAAATGGACAAAACGTCTTTTTATTTGAATAATTTAATAAAGGATTTTAAACTCACAGATATTTATTCTGCTCTTAACCCGGGGCAGGAGGGTTTTACCTGGCGCACGAGTGATGGATCCCGAGCATCGAGGATTGACTTCCTCTTTGCCAGGGGTTTTGCTGGTCTGGCATCATCTCTGAGCCCGGTAGTCTACTCAGACCATTCCCTGCTGTGCTGCTCCCTGGCTGTGAAGTCGGGTGTAGCAGTCGGCAGGGGAATATGGAAACTGAACTGCCGGTTGTTGGAGGACCCGGCAGTAGTGATGGCGTTTAATGAAGTTTATGAAGAATGGCGGACCCTCCAAGGTTTTTATGAGACCCGGGCTGAGTGGTGGGAGTGGGTAAAAAAACAAATAAAGGGATTTTTTATTAAGCAGGGGAGGGAGAAAAAAGCAAAGGAGAGGAGGGTGTGGGTGGGACTACAAAAAAGATTAAATAGATACGGGAATTTAATAAATATGGGGTTTGATTTTAAAGAAGAATATAAAGAGGTCAAAAGAGAGATGGAGATTTTAATGGAGAAGAAATGCCAAAGCATCATTTTTAGCAGTAGAGAAAAGGAGATAGAGGAAGGAGAAAAGTGTACAAGATTCTTTTTTAAAAAGATTTTATCAAGGAATATTTTAATGAAAGGTCTGAAGGGAGAAGATGGAGTTTTAAATACTGATACCGATGGCATGCTAAGGGTGGTGGAGGGGTTTTACAGTAATTTATTTGGGGAAAAGGAGGTAGAGGAGGAAAGGATGGGGGAGGTGCTAAATTTTATAGAGGGGGTGGTGGAGGATAGAGGCATTTTGGAGGGAGGAATTGGGAGGGAAGATTTAAATTATAGTTTTAAGTCTTTTAAAAAACTCAAAGCACCTGGCCTAGATGGGCTGCCATGGGAATTTTATGAAAAATTTTGGTATTTATTAGAATCAGATCTTTTAAATATTTTTAACAAATTTGAGAATTTTAAAATTTTACCTAAGAGTTTTAGAGAGGGGGTGGTCACACTAATTTTTAAGAAAGGAGATAGGCACGAGATAAAGAATTGGCGCCCGATCACCCTTTTAAATTTCGATTTTAAACTCTTAAGTAAGATTTTAACCCTGAGGATGAGGACGGTTTTACCTGACGTGATCCACCCGGATCAAACTTGTGCTGTGGCTGGAAGGAGGCTCACTGACAGCCTCGTACTGGTAAGAGACGCCATTTGTTATGCGAGAGACAGAAACATTCGGCTCGCCGTACTAAATTTAGATTTCGAAAAGGCGTTCGATCGAGTCTCGCACCAGTACCTGTTCAAGGTGCTGGGGAAAATGGGCTTTTCGGCTGGGTTCATAGCACGGGTGGGGCTTCTGTATACGGGGATTAGAAGCAGAATCCTGGTGAACGGGGTCCTCTCCAAGGCAGTAGACGTCCGCTGCGGTGTCCGCCAGGGCTGTCCGTTATCGCCACTCCTGTTTGTGTGCTGTATACAGCCACTGGCACAAGTGTTGAGAAGGGATACCCGGATATCAGGGCTGGGCATTCCAGGGAGCGGTGGGCAGGAGGCCCGCTGCATTTTATACATGGATGACGTGACCGTACTCTGCACTGACCAGCCTTCCATTGACCGGACTGTTGACAGGACAGTGTGGTTTGGGAGGGCCTCAGGGGCAAAATTAAACAAGGACAAGTGTGACCTAAAACTGTACGGACGTTGGACAGAGACCGAACTCTCTGGAATGCCAATGACGGCAAGACCTGACCAGATGAGAATCCTCGGGGTCCATTTTAATTCTGACGGACGTGGGGATGGGAACTGGGCGGGGATTTTAAAAACAACGGAAAAACGGCTACAGTTTTGGAAGCAAAGGGAATTATCATTGGAGGGGAAAATTCTCATTTTAAAATCTGTGATTTTACCCTTGTGGCTGTTTGTGAGTGTTGTGTTTGTGCCGTCTCGTGCCGTGTTGTCTCGTCTTGATCGTGCTGTGTTTTATTTTTTATGGGGCACAAAATGGGAGCGGTTGCCCAGAACGGTGGTGAAAAAGGAACCAGAGAAGGGTGGGAAGGGGGTTCTGGATTTTTACACTGTGTTGTGGTGCCACTTTGTGGCGCTGCAGGTGTCCTTGTGTCTGTCCCTGTCTTGTAAAGCGTCCTTTTTTGTCAAGTTTTTTAGCGGGGCCTATTTTAGAAGCATTGGGGTGGTGAAGGTGCCTTTAACGGTGCCTTTGGCTTTTAAAATGGTGGGAGGGTATGGGAAGATGAAGGCCTTTTTAAAGAAGATGGGGTTGGAAGGGGTGGGAGCGGGGGTTTTAACTAACCACAAGTCTCTCCTGTCCTTTGTGCAGGGTAGGGATCCGGTGAGCCAGGTGCGTGAGCTGGCAGTAGGCCAGCCGGAAGAAGTTTGGAATGCTGTGGCCCACCCAGATCTGCTGCACCGTCATAGAGACCTGGCCTGGCTGGCGGCGCATGGGGTCCTCCCGGTCCAAGGAGTGCTGCATGCCCGGAGACTGGCCAGGACTGCAAAGTGCCCTTGGCCCAGGTGTGAAGAGGAGGAGTCGGTCCGCCACTGCCTGTGGGACTGCCCGGTGGCAAGGACCCTCTGGACACAGTGCGGGCCCCTGATCCAGCTGCTGCTGGGAGCGGGACTGACCCTGCAGTGCCAGATGGTGCTGTACGGCGTGGGAAGGGGAAGGACCTCACGTCAGTGGAGATGTTTGTGGCTGGCCATAAACGGTGTGAAACAGGCCATCTGGACTGCCCGCACTGTGTGGATCAAAGAGAACAGGGCCTTGTCACCGGAGGCACTGAGGAGGGTGGCGTTTGCCTCCCTCAGAGACT
This sequence comes from Conger conger, assembly GCF_963514075.1. Classification (NCBI taxonomy): domain Eukaryota; kingdom Metazoa; phylum Chordata; class Actinopteri; order Anguilliformes; family Congridae; genus Conger; species Conger conger. The sequence continues at coordinate 225,805 of NC_083771.1, read as the reverse complement.
ACATGTGGCGAGACCGGCGGAGAAGAGGAGTGGACTGGGCCAAGGGGGCATGGGGGCATGCAGCCTGGACAATGATAATGGGGCCGGGAGGGCCAGCCTGACCGGCCTGGATCTGTTATGACGAGGTAACAGGGGCGGTGTGAAGGCAGGTTGTTTAAGAGCGCCCACCGCTGCCCGGTACAAAGGTCATCTGTTGTAAGGATCTTGTCGGTTATTTTAAACAGTTTTGTGTGGTTTTAGCAATAAATAAAGGGAAGGGCAAAGGGTCTTGGTGGGATTTTTAATGAAATTACATGCATTTTATTTGTATTTATGTATATGATTTTACGAGTGTAATTTTGTTATTTAAGATTTGTTATTTATTCCTGTAGGAACTTGCCCTTAAAAAAATAATGTATTGTCAATTTTTTTTATGTATTGATACAATAAAAACCTTTAAAAACAAAATCTGTTCTTATCAGACGGAGACAAAACTTTTTTCGCGATCAGAGGATTTTTCTGTGTGTGGGACCATGACTGCGCCAGGACCAGAGAGTTCGGGAGGAACTTTGAGGAGGAGGAACACAATCCGGCTGCAGGTGGTGGTGGAGGAAAGAGGGAAGGTGGATCTGCGTTACGTTATCGTAAGGCTGTTTAATGACTTTTTCAATGTTGGCGTGGAAAGGATGTATTGTGTGCAGGATTACCCAAGCAGGGGACTTTTTGATGTGACGCTGGAGAGCGAGGGCCTGTGCTTAGAGGTATTCGAGGCCTACAACGATGGAAAGAGAAGGGGGGTTTTTCATTTTTTGTCACGAAAGAGGTTTTTTGTTTGTTTTGTGCAGGAGGTGCACCTGAGGTCCAGTGAGGACGCTCACAAATTTTCTTTTGAGTGGAAGAGGGGGCTTTCTTTTTGGAGTGTGGGAGGGGTACATTCTTCCGGGGTGGGAATTTTGTTTGGAGGGAGGGATATAAGAATAAGAAATGTGTTTTCTTGGGTTCAGGGGAGGGTCCTCGTGGTGGACGGGGATTGGAGGGGAAGAAGGCTGAGGCTCGTGAACGTCTATGCTCCAGCCTTGGTACAAAGGAGAAAAGATTTCTTTGTGTCCCTGGAGCAGGTGTGTGCCACGAGCAGGGTGGTAGTGATGGGGGGGGATTTTAACGTTTCCTTTGAGGCGCCGGATTTCTCGGCGGCACATCTGAAGGGTGTGTTGGGGAGGTTCTCCTTAAAGGACGGGTTTCGGGAGGTGTGGCCAAGGGACCCGGGGCTTACCTGGGGGAACAGCAGGGGGGCCAAGTCCCGCCTGGACTATGTTTTTGTTTCGGGGGGGCAGAGGGTGAAGGCGGCGGAGGTGATCCCGCTGTTTTCTTCGGATCACAGCGGGGTGGCGGTGACAGTGGGGTGGGATGCGCCAGCTTTTGGGAGGGGGTGCTGGCGCATGAATACACAAGTGCTAGAGGAGGAGGCCTTTTGCGTGCGTTTTGGGGAGGCGTACAAGGGATGGAGGGCGCTGAAGCCCTTTTTCAGTACCGCGGTAGAGTGGTGGGAGGTAACAAAGGCCCGAATTAGGGCTTTTGTTATCAACTACTGCAGGGGAAGGAGGAGGAGGGAGAAGAGGTACTCCCTTAAGCTCCAAAGGGAGCTAGAGGGGCTATATGTACAGTGGAACAATGGGGAGGAGTTTGATGAGGGGAGGTGGGAGGGGTTAAAGGCAGAGCTAAGGGCGCTGCACGAAGGGAAGGCGCGCTCCCTGGCTTTTAAGAGCCAGGGAGAACTATATGAAAAAGGGGAGACGGTTTCGGCCTACTTCTTTCAGAGGGTGAGGGCGATGAGGGTAAAGAGGGTGATGGAAGGGTTGAGGGGGGAGGACGGGAGGGTGCAGAGAGAGGCACAGGAGATGCAGAAGGTGGCCTCCCGGTACTACGCCGAACTCTTTGGGGAAAGGGAGGTGGATACGGTGGCCGCAGAACGTTTCTTGGGGTTGGTGGAGCAGAAGGTGCCGGAGGGAGTGAGGGCGGTCTTAGAGGTGCCCTTCAGCTTGGAGGAGCTCGGAAGGGCACTCTCTGGGATGAAGGGAGGGAAGGTCCCGGGGAAGGATGGGATCCCCAAGGAGTTTTATTGTAAATTCTGGGAGATGGTGGGCCCAGACTTCTTGGACGTAGTGGGAGAGATATTTGAGAAGGGGGAGCTCGGCCCCTCGATGAAAGAAGGAGTGGTGGCCATGCTGTACAAGAAGGGCGATGGGCTTGATATAAAAAACTGGCGCCCAATAACACTTCTGGGCGTCGATTACAAGCTCATCGCCCGGGCACTGGCAGGCCGGCTGAGGTTAGCCATGCCGTTCCTGGTGGGGGAGGACCAGACCTGTGGGGTAGAGGGGAGAACAGCAGCGTGGAATCTCCAGCTCACGCGGGATGTCCTGTGTTGGGTGGAGGAAAGGCACCTCCCGCTTGCTTTTATCTCTCTAGATATGGAGAAGGCATTCGATAGGGTAAGTCATAGTTTTTTGTTTGGGGTTTTAGGGCGTTTGGGTTTTGGGGTAAAGTTTTTAAGGTGGCTGCACTTGATGTATAGGGGTGTAGGGTAGGGCTTAACGGGCACTTGGGGGACATGGTGTGGCAGAAGGGGGGGTAAGGCAGGGGTGCCCTTCGTCACCACTCCTTTTTGTTTTGTATTTAGAGCCAATGGCGGAGGCAATTAGGAGGGAGGGAGGGATAAAAGGGGTGCCAATGCCAGGGGCGGGGGGTGAGATTTTGAAGTTGGCAATGTATGCGGACGATGTGTGTTTGTTTATGGATGGGGACAGGAGTGTGCGGAGGGCGATGGAGGTGGTGGGGGACTTTGCCAGGGGGGCGGGGGCCGCTATAAACCTGGCAAAGTCCACGATTAAGTATTTAGGGGCGTGGAAGGGGAGAAGGGATGGACAGTGTGGGCTGCAGGTAAGTATAGGGCCAGTGAAGGTCCTGGGGGTAGAGTTTGGGGAGGGAGACAGGCGGGACGCAGCGAGGAACTGGGAGAGGAGGGTGGCGGGGGTGAAGAGCAAATTAGGCCTCTGGTCGACACGCCGGCTCACACTGTCCGGGAGGGTCCTCGTCCTAAAGGCCGACATCCTGCCGGGGTTAATTTATTTGGCAGGTGTTTTTCTGTTGCCCGTGCGGCTTAGGAGGGAGCTGGTGCGGGCCGTGTTTAAGTTTTTGTGGGGGGGTTATGAATATGTGAGGAGGGAGGTGATGTACATGGCGGTGGAGGAGGGAGGGAGGGATGTGCTTCACCTTGCCCTCAAGCTAGATGTTTTGTTTTTTTGTAATTTGTGTATTTCTTTGGTTTCCCCCCAGGGGCATAAGTTTCAGTATTTTGTTCGGTTTTGGTTTTCGTCTTGTGTGGGGTTTTTGGTGGGGTGGGATAACAGGGTGCCGAGGGGGCAGGTGGCCCCTGCTCATTATGTGCAGGTGGGGCGCTGGGCCAGGAGGCACAAGGAGTGTGCAGATAGGGAGCTGGTGCTGCACCACAGGGCCCTGTATAAGGCCCTAAAGGAGCGGCTGAGGCCGGTGGGGGGGACAGGAGTGCCGGTGGGGCGGGAGGCTTGGGCGGCGATCCAGCCGAAAGGACTGGAGAACCGCCTGAGGGACCTGAACTGGCTGGTGGCCTTCGGGAGGCTGCCTGTGAGGGATGTCCTGTACCGGCACGGGCTGACCCAGAACAGGCTCTGTCCCAGGGAGGGCTGTGGGAGGGAGGAGGAGACCGTGGCCCATGTCTTCTGGGGCTGCCCCTTTGCCCAGGAGGTGTGGCAGCGGATGGGGAGGAGGTACAGGAGGGTAAGGGGGGTGACACGGGAGGGAGTGTTGTGTGGAGAGGGGTTGGGGAGGGAGAAGGGGAGGGCCAGGTTCCAGACGCTGCTGCTGCTGAGCTTGGCAAAGCAGAAGCTGTGGGGGGCTAGGGGGGAGAGGGGGGCGGTGAAGACGGGGTGGACTGAGGGGGGTGGTGCGGATGGTGGAGGCGGAGGTGGAGCGGCGCTTCCGATGGGAGGTACTGAGGTGGGGTTTCCACGCTGCATGGGAGCGATGGAAGGGGGTGATTTAGGGTTTTTGGAAGGGTTTTGTGTGTAGTGCTGTTTTTTTGTTTTCTGTATTGGTTTGTATTGCTGTCTCTGTTTTCTGAGATTTTTTGGTTTGAAATGCGTTTTGTACAGTGGGAATGTGTTGGGAAGGGGGAGGGGGAAAGAATGGGCTTTGGGACTTTGGGACTTGGTTGGGAAGGGGTGGGGTTTTGGGGGTTTTTTTCTGTTACAAAGAGATGTAGAGAAAGGTTTTGGTGGTGGAGCACGGGGTGAATGGCGCAGCTGCAGAGGGCGCCACCGAGCCACCGAGCCAGCGTCCACTAGGGGGGAACCAATGCTGCTGCCCCAACAGCCAACAGCCAGAGGAGAGTGACAGGTATGACCCGCCTGGAGTTTAGCCGGGCAGTGCTTCAGCGAGCCATGGGCTTTGTGCCAGGCGACCTGAACTGCCTGGTGAAGGTTCCAGGAAATGCCGATATTTTTGAAGTTAGCCTTAAGAATGCTAATGTCCTGGAGAGGTTCTGGAACCTCTATAGAGAGGGGAAGGACAGGTCTCCCCTCAACAACTTTCAAGTTGAGCCCCTGTCCGACACGGAAAGCAAAGTGGTCACTGTGCAGTTTTTTAATGAAACTGTACAGGACCACGATGTGAGTACGTGGTTGGGCAGGTACGGCCAAGTAAAATCTGAAGCCAGGAGGGTCCTGGATGAGGATGGAGTCTGGACCGGGGCCAGGAAATGGCTGGTCCAGCTCAAGCCTGACCCCTCTGCAGTGGGGGGGGTATGTCACATCCCCAGCACCATCACGCTGGGGAGACACCGGGGCGTGGTGTTTTATTACCGCATGCCCAAGCTGTGCAGGAGCTGTGACGAGTTAGGTCACTTGACCACTGTGCAGGCTGCAGCCAAGTGCAAGTCGTGTGGCGGCAACCCATTGTCACCACAGTAAAAGAGGAGCCTGATTGACACCCCCATCATGGTGGAGGGGTCAGACTCTTAATCTGCAGACTCAGACACCAACTCCATCACTCTGTGGCAAAAACCAAAACGAAATAAGTACACCATCAAGAAAACCTCCAACAGAACAGCACGCTTCACTCACACTCCATTAGGGACCAGCCAGCTACCGGCCCGGACTCTCTAAAGGGGGTGACAACATTCCCCTCTTCCCAGGCCTTTTAAAAATAAAAATAAAATAAAAATACAGGGGTGGGAGAAAAAAGCAAGGGAGAGAGGAGGGTGTGGGTGGGACTACAAAAGAGATTAAACGGGTATGGGAATATAATAAACATGGGGTTTGATTTCAAAGAAGAATATCAAGAGGTTTTAATGGAAAAGAAATGCCAAAGTATACAAGGTTTTTTTAATTTTATTTTTTTAGAAGTAATTTAATGACAGGTCTGAAGGGGGAGAATGGAGTTTTAAATACAGATACCGATGGCATGCTAAGGGTGGTGGAGGAGTTTTATTGTCACTCATTTGGGGAAAAGGACGTAGAGGAGGAAAGGATTGGGGAGGTGCTAAATTTTATAGAGGGGGTGGTGGAGGACAGAGGTAAGTTGGAGGGAGGGACTGGGAGAGAAGAATTAAAGGATAGTATTAAATATTTTTAAAAAGGCAAAGCACCTGTATTGGATGGGCTGCCATGTGAATTTTATGAAACCTTTTGGCATTTATTAGAATCAGACCTTTTAAATATTTTTTATGAATTTGACAATTTTAAAATGTTACCCATGAGTTTGAGAGGGGGTGGTCACACTGATCTTTAAAAAAGGTGATGGTTTAAAAATTCAGAATATCAAGAGGTAGCTCTTGTCACAAAGAAGGGGGACCTGCAGGACCTCTGTAACTGGCGGCCGATCAACCTCCTCTCAGTGGACAACAAGATCACGGCGAAGGCACTGATGAGGAGGTTCCAAGACCTGATGCCATCAGTGATCGGACCGGACCAGATCTGTAGCATCCCCGGAAGGCCCAAAAATGACAACTTGCTCCTCATGAGGGTTTTAATAATCCAAGAGAAGACCAAGAGAAGGCTTTTGACAGGGTTAGCCATGTGTGCATGAGGAGGGTGCTTAATTTCCCTGGCCCCCTCCTACGCTGGGTTAAAATCTGTTTGACAGACATTACGGGCAGTGGTCAACCAGCAACCCTCTGCCCTGTTTGCCATCAGATCCGGCTTCAGGCAGGGGTGCCCCCTCACATCCCTCCTGTACGTCTTCTACCTTGAGCCATTCCTACAGGCCATCAGGCTCACCAAAACTCAATCCACCAACTCTTTCCCAGAGCTATAAATGCCCAGAGCTGTATGGGCATAGCCCCTCCTATCTGAACCAAAAAATAAAAACAAAATTACAGAAAAAGATCAAACAGAACAACAAATATGGCCATGACAATAATAATAAACAGCTAAACACACAACAACAAAGGGGGTACTAAATGGAAATTAAGCAGTCATACTTGTACTGTTCAAATTCCCCCCTTACACCAATCAAACAAACAGATGGAAGCTTCCACTAACCCCCCTCCAGAAATACCACCTGGTTGCACTCCACTTCCTGTTTGGTAGTGGCACCCAGGATTGAACGGACCCAGGTAAAAACTTTCCTATCAAGTTTTAAACGGTAAAACCCCAATAAACATTTTTAAATGCACTCGCTGTTTATTTCATTACTTTTACCGATGCCGGCAGACATGTAAAGAGTGTTTGTGTTGCGGGTCTGTAACAGTGCAAGTCTCTTAGTGGCGCTAGTCCTTGACAGCTCCCCCCAGCTTTGAGGTAGAGCCCCTGTCTGACATGGAAAACAAAGTGGTCACTGCAGTTTTATAATGAAGCTGTGCAGGATGTGGTTAGGCAGGTACGGCATTGTTAAATCCAGATCTTGGAGGGTCCTGGATGAGGACAGAGTCTGGACCGGGGCCAGGACATGGCTGGTCTAGCTCAAGCCCGACCCCTCTGCAGTCGGGGGGGTATGTCACATCCCCAGCACCATCATGCTGGGGAGACACCGGGGCGTAATGTCTTATTACGGCATGCCCAAGCTGTGCAAGTTTGCCCACTCCCACCCCTTCAAATACTGAGCACAATACAACACCTTCCCTGCAGAACAAACTCCGGAACCCAACACCAAAGCCACTCAATCTTTAATTATCACCGTTAAGGAGGAGCCTGACTCCGACACACCCATCATGGTGGAGGGGTCAGACTCCTCAACCACTAATTCTGAAGACACCATAACACCTTGGCAAAAGGCTAAATCAAAAAGGGGCAAAAGATTAAGATCCAACTGAAGCAGCACCCCAGAAACTCCCCACCCAGCAATAGCGTGCCACATGAAACAAGCCAAAAGAACAGTTCCACTCAACCCCAAGGAAACCCCAAAAACCTCCCTCTTTGCCCAAACAAACCACCTCCATCAAAGTACAACCAAACGGGCCACTATTTCTCCAACATTTTAAATTTTTATTATTCTTTATTTTTTAAATGTTTTCCTTTTAATGGGGCATGAAATGCCTTTTCGACTTTGATTGCCTACCCCGTATGTACCTTTGCCCTTTAATTTCCTGGATTTTGACCTCATTGCTTTTTCAACTTTCCTTTTGCATCTCATTTTGGCTTGGTTGTCTTGTGATCTCTTGGCTTTGGACTGTAAAACTATGTTTTGGAATATCCCTTGGTCTGCATCTGGGTTCTCAGGGTTGTACATAACACATATGCAAGTTTTGTTCAGCACAAATTCTGACCCATCTCATCCATATTGACACGGGGTGATGATTATTCTCTGGCAGGGGAGGGGCGATGCCCTGAGCAAGACCGCCTACTGTAAAGCTTGATAATCACACAGTGAAGCATAGGCTTAGTCACTTCTTCATTACTGAAAATGGCACGAATGACTGGACTTCAGGTGCTGTATGCCTTGTGGAAGAAGCAAAACAACTCATCAGGTATCGACAGTGACAAAGAGCAGTGTCATTCTGAACAGCAAAAGGAACCAGCTGAGAAACAACTTCATGAGTAAATGCATTTCCTGCATGTGGACTGCAACTTCTCCAACTTTGAATATAAAGTAATATGCACATTTGTAAATTACCACACTCTCACCATTGAATCTCAAAATAATACATACAATGGGAGCAATAATCATTTGATCCCTTGCTGATTTTGTAGGTTTGCCCACTTACAAAGAATGGAACTGTGTAGAATTTTAATCATAGGTACATTTTAACATAGAGAGACAGAATATCACAAAATAAACCACAATAACATATACATTTTATAAATTTCATATGAAATAAGTATTTGATCCATAGAACAATAGGACTTAATACTTGGAGAAACCTTTGTTGGCAAGCACAGAGGTCAGACGTTTGTTGTAGTTTTTCATCAGGTTTGCACAGATCTTGGGGAGGGATTTTGGTCTTTGCTCTTTGCAGATCCTCTCCAAATCCTTAAGGTTAAGGTTCCGAGGCTGTCGCTTGGCAACTCAAAGCTTCAGCTCCCTCCACAGATTTGATGGGATTTAGGTCTGGAGACTGGCTAGGCCACTCCAGGACCTTAATATGCTTCTTTTTGAGCCACTCCTTTGTTGCCTTGGCCGTATGTTTTGGGTCATTGTCACGTTGGAAGACCCATCCACAACCCATTTTCAGTGCTCTCACTGAGGGAAGGAGGTTGTTGCCCAAAATTTCCTGGTACATGGCCCCATTCATCCTCCCCTCGATACGGTGAAGTCGTCCTGTCCCCTTAGCTGAGAAACACCCCCAAAGCATAAGGTTTCCACCTCCATGCTTCACAGTGGGGATGGTGTTCTTGGGGTTGTACTCAGCATTTCTCTTCCTCCAAACACGGCGAGTCGAGTTGATGCCAAATAGCTCTATTTTGGTCTCATCTGACCACATCACCTTCTCCCAAGCCTCCTCTGGATCATCCAGGTGTTCTTTGGCAAACTTCAGATGGGCCTGTACATGTGCCTTCTTCAGCAGAGGAACCTTGCGCGCGCAGCAGGATTTTAATCCTTCACAGTGTAGTGTGTTACTGACGGTTCTCTTCATGACTGTGGTCCCAACTGCCTTCAGGTCATTAACAAGCTCCTCCTGTGTAGTACTGGGCTGATCCCTGACCTCTCTCATGATCATTGATATCCCACGAGGCGAGATCTTGCGTGGAGCCCCAGACCGAGGGAGATTGGCGGTGAGTTTGTGTTTCTTCCATTTTCTAATAATTGCTCCAACAGTTGTTAAACAAGCAGCTTGGTGAGAAGTTATTTTCTTGTAGCCCATCCCAGCCTTGTGCAGGTCTACAATTTTGTTCCTGATGTCCTTAGACAGCTCCTTTGTCTTGGCCATGGTGGAAACGTTGGAATCTGATTGTGTGGACAGGTGTCTTTTATACAGCTACATAACGATGTAGCGAGTTGACACAGGTGTTTTGGGTAATGAGTTGAGATTAGGAGTGCTTCTTAATGGAAAACTAACTGGTCTGTGGGAGCCAGAATTATTGCTGATTGGTAGGGGATAAAATATTTATTTCATGCAAAAATACGGTAATAAATTTATAAAAAGTATGATTACATTACATTACATTATTGGCATTTGGCAGACGCTCTTATCCAGAGCGACGTACAACAAAGTGCATACCCATAACCAGGGATAAGTTCGCTGAAAGACCCTAGAGGGAAGTACAATTTCAACTGCTACCTGCACAACAAAGAGAAGGACAAGGGCCATTTTTTTTTTTTTTTTTTGAACAAACAAACAAACAGAGCAAAAGTGACCAAAGTTAACTATCCAAACACTGCTTACCTGGCCAACTAAAAATACCGATACACAAAGCAAGTCACAGAGACAACAATTAAGGTTCACAGGGAGGTAGGGAGGGATGGGGAGAGGTGCTGCTTGAAGAGGTGTGTCTTCAGCTTGCGCTTGAAGGTGGGGAGAGATTCTATAGTTCTGACCTCAACGGGGAGTTCGTTCCACCACCGTGGAGCCAGAACAGACAGTAGTCGTGAGCGTGAGGTGGAGGTTCTGAGAGGGGGATGTTGTTGTTGTGGATTATTTTGTGATATTCTGTCTCTCAATGTTAAAATGCACCTATGATTAAAATTCTACACAAATCCATTCTTTGTAAGTGGGCAAACCTACAAAAATCAGCAAGGGATCAAATAATTATTTGACTGTATGTGATGTGTAGTGGCTGAGGCAGGATTCTAAAACTGGTTGTACTTGCAGCACAATCAATATTAATGTACTTTACCTACGTTTGGGGAAATGGCAGAGAGAAAATACTTTGCTAAACAGACCAACTGCAAGAGGAAGTGCATGTCTTACGATCATACGGTTAAATGTGTGCTGTATTAAAACCCGTGTTTTTCTGAATAGTCAGTAATGCGCGTTTGTAAGTTCCCACTCTGTTCTGAATTCATGAAGGATTCTTACAATTACATCTCAAAATAATACCTCTGCATTTTTAAAGGTAAAGAGGCACCTTTGTTTGTAGGCTATATAGACACACACTCAGGATTTATTATTTTGGACAGTGCTGCAACAAATTCTTACATGCTACACAAAGAACTGTCATCACTGGAACAGGAAGCAGTGGCACTTATGGAGGAGCTCACTGCACAGCTGTGTGGTGTCTCAGAGACGGAACCCAAGGAATCTCAACAGGCCATGTATGATCATGTGCCTGTGCCTCCAGCCACACAGACTCTGGATGTCAACAAGGTGGCGTCGTATGGTCACAAGAGTTACATGCTGTGCAGGATGGACATTGGGAAGAAACAGAACACTCCGTGGAAGTGCAAAGAGGGTGATGTCCCCCTTTGCGGACAGCACATTTGGGATATTTGTGAATTGCATCTTCATTGTATGTAGATTGTGAGGTGATTTCAATAAGTTCCTGAATCAAAATATGTATTTGTCTTTGAAATGGCTCACCGAGTATTGTTTTGTGGAAAGGCATTCTCTTCGAGGTAGGGGGGGGGTCAGGCCAAGTGTGAAAAGCCTACTTACTCAGCCTTATATTTTATATTTCTAATTGGATTTACTACAATATCTTCGAGACCCAAGACCAAGATGAACAAATGTCAGCAACCCTAACATCGTTACAATTGGTTAGCGCAGGCTTTTGCAACATTCCTGGACGGGTTCAAAACTGAGGGTTTGAATGTGTGATTCTAGAGCAATTTACAACCCAGAAATGATTCAGTCCTACTTGCTGTTGTCATATGATTGTAGCGGAGTTTGTGCTGAAAATAATTACATTACACACTTTGGATATATAAAGTTGATTAAATTGACAAATGTCAGAGTGTGGCAGTCATTAGTTCTCATTTTGCCTTCAGACCCCAGAGGGTTTAAAGCACTGGCTAAGCACATTTGTGATAAATAAGGATTTGTGGGTGTGTGATGTGAATTTATGGAGTAACAAAGGAGTTCTTCTGGCATGACATCAGTATAGGTATAAAGATATAGGTTTGAGGCAATTTGATACTCCAGACATGCAACTGTTCCTCATTGCAATCCCAAAAGTCAGGTCTCTGCCCAGTTTCTAACTGGGGACCAGTCTCGTGTGAGGCAAATGCGATAACCATGATACTTTTGAAACCACATGGCAGCAAGGCATCGTATTAGTTGCATTTAATTAAAAGTTCTGAAAATTGCACAATGATTTTGTGTTGAAGCATGTTTTCCTGCTATAAGGGAGTGGGGATGGAGGAACAGACACAACCGAAAAGGGAACCTTTACAGTTAACCACAGGACATTTGATAACCACCAATAGAATCTAGGGGAACCACAAGAGGAGAAAGGGAAAATGGTAAGAGTCCATTTAGACTTATTCAATAGAAACTGTGTTTGGAAGTGCCTAAGTGGAGAGCTTTAGAAGAGAGGATATTCGAGAAAATTGATAGAGCCACCTGAATACAGAGTAACACAGTTTAGGAAGAGAACCTGAACAGGGCATAATCAGACAAAATCCTAATCTTAATCCTAAAACAAGAGAAATGCTGAATGTCTTTTAAAATATCTGTGCTGCTGGGCATTGGCTCAGGGTCTGAAGCAAAATGAAACACACAAACCCAGAAAGGAGGGAAAATGAGGCTTAAATAGAGTAGGCCCTGCCTACCAATAATGGATAACTGGTTTGGTAATTAGACTGCACCTGGTTACCAATTAACCAAGGCAGCAATCTGCACACGTGAGCCAAAAAAAGGTACTGGCTGGAAAATGAGTTGGGAAACCCTGACAGCGGCAAAAGGAAATCTCAGATCCTGAGTTTGATGTGTAGTTTCTGCAGTGGAGTGGCTATCACGTTTCCCAAGAAAACAAAAGGTCCTCAGTTTAAAGTTGAGCAAGAACTGCCAAAGCACACTTGTGATGAACCAGGATTTGTGGGTGTGGGTGACATCAATTTATGGATTAACAAATTCTTCTAGCATAACTAAGCATTAAAATAAATAATTATTATATCTTGCTGGCATATGGTTCCTTGTGTATTGTGCTTATTACATTAGACTCAAAAGACAAAGGTCCCCAAATTGGGCAGAAACATGGCTTTTGGGATTGCAACGAGAAACAAAGCGCAGGTCTGGAATATCAAATTGCATAAAATTTATCTCTGTGGCTCAACGTTGATGTAAAAAAATTTCAAACATTGGTCTCTACCTGAACCTATCTATGAATCTGACAATTATCCTGAGAACATTATGCCAGAAGAACCATCTTCTAAATCCATAAATTCATGTCACCCACACCCACAAATCCTTGTTCATCGCAGGTGTGCTAAAGCAGTGCTTATAGTGAAAAAGCTGTTTCTGCTCTGTCTCAAACCAAGGCGTTCTTGGCAAACATGATAGCCACTACACTGCAAAAACTTCACATCAAGCTCAATACCGGAGTTATTTTGGCAGGAAAACATGCTTCAACACAAAGAAATTGTGCAATTTTCATGACTGAGCATTCAAAGCAATTAATATATTTTGCTGCCATGCGGTTTCGGTTCTGTCGTGCTTATAACGTGAGCTTCTCACGCAAAAGGTCCCCAGTTTAAAGCCAAGCAGAAACATTGAATTTGGGACTGCACCAAGCAACACAGTCCATGTCTGGAATATCAATTGCGTAAAACTTCTCTCTGTGGCTCAACATCGATATCAGAAAAGTTCAAACATCGATCTGTACTTGAACCTATCTCCTGACAATTAGCCCGAGTAATTTATGCCAGAAGAGCTACGTTGTTAATCCAAAAGATCACTTGACCCATGAATCCTTAGTTATCTCAAGTGTGCTTGGCCAATGTGAAAGCTGTTTCTGCTCGGTTTTGAACCGAGAACCTTTAGCGTTCTTGGCAAACATGATAGCCACTAGCTTGCAGGGAAACGTGCTTCAACACAATTTTTTTTTGTTGCAATTTTCATAACTTAGTATTAAAAGCAATTCGTAGGAAACCTTGCTGGCATGCGGTTTCGGTTGTGTAGTGTTTATCGCGTTAGCCTCACAAGCAGATACTTGGCTTTTGGGATTGCAACGTGGAACTCAGCACATGTCTGAATATCAAATTGCTAAAAAACTCATCACTGTGGCTCACGGTTAATGTCAGAAAATTTCAAACATTAGTCTCTACGTGAACCAACCCATCTATCTCCTGACAATTAGCCTGAGTACATTATGCCCGAAGAACCATCTTGTTAATCCATAAATTGACGTCACCCACACCCACAAATCCTTGTTCATCGCAATGTGCTTTGGCAGTGTTTACAGTGGAAAAAGCTGTTTCTGCTTCATTTCAAACCGAGGACTTTTGTCGTTCTTGGCAAACATGACAGCCACTAGCCTGCAGAAACTACACATCAAACTCATTATCTGAGATTTCATTTTGTAGGAAAACGTGCTTCAACACAAAAAGATTGTGCAATTTTCATGACTTAGTATTAAAAGAAGTTAGTATGATAACTTGCTGCCATGTGGTTTCGGTTGTGTAGTGGTTATCACATTAGCCTCACACGTGAGAGGTCCCTGCTTACAAACTGGGCGGAAACATGGCTTTTGAGTTTGCAAGGAGGAACACAGCGCATGTCTGGAGTATCAAATTGCGTAAAACATCTCTCTGTGGCTCAACATTGACATCAGAAAAGTTCAAACATTGGTCTCTACTGGAATCTATCTATGATCTGACAATTAGCCTGAGTACATTATGCCCAAAGAACCATCTTGTTAATCCATGATTTGAAGTCACCCACACCCACAAATCCTTGTTCATCGCAATGTGCTTTGGCAGTGCTAACAGTGGAAAAAGCTGTTTCTGCTCGGTTTTGAACCAAGAACCTTTAGCGTTCTTGACAAACATGATAGCCACTACACTGCAGAAACGTCACATCAAGCTCAATACCGGAGTTATTTTGGCAGGAAAACGTGCTTCAACACAAAAAGATTGTGCAATTTTCATGACTTATATGAATTACTTTGAATGGTATCTTGCTGCCATGCGGTTTCGGTTGTGTCGTGCTTATAACGTGAGCTTCTCACGCAAAAGGTCCCCAGTTTAAAGCCAAGCAGAAACATGGAATTTGGGACTGCACCAAGCAACACAGTCCATATCTGGAATATCAATTGCGTAAAACTTCTCTCTGTGGCTCAACGTCGATATCAGAAAAGTTCAAACATCGATCTGTACTTGAACCTATCTCCTGACAATTAGCCCGAGTAATTTATGCCAGAAGAGCTACGTTGTTAATCCAAAAGATCACTTGACCCATGAATCCTTAGTTATCTCAAGTGTGCTTGGCCAATGTGAAAGCTGTTTCTGCTCGGTTTTGAACCGAGAACCTTTAGCGTTCTTGGCAAACATGATAGCCACTAGCTTGCAGGGAAACGTGCTTCAACACAATTTTTTTTTGTTGCAATTTTCATAACTTCTTAGTATTAAAAGCAATTCGTATGAAACCTTGCTGGCATGCGGTTTCGGTTGTGTAGTGTTTATCGCGTTAGCCTCACAAGCAGATACTTGGCTTTTGGGATTGCAACGTGGAACTCAGCACATGTCTGGATATCAAATTGCTAAAAAAAACTCATCACTGTGGCTCACGGTTAATGTCAGAAAATTTCAAACATTAGTCTCTACGTGAACCAACCCATCTATCTCCTGACAATTAGCCTGAGTACATTATGCCCGAAGAACCATCTTGTTAATCCATAAATTGACGTCACCCACACCCACAAATCCTTGTTCATCGCAATGTGCTTTGGCAGTGTTTACAGTGGAAAAAGCTGTTTCTGCTTCATTTCAAACCGAGGACTTTTGTCGTTCTTGGCAAACATGACAGCCACTAGCCTGCAGAAACTACACATCAAACTCATTATCTGAGATTTCATTTTGTAGGAAAACGTGCTTCAACACAAAAAGATTGTGCAATTTTCATGACTTAGTATTAAAAGCAGTTAGTATGATACCTTGCTGCCATGTGGTTTCGGTTGTGTAGTGGTTATCACATTAGCCTCACACGTGAGAGGTCCCTGCTTACAAACTGGGCGGAAACATGGCTTTTGAGTTTGCAAGGAGGAACACAGCGCATGTCTGGAGTATCAAATTGCGTAAAACATCTCTCTGTGGCTCAACATTGACATCAGAAAAGTTCAAACATTGGTCTCTACTGGAATCTATCTTTGATCTGACAATTAGCCTGAGTACATTATGCCCAAAGAACCATCTTGTTAATCCATGATTTGAAGTCACCCACACCCACAAATCCTTGTTCATCGCAATGTGCTTTGGCAGTGCTAACAGTGGAAAAAGCTGTTTCTGCTCGGTTTTGAACCAAGAACCTTTAGCGTTCTTGACAAACATGATAGCCACTACACTGCAGAAACGTCACATCAAGCTCAATACCGGAGTTATTTTGGCAGGAAAACATGCTTCAACACAAAGAAATTGTGCAATTTTCATGACTGAGCATTCAAAGCAATTAATATATTTTGCTGCCATGCAGTTTGGGTTGTGTCGTGCTTATAACGTGAGCTTCTCACGCAAAAGGTCCCCAGTTTAAAGCCAAGCAGAAACATTGAATTTGGGACTGCACCAAGCAACACAGTCCATGTCTGGAATATAAATTGCGTAAAACTTCTCTCTGTGGCTCAACGTCGATATCAGAAAAGTTCAAACATCGATCTGTACTTGAACCTATCTCCTGACAATTAGCCCGAGTAATTTATGCCAGAAGAGCTACGTTGTTAATCCAAAAGATCACTTGACCCATGAATCCTTAGTTATCTCAAGTGTGCTTGACCAATGTGAAAGCTGTTTCTGCTCGGTTTTGAACCGAGAACCTTTAGCGTTCTTGGCAAACATGATAGCCACTAGCTTGCAGGGAAACGTGCTTCAACACAATTTTTTTGTTGTTGCAATTTTCATAACTTAGTATTAAAAGCAATTCGTAGGAAACCTTGCTGGCATGCGGTTTCGGTTGTGTAGTGTTTATCGCGTTAGCCTCACAAGCAGATACTTGGCTTTTGGGATTGCAACGTGGAACTCAGCACATGTCTGAATATCAAATTGCTAAAAAACTCATCACTGTGGCTCACGGTTAATGTCAGAAAATTTCAAACATTAGTCTCTACGTGAACCAACCCATCTATCTCCTGACAATTAGCCTGAGTACATTATGCCCGAAGAACCATCTTGTTAATCCATAAATTGACGTCACCCACACCCACAAATCCTTGTTCATCGCAATGTGCTTTGGCAGTGTTTACAGTGGAAAAAGCTGTTTCTGCTTCATTTCAAACCGAGGACTTTTGTAGTTCTTGGCCAACATGACAGCCACTAGCCTGCAGAAACTACACATCAAACTCATTATCTGAGATTTCATTTTGTAGGAAAACGTGCTTCAACACAAAAAGATTGTGCAATTTTCAGGACTTAGTATTAAAAGCAGTTAGTATGATACCTTGCTGCCATGTGGTTTCGGTTGTGTAGTGGTTATCACATTAGCCTCACACGTGAGAGGTCCCTGCTTACAAACTGGGCGGAAACATGGCTTTTGAGTTTGCAAGGAGGAACACAGCGCATGTCTGGAGTATCAAATTGCGTAAAACTTCTCTCTGTGGCTCAACATTGACATCAGAAAAGTTCAAACATTGGTCTCTACTGGAATCTATCTATGATCTGACAATTAGCCTGAGTACATTATGCCCAAAGAACCATCTTGTTAATCCATGATTTGAAGTCACCCACACCCACAAATCCTTGTTCATCGCAATGTGCTTTGGCAGTGCTAACAGTGGAAAAAGCTGTTTCTGCTCGGTTTTGAACCAAGAACCTTTAGCGTTCTTGACAAACATGATAGCCACTACACTGCAGAAACGTCACATCAAGCTCAATACCGGAGTTATTTTGGCAGGAAAACGTGCTTCAACACAAAAAGATTGTGCAATTTTCATGACTTATATGAATTACTTTGAATGGTATCTTGCTGCCATGCGGTTTCGGTTGTGTCGTGCTTATAACGTGAGCTTCTCACGCAAAAGGTCCCCAGTTTAAAGCCAAGCAGAAACATGGAATTTGGGACTGCACCAAGCAACACAGTCCATATCTGGAATATCAATTGCGTAAAACTTCTCTCTGTGGCTCAACGTCGATATCAGAAAAGTTCAAACATCGATCTGTACTTGAACCTATCTCCTGACAATTAGCCCGAGTAATTTATGCCAGAAGAGCTACGTTGTTAATCCAAAAGATCACTTGACCCATGAATCCTTAGTTATCTCAAGTGTGCTTGGCCAATGTGAAAGCTGTTTCTGCTCGGTTTTGAACCGAGAACCTTTAGCGTTCTTGGCAAACATGATAGCCACTAGCTTGCAGGGAAACGTGCTTCAACACAATTTTTTTTTGTTGCAATTTTCATAACTTCTTAGTATTAAAAGCAATTCGTATGAAACCTTGCTGGCATGCGGTTTCGGTTGTGTAGTGTTTATCGCGTTAGCCTCACAAGCAGATACTTGGCTTTTGGGATTGCAACGTGGAACTCAGCACATGTCTGGATATCAAATTGCTAAAAAAAACTCATCACTGTGGCTCACGGTTAATGTCAGAAAATTTCAAACATTAGTCTCTACGTGAACCAACCCATCTATCTCCTGACAATTAGCCTGAGTACATTATGCCCGAAGAACCATCTTGTTAATCCATAAATTGACGTCACCCACACCCACAAATCCTTGTTCATCGCAATGTGCTTTGGCAGTGTTTACAGTGGAAAAAGCTGTTTCTGCTTCATTTCAAACCGAGGACTTTTGTCGTTCTTGGCAAACATGACAGCCACTAGCCTGCAGAAACTACACATCAAACTCATTATCTGAGATTTCATTTTGTAGGAAAACGTGCTTCAACACAAAAAGATTGTGCAATTTTCATGACTTAGTATTAAAAGCAGTTAGTATGATACCTTGCTGCCATGTGGTTTCGGTTGTGTAGTGGTTATCACATTAGCCTCACACGTGAGAGGTCCCTGCTTACAAACTGGGCGGAAACATGGCTTTTGAGTTTGCAAGGAGGAACACAGCGCATGTCTGGAGTATCAAATTGCGTAAAACATCTCTCTGTGGCTCAACATTGACATCAGAAAAGTTCAAACATTGGTCTCTACTGGAATCTATCTTTGATCTGACAATTAGCCTGAGTACATTATGCCCAAAGAACCATCTTGTTAATCCATGATTTGAAGTCACCCACACCCACAAATCCTTGTTCATCGCAATGTGCTTTGGCAGTGCTAACAGTGGAAAAAGCTGTTTCTGCTCGGTTTTGAACCAAGAACCTTTAGCGTTCTTGACAAACATGATAGCCACTACACTGCAGAAACGTCACATCAAGCTCAATACCGGAGTTATTTTGGCAGGAAAACATGCTTCAACACAAAGAAATTGTGCAATTTTCATGACTGAGCATTCAAAGCAATTAATATATTTTGCTGCCATGCGGTTTCGGTTCTGTCGTGCTTATAACGTGAGCTTCTCACGCAAAAGGTCCCCAGTTTAAAGCCAAGCAGAAACATTGAATTTGGGACTGCACCAAGCAACACAGTCCATGTCTGGAATATAAATTGCGTAAAACTTCTCTCTGTGGCTCAACGTCGATATCAGAAAAGTTCAAACATCGATCTGTACTTGAACCTATCTCCTGACAATTAGCCCGAGTAATTTATGCCAGAAGAGCTACGTTGTTAATCCAAAAGATCACTTGACCCATGAATCCTTAGTTATCTCAAGTGTGCTTGACCAATGTGAAAGCTGTTTCTGCTCGGTTTTGAACCGAGAACCTTTAGCGTTCTTGGCAAACATGATAGCCACTAGCTTGCAGGGAAACGTGCTTCAACACAATTTTTTTGTTGTTGCAATTTTCATAACTTAGTATTAAAAGCAATTCGTAGGAAACCTTGCTGGCATGCGGTTTCGGTTGTGTAGTGTTTATCGCGTTAGCCTCACAAGCAGATACTTGGCTTTTGGGATTGCAACGTGGAACTCAGCACATGTCTGAATATCAAATTGCTAAAAAACTCATCACTGTGGCTCACGGTTAATGTCAGAAAATTTCAAACATTAGTCTCTACGTGAACCAACCCATCTATCTCCTGACAATTAGCCTGAGTACATTATGCCCGAAGAACCATCTTGTTAATCCATAAATTGACGTCACCCACACCCACAAATCCTTGTTCATCGCAATGTGCTTTGGCAGTGTTTACAGTGGAAAAAGCTGTTTCTGCTTCATTTCAAACCGAGGACTTTTGTAGTTCTTGGCCAACATGACAGCCACTAGCCTGCAGAAACTACACATCAAACTCATTATCTGAGATTTCATTTTGTAGGAAAACGTGCTTCAACACAAAAAGATTGTGCAATTTTCAGGACTTAGTATTAAAAGCAGTTAGTATGATACCTTGCTGCCATGTGGTTTCGGTTGTGTAGTGGTTATCACATTAGCCTCACACGTGAGAGGTCCCTGCTTACAAACTGGGCGGAAACATGGCTTTTGAGTTTGCAAGGAGGAACACAGCGCATGTCTGGAGTATCAAATTGCGTAAAACATCTCTCTGTGGCTCAACATTGACATCAGAAAAGTTCAAACATTGGTCTCTACTGGAATCTATCTATGATCTGACAATTAGCCTGAGTACATTATGCCCAAAGAACCATCTTGTTAATCCATGATTTGAAGTCACCCACACCCACAAATCCTTGTTCATCGCAATGTGCTTTGGCAGTGCTAACAGTGGAAAAAGCTGTTTCTGCTCGGTTTTGAACCAAGAACCTTTAGCGTTCTTGACAAACATGATAGCCACTACACTGCAGAAACGTCACATCAAGCTCAATACCGGAGTTATTTTGGCAGGAAAACGTGCTTCAACACAAAAAGATTGTGCAATTTTCATGACTTATATGAATTACTTTGAATGGTATCTTGCTGCCATGCGGTTTCGGTTGTGTCGTGCTTATAACGTGAGCTTCTCACGCAAAAGGTCCCCAGTTTAAAGCCAAGCAGAAACATGGAATTTGGGACTGCACCAAGCAACACAGTCCATATCTGGAATATCAATTGCGTAAAACTTCTCTCTGTGGCTCAACGTCGATATCAGAAAAGTTCAAACATCGATCTGTACTTGAACCTATCTCCTGACAATTAGCCCGAGTAATTTATGCCAGAAGAGCTACGTTGTTAATCCAAAAGATCACTTGACCCATGAATCCTTAGTTATCTCAAGTGTGCTTGGCCAATGTGAAAGCTGTTTCTGCTCGGTTTTGAACCGAGAACCTTTAGCGTTCTTGGCAAACATGATAGCCACTAGCTTGCAGGGAAACGTGCTTCAACACAATTTTGTTTTGTTGCAATTTTCATAACTTCTTAGTATTAAAAGCAATTCGTATGAAACCTTGCTGGCATGCGGTTTCGGTTGTGTAGTGTTTATCGCGTTAGCCTCACAAGCAGATACTTGGCTTTTGGGATTGCAACGTGGAACTCAGCACATGTCTGGATATCAAATTGCTAAAAAAAACTCATCACTGTGGCTCACGGTTAATGTCAGAAAATTTCAAACATTAGTCTCTACGTGAACCAACCCATCTATCTCCTGACAATTAGCCTGAGTACATTATGCCCGAAGAACCATCTTGTTAATCCATAAATTGACGTCACCCACACCCACAAATCCTTGTTCATCGCAATGTGCTTTGGCAGTGTTTACAGTGGAAAAAGCTGTTTCTGCTTCATTTCAAACCGAGGACTTTTGTCGTTCTTGGCAAACATGACAGCCACTAGCCTGCAGAAACTACACATCAAACTCATTATCTGAGATTTCATTTTGTAGGAAAACGTGCTTCAACACAAAAAGATTGTGCAATTTTCATGACTTAGTATTAAAAGCAGTTAGTATGATACCTTGCTGCCATGTGGTTTCGGTTGTGTAGTGGTTATCACATTAGCCTCACACGTGAGAGGTCCCTGCTTACAAACTGGGCGGAAACATGGCTTTTGAGTTTGCAAGGAGGAACACAGCGCATGTCTGGAGTATCAAATTGCGTAAAACATCTCTCTGTGGCTCAACATTGACATCAGAAAAGTTCAAACATTGGTCTCTACTGGAATCTATCTTTGATCTGACAATTAGCCTGAGTACATTATGCCCAAAGAACCATCTTGTTAATCCATGATTTGAAGTCACCCACACCCACAAATCCTTGTTCATCGCAATGTGCTTTGGCAGTGCTAACAGTGGAAAAAGCTGTTTCTGCTCGGTTTTGAACCAAGAACCTTTAGCGTTCTTGACAAACATGATAGCCACTACACTGCAGAAACGTCACATCAAGCTCAATACCGGAGTTATTTTGGCAGGAAAACATGCTTCAACACAAAGAAATTGTGCAATTTTCATGACTGAGCATTCAAAGCAATTAATATATTTTGCTGCCATGCAGTTTCGGTTGTGTCGTGCTTATAACGTGAGCTTCTCACGCAAAAGGTCCCCAATTTAAAGCCAAGCAGAAACATTGAATTTGGGACTGCACCAAGCAACACAGTCCATGTCTGGAATATAAATTGCGTAAAACTTCTCTCTGTGGCTCAACGTCGATATCAGAAAAGTTCAAACATCGATCTGTACTTGAACCTATCTCCTGACAATTAGCCCGAGTAATTTATGCCAGAAGAGCTACGTTGTTAATCCAAAAGATCACTTGACCCATGAATCCTTAGTTATCTCAAGTGTGCTTGACCAATGTGAAAGCTGTTTCTGCTCGGTTTTGAACCGAGAACCTTTAGCGTTCTTGGCAAACATGATAGCCACTAGCTTGCAGGGAAACGTGCTTCAACACAATTTTTTTGTTGTTGCAATTTTCATAACTTAGTATTAAAAGCAATTCGTAGGAAACCTTGCTGGCATGCGGTTTCGGTTGTGTAGTGTTTATCGCGTTAGCCTCACAAGCAGATACTTGGCTTTTGGGATTGCAACGTGGAACTCAGCACATGTCTGAATATCAAATTGCTAAAAAACTCATCACTGTGGCTCACGGTTAATGTCAGAAAATTTCAAACATTAGTCTCTACGTGAACCAACCCATCTATCTCCTGACAATTAGCCTGAGTACATTATGCCCGAAGAACCATCTTGTTAATCCATAAATTGACGTCACCCACACCCACAAATCCTTGTTCATCGCAATGTGCTTTGGCAGTGTTTACAGTGGAAAAAGCTGTTTCTGCTTCATTTCAAACCGAGGACTTTTGTAGTTCTTGGCCAACATGACAGCCACTAGCCTGCAGAAACTACACATCAAACTCATTATCTGAGATTTCATTTTGTAGGAAAACGTGCTTCAACACAAAAAGATTGTGCAATTTTCAGGACTTAGTATTAAAAGCAGTTAGTATGATACCTTGCTGCCATGTGGTTTCGGTTGTGTAGTGGTTATCACATTAGCCTCACACGTGAGAGGTCCCTGCTTACAAACTGGGCGGAAACATGGCTTTTGAGTTTGCAAGGAGGAACACAGCGCATGTCTGGAGTATCAAATTGCGTAAAACATCTCTCTGTGGCTCAACATTGACATCAGAAAAGTTCAAACATTGGTCTCTACTGGAATCTATCTATGATCTGACAATTAGCCTGAGTACATTATGCCCAAAGAACCATCTTGTTAATCCATGATTTGAAGTCACCCACACCCACAAATCCTTGTTCATCGCAATGTGCTTTGGCAGTGCTAACAGTGGAAAAAGCTGTTTCTGCTCGGTTTTGAACCAAGAACCTTTAGCGTTCTTGACAAACATGATAGCCACTACACTGCAGAAACGTCACATCAAGCTCAATACCGGAGTTATTTTGGCAGGAAAACGTGCTTCAACACAAAAAGATTGTGCAATTTTCATGACTTATATGAATTACTTTGAATGGTATCTTGCTGCCATGCGGTTTCGGTTGTGTCGTGCTTATAACGTGAGCTTCTCACGCAAAAGGTCCCCAGTTTAAAGCCAAGCAGAAACATGGAATTTGGGACTGCACCAAGCAACACAGTCCATATCTGGAATATCAATTGCGTAAAACTTCTCTCTGTGGCTCAACGTCGATATCAGAAAAGTTCAAACATCGATCTGTACTTGAACCTATCTCCTGACAATTAGCCCGAGTAATTTATGCCAGAAGAGCTACGTTGTTAATCCAAAAGATCACTTGACCCATGAATCCTTAGTTATCTCAAGTGTGCTTGGCCAATGTGAAAGCTGTTTCTGCTCGGTTTTGAACCGAGAACCTTTAGCGTTCTTGGCAAACATGATAGCCACTAGCTTGCAGGGAAACGTGCTTCAACACAATTTTGTTTTGTTGCAATTTTCATAACTTCTTAGTATTAAAAGCAATTCGTATGAAACCTTGCTGGCATGCGGTTTCGGTTGTGTAGTGTTTATCGCGTTAGCCTCACAAGCAGATACTTGGCTTTTGGGATTGCAACGTGGAACTCAGCACATGTCTGGATATCAAATTGCTAAAAAAAACTCATCACTGTGGCTCACGGTTAATGTCAGAAAATTTCAAACATTAGTCTCTACGTGAACCAACCCATCTATCTCCTGACAATTAGCCTGAGTACATTATGCCCGAAGAACCATCTTGTTAATCCATAAATTGACGTCACCCACACCCACAAATCCTTGTTCATCGCAATGTGCTTTGGCAGTGTTTACAGTGGAAAAAGCTGTTTCTGCTTCATTTCAAACCGAGGACTTTTGTCGTTCTTGGCAAACATGACAGCCACTAGCCTGCAGAAACTACACATCAAACTCATTATCTGAGATTTCATTTTGTAGGAAAACGTGCTTCAACACAAAAAGATTGTGCAATTTTCATGACTTAGTATTAAAAGCAGTTAGTATGATACCTTGCTGCCATGTGGTTTCGGTTGTGTAGTGGTTATCACATTAGCCTCACACGTGAGAGGTCCCTGCTTACAAACTGGGCGGAAACATGGCTTTTGAGTTTGCAAGGAGGAACACAGCGCATGTCTGGAGTATCAAATTGCGTAAAACATCTCTCTGTGGCTCAACATTGACATCAGAAAAGTTCAAACATTGGTCTCTACTGGAATCTATCTTTGATCTGACAATTAGCCTGAGTACATTATGCCCAAAGAACCATCTTGTTAATCCATGATTTGAAGTCACCCACACCCACAAATCCTTGTTCATCGCAATGTGCTTTGGCAGTGCTAACAGTGGAAAAAGCTGTTTCTGCTCGGTTTTGAACCAAGAACCTTTAGCGTTCTTGACAAACATGATAGCCACTACACTGCAGAAACGTCACATCAAGCTCAATACCGGAGTTATTTTGGCAGGAAAACATGCTTCAACACAAAGAAATTGTGCAATTTTCATGACTGAGCATTCAAAGCAATTAATATATTTTGCTGCCATGCAGTTTCGGTTGTGTCGTGCTTATAACGTGAGCTTCTCACGCAAAAGGTCCCCAGTTTAAAGCCAAGCAGAAACATTGAATTTGGGACTGCACCAAGCAACACAGTCCATGTCTGGAATATAAATTGCGTAAAACTTCTCTCTGTGGCTCAACGTCGATATCAGAAAAGTTCAAACATCGATCTGTACTTGAACCTATCTCCTGACAATTAGCCCGAGTAATTTATGCCAGAAGAGCTACGTTGTTAATCCAAAAGATCACTTGACCCATGAATCCTTAGTTATCTCAAGTGTGCTTGACCAATGTGAAAGCTGTTTCTGCTCGGTTTTGAACCGAGAACCTTTAGCGTTCTTGGCAAACATGATAGCCACTAGCTTGCAGGGAAACGTGCTTCAACACAATTTTTTTGTTGTTGCAATTTTCATAACTTAGTATTAAAAGCAATTCGTAGGAAACCTTGCTGGCATGCGGTTTCGGTTGTGTAGTGTTTATCGCGTTAGCCTCACAAGCAGATACTTGGCTTTTGGGATTGCAACGTGGAACTCAGCACATGTCTGAATATCAAATTGCTAAAAAACTCATCACTGTGGCTCACGGTTAATGTCAGAAAATTTCAAACATTAGTCTCTACGTGAACCAACCCATCTATCTCCTGACAATTAGCCTGAGTACATTATGCCCGAAGAACCATCTTGTTAATCCATAAATTGACGTCACCCACACCCACAAATCCTTGTTCATCGCAATGTGCTTTGGCAGTGTTTACAGTGGAAAAAGCTGTTTCTGCTTCATTTCAAACCGAGGACTTTTGTAGTTCTTGGCCAACATGACAGCCACTAGCCTGCAGAAACTACACATCAAACTCATTATCTGAGATTTCATTTTGTAGGAAAACGTGCTTCAACACAAAAAGATTGTGCAATTTTCAGGACTTAGTATTAAAAGCAGTTAGTATGATACCTTGCTGCCATGTGGTTTCGGTTGTGTAGTGGTTATCACATTAGCCTCACACGTGAGAGGTCCCTGCTTACAAACTGGGCGGAAACATGGCTTTTGAGTTTGCAAGGAGGAACACAGCGCATGTCTGGAGTATCAAATTGCGTAAAACATCTCTCTGTGGCTCAACATTGACATCAGAAAAGTTCAAACATTGGTCTCTACTGGAATCTATCTATGATCTGACAATTAGCCTGAGTACATTATGCCCAAAGAACCATCTTGTTAATCCAT
The DNA here is from genome assembly GCF_963514075.1 of Conger conger. Classification (NCBI taxonomy): domain Eukaryota; kingdom Metazoa; phylum Chordata; class Actinopteri; order Anguilliformes; family Congridae; genus Conger; species Conger conger. Next base: position 199,590 of record NC_083771.1, on the reverse strand, counting down.
GATTTGAAGTCACCCACACCCACAAATCCTTGTTCATCGCAATGTGCTTTGGCAGTGCTAACAGTGGAAAAAGCTGTTTCTGCTCGGTTTTGAACCAAGAACCTTTAGCGTTCTTGACAAACATGATAGCCACTACACTGCAGAAACGTCACATCAAGCTCAATACCGGAGTTATTTTGGCAGGAAAACGTGCTTCAACACAAAAAGATTGTGCAATTTTCATGACTGAGCATTCAAAGCAATTAATATATTTTGCTGCCATGCAGTTTCGGTTGTGTCGTGCTTATAACGTGAGCTTCTCACGCAAAAGGTCCCCAGTTTAAAGCCAAGCAGAAACATTGAATTTGGGACTGCACCAAGCAACACAGTCCATGTCTGGAATATAAATTGCGTAAAACTTCTCTCTGTGGCTCAACGTCGATATCAGAAAAGTTCAAACATCGATCTGTACTTGAACCTATCTCCTGACAATTAGCCCGAGTAATTTATGCCAGAAGAGCTACGTTGTTAATCCAAAAGATCACTTGACCCATGAATCCTTAGTTATCTCAAGTGTGCTTGACCAATGTGAAAGCTGTTTCTGCTCGGTTTTGAACCGAGAACCTTTAGCGTTCTTGGCAAACATGATAGCCACTAGCTTGCAGGGAAACGTGCTTCAACACAATTTTTTTGTTGTTGCAATTTTCATAACTTAGTATTAAAAGCAATTCGTAGGAAACCTTGCTGGCATGCGGTTTCGGTTGTGTAGTGTTTATCGCGTTAGCCTCACAAGCAGATACTTGGCTTTTGGGATTGCAACGTGGAACTCAGCACATGTCTGAATATCAAATTGCTAAAAAACTCATCACTGTGGCTCACGGTTAATGTCAGAAAATTTCAAACATTAGTCTCTACGTGAACCAACCCATCTATCTCCTGACAATTAGCCTGAGTACATTATGCCCGAAGAACCATCTTGTTAATCCATAAATTGACGTCACCCACACCCACAAATCCTTGTTCATCGCAATGTGCTTTGGCAGTGTTTACAGTGGAAAAAGCTGTTTCTGCTTCATTTCAAACCGAGGACTTTTGTAGTTCTTGGCCAACATGACAGCCACTAGCCTGCAGAAACTACACATCAAACTCATTATCTGAGATTTCATTTTGTAGGAAAACGTGCTTCAACACAAAAAGATTGTGCAATTTTCAGGACTTAGTATTAAAAGCAGTTAGTATGATACCTTGCTGCCATGTGGTTTCGGTTGTGTAGTGGTTATCACATTAGCCTCACACGTGAGAGGTCCCTGCTTACAAACTGGGCGGAAACATGGCTTTTGAGTTTGCAAGGAGGAACACAGCGCATGTCTGGAGTATCAAATTGCGTAAAACATCTCTCTGTGGCTCAACATTGACATCAGAAAAGTTCAAACATTGGTCTCTACTGGAATCTATCTATGATCTGACAATTAGCCTGAGTACATTATGCCCAAAGAACCATCTTGTTAATCCATGATTTGAAGTCACCCACACCCACAAATCCTTGTTCATCGCAATGTGCTTTGGCAGTGCTAACAGTGGAAAAAGCTGTTTCTGCTCGGTTTTGAACCAAGAACCTTTAGCGTTCTTGACAAACATGATAGCCACTACACTGCAGAAACGTCACATCAAGCTCAATACCGGAGTTATTTTGGCAGGAAAACGTGCTTCAACACAAAAAGATTGTGCAATTTTCATGACTGAGCATTCAAAGCAATTAATATATTTTGCTGCCATGCAGTTTCGGTTGTGTCGTGCTTATAACGTGAGCTTCTCACGCAAAAGGTCCCCAGTTTAAAGCCAAGCAGAAACATTGAATTTGGGACTGCACCAAGCAACACAGTCCATGTCTGGAATATAAATTGCGTAAAACTTCTCTCTGTGGCTCAACGTCGATATCAGAAAAGTTCAAACATCGATCTGTACTTGAACCTATCTCCTGACAATTAGCCCGAGTAATTTATGCCAGAAGAGCTACGTTGTTAATCCAAAAGATCACTTGACCCATGAATCCTTAGTTATCTCAAGTGTGCTTGACCAATGTGAAAGCTGTTTCTGCTCGGTTTTGAACCGAGAACCTTTAGCGTTCTTGGCAAACATGATAGCCACTAGCTTGCAGGGAAACGTGCTTCAACACAATTTTTTTGTTGTTGCAATTTTCATAACTTAGTATTAAAAGCAATTCGTAGGAAACCTTGCTGGCATGCGGTTTCGGTTGTGTAGTGTTTATCGCGTTAGCCTCACAAGCGGATACTTGGCTTTTGGGATTGCAACGTGGAACTCAGCACATGTCTGAATATCAAATTGCTAAAAAACTCATCACTGTGGCTCACGGTTAATGTCAGAAAATTTCAAACATTAGTCTCTACGTGAACCAACCCATCTATCTCCTGACAATTAGCCTGAGTACATTATGCCCGAAGAACCATCTTGTTAATCCATAAATTGACGTCACCCACACCCACAAATCCTTGTTCATCGCAATGTGCTTTGGCAGTGTTTACAGTGGAAAAAGCTGTTTCTGCTTCATTTCAAACCGAGGACTTTTGTAGTTCTTAGCCAACATGACAGCCACTAGCCTGCAGAAACTACACATCAAACTCATTATCTGAGATTTCATTTTGTAGGAAAACGTGCTTCAACACAAAAAGATTGTGCAATTTTCATGACTTAGTATTAAAAGCAGTTAGTATGATACCTTGCTGCCATGTGGTTTCGGTTGTGTAGTGGTTATCACATTAGCCTCACACGTGAGAGGTCCCTGCTTACAAACTGGGCGGAAACATGGCTTTTGAGTTTGCAACGAGGAACACAGCGCATGTCTGGTGTATCAAATTGCGTAAAATGTCTCTCTGTGGCTCAACATTGACATCAGAAAAGTTCAAACATTGGTCTCTACTGGAATCTATCTATGATCTGACAATTAGCCTGAGTACATTATGCCCAAAGAACCATCTTTTTCATCCATGAATTGAAGTCACCCACACCCACAAATCCTTGTTCATCGCAATGTGCTTTGGCAGTGCTAACAGTGGAAAAAGCTGTTTCTGCTGGGTTTTGAACCAAGAACCTTTAGCGTTCTTGACAAACATGATAGCCACTACACTGCAGAAACGTCACATCAAGCTCAATACCGGAGTTATTTTGGCAGGAAAACATGCTTCAACACAAAGAAATTGTGCAATTTTCATGACTGAGCATTCAAAGCAATTAATATATTTTGCTGCCATGCGGTTTCGGTTGTGTCGTGCTAATAACGTGAGCTTCTCACGCAAAAGGTCCCCAGTTTAAAGCCAAGCAGAAACATTGAATTTGGGACTGCACCAAGCAACACAGTCCATGTCTGGAATATCAATTGCGTAAAACTTCTCTCTGTGGCTCAACGTCGATATCAGAAAAGTTCAAACATCGATCTGTACTTGAACCTATCTCCTGACAATTAGCCCGAGTAATTTATGCCAGAAGAGCTACGTTGTTAATCCAAAAGATCACTTGACCCATGAATCCTTAGTTATCTCAAGTGTGCTTGACCAATGTGAAAGCTGTTTCTGCTCGGTTTTGAACCGAGAACCTTTAGCGTTCTTGGCAAACATGATAGCCACTAGCTTGCAGGGAAACGTGCTTCAACACAATTTTTTTGTTGTTGCAATTTTCATAACTTAGTATTAAAAGCAATTCGTAGGAAACCTTGCTGGCATGCGGTTTCGGTTGTGTAGTGTTTATCGCGTTAGCCTCACAAGCAGATACTTGGCTTTTGGGATTGCAACGTGGAACTCAGCACATGTCTGAATATCAAATTGCTAAAAAACTCATCACTGTGGCTCACGGTTAATGTCAGAAAATTTCAAACATTAGTCTCTACGTGAACCAACCCATCTATCTCCTGACAATTAGCCTGAGTACATTATGCCCGAAGAACCATCTTGTTAATCCATAAATTGACGTCACCCACACCCACAAATCCTTGTTCATCGCAATGTGCTTTGGCAGTGTTTACAGTGGAAAAAGCTGTTTCTGCTTCATTTCAAACCGAGGACTTTTGTAGTTCTTGGCCAACATGACAGCCACTAGCCTGCAGAAACTACACATCAAACTCATTATCTGAGATTTCATTTTGTAGGAAAACGTGCTTCAACACAAAAAGATTGTGCAATTTTCAGGACTTAGTATTAAAAGCAGTTAGTATGATACCTTGCTGCCATGTGGTTTCGGTTGTGTAGTGGTTATCACATTAGCCTCACACGTGAGAGGTCCCTGCTTACAAACTGGGCGGAAACATGGCTTTTGAGTTTGCAAGGAGGAACACAGCGCATGTCTGGAGTATCAAATTGCGTAAAACATCTCTCTGTGGCTCAACATTGACATCAGAAAAGTTCAAACATTGGTCTCTACTGGAATCTATCTATGATCTGACAATTAGCCTGAGTACATTATGCCCAAAGAACCATCTTGTTAATCCATGATTTGAAGTCACCCACACCCACAAATCCTTGTTCATCGCAATGTGCTTTGGCAGTGCTAACAGTGGAAAAAGCTGTTTCTGCTCGGTTTTGAACCAAGAACCTTTAGCGTTCTTGACAAACATGATAGCCACTACACTGCAGAAACGTCACATCAAGCTCAATACCGGAGTTATTTTGGCAGGAAAACGTGCTTCAACACAAAAAGATTGTGCAATTTTCATGACTGAGCATTCAAAGCAATTAATATATTTTGCTGCCATGCAGTTTCGGTTGTGTCGTGCTTATAACGTGAGCTTCTCACGCAAAAGGTCCCCAGTTTAAAGCCAAGCAGAAACATTGAATTTGGGACTGCACCAAGCAACACAGTCCATGTCTGGAATATAAATTGCGTAAAACTTCTCTCTGTGGCTCAACGTCGATATCAGAAAAGTTCAAACATCGATCTGTACTTGAACCTATCTCCTGACAATTAGCCCGAGTAATTTATGCCAGAAGAGCTACGTTGTTAATCCAAAAGATCACTTGACCCATGAATCCTTAGTTATCTCAAGTGTGCTTGACCAATGTGAAAGCTGTTTCTGCTCGGTTTTGAACCGAGAACCTTTAGCGTTCTTGGCAAACATGATAGCCACTAGCTTGCAGGGAAACGTGCTTCAACACAATTTTTTTGTTGTTGCAATTTTCATAACTTAGTATTAAAAGCAATTCGTAGGAAACCTTGCTGGCATGCGGTTTCGGTTGTGTAGTGTTTATCGCGTTAGCCTCACAAGCAGATACTTGGCTTTTGGGATTGCAACGTGGAACTCAGCACATGTCTGAATATCAAATTGCTAAAAAACTCATCACTGTGGCTCACGGTTAATGTCAGAAAATTTCAAACATTAGTCTCTACGTGAACCAACCCATCTATCTCCTGACAATTAGCCTGAGTACATTATGCCCGAAGAACCATCTTGTTAATCCATAAATTGACGTCACCCACACCCACAAATCCTTGTTCATCGCAATGTGCTTTGGCAGTGTTTACAGTGGAAAAAGCTGTTTCTGCTTCATTTCAAACCGAGGACTTTTGTAGTTCTTGGCCAACATGACAGCCACTAGCCTGCAGAAACTACACATCAAACTCATTATCTGAGATTTCATTTTGTAGGAAAACGTGCTTCAACACAAAAAGATTGTGCAATTTTCAGGACTTAGTATTAAAAGCAGTTAGTATGATACCTTGCTGCCATGTGGTTTCGGTTGTGTAGTGGTTATCACATTAGCCTCACACGTGAGAGGTCCCTGCTTACAAACTGGGCGGAAACATGGCTTTTGAGTTTGCAAGGAGGAACACAGCGCATGTCTGGAGTATCAAATTGCGTAAAACATCTCTCTGTGGCTCAACATTGACATCAGAAAAGTTCAAACATTGGTCTCTACTGGAATCTATCTATGATCTGACAATTAGCCTGAGTACATTATGCCCAAAGAACCATCTTGTTAATCCATGATTTGAAGTCACCCACACCCACAAATCCTTGTTCATCGCAATGTGCTTTGGCAGTGCTAACAGTGGAAAAAGCTGTTTCTGCTCGGTTTTGAACCAAGAACCTTTAGCGTTCTTGACAAACATGATAGCCACTACACTGCAGAAACGTCACATCAAGCTCAATACCGGAGTTATTTTGGCAGGAAAACGTGCTTCAACACAAAAAGATTGTGCAATTTTCATGACTGAGCATTCAAAGCAATTAATATATTTTGCTGCCATGCAGTTTCGGTTGTGTCGTGCTTATAACGTGAGCTTCTCACGCAAAAGGTCCCCAGTTTAAAGCCAAGCAGAAACATTGAATTTGGGACTGCACCAAGCAACACAGTCCATGTCTGGAATATAAATTGCGTAAAACTTCTCTCTGTGGCTCAACGTCGATATCAGAAAAGTTCAAACATCGATCTGTACTTGAACCTATCTCCTGACAATTAGCCCGAGTAATTTATGCCAGAAGAGCTACGTTGTTAATCCAAAAGATCACTTGACCCATGAATCCTTAGTTATCTCAAGTGTGCTTGACCAATGTGAAAGCTGTTTCTGCTCGGTTTTGAACCGAGAACCTTTAGCGTTCTTGGCAAACATGATAGCCACTAGCTTGCAGGGAAACGTGCTTCAACACAATTTTTTTGTTGTTGCAATTTTCATAACTTAGTATTAAAAGCAATTCGTAGGAAACCTTGCTGGCATGCGGTTTCGGTTGTGTAGTGTTTATCGCGTTAGCCTCACAAGCGGATACTTGGCTTTTGGGATTGCAACGTGGAACTCAGCACATGTCTGAATATCAAATTGCTAAAAAACTCATCACTGTGGCTCACGGTTAATGTCAGAAAATTTCAAACATTAGTCTCTACGTGAACCAACCCATCTATCTCCTGACAATTAGCCTGAGTACATTATGCCCGAAGAACCATCTTGTTAATCCATAAATTGACGTCACCCACACCCACAAATCCTTGTTCATCGCAATGTGCTTTGGCAGTGTTTACAGTGGAAAAAGCTGTTTCTGCTTCATTTCAAACCGAGGACTTTTGTAGTTCTTAGCCAACATGACAGCCACTAGCCTGCAGAAACTACACATCAAACTCATTATCTGAGATTTCATTTTGTAGGAAAACGTGCTTCAACACAAAAAGATTGTGCAATTTTCATGACTTAGTATTAAAAGCAGTTAGTATGATACCTTGCTGCCATGTGGTTTCGGTTGTGTAGTGGTTATCACATTAGCCTCACACGTGAGAGGTCCCTGCTTACAAACTGGGCGGAAACATGGCTTTTGAGTTTGCAACGAGGAACACAGCGCATGTCTGGTGTATCAAATTGCGTAAAATGTCTCTCTGTGGCTCAACATTGACATCAGAAAAGTTCAAACATTGGTCTCTACTGGAATCTATCTATGATCTGACAATTAGCCTGAGTACATTATGCCCAAAGAACCATCTTTTTCATCCATGAATTGAAGTCACCCACACCCACAAATCCTTGTTCATCGCAATGTGCTTTGGCAGTGCTAACAGTGGAAAAAGCTGTTTCTGCTGGGTTTTGAACCAAGAACCTTTAGCGTTCTTGACAAACATGATAGCCACTACACTGCAGAAACGTCACATCAAGCTCAATACCGGAGTTATTTTGGCAGGAAAACATGCTTCAACACAAAGAAATTGTGCAATTTTCATGACTGAGCATTCAAAGCAATTAATATATTTTGCTGCCATGCGGTTTCGGTTGTGTCGTGCTAATAACGTGAGCTTCTCACGCAAAAGGTCCCCAGTTTAAAGCCAAGCAGAAACATTGAATTTGGGACTGCACCAAGCAACACAGTCCATGTCTGGAATATCAATTGCGTAAAACTTCTCTCTGTGGCTCAACGTCGATATCAGAAAAGTTCAAACATCGATCTGTACTTGAACCTATCTCCTGACAATTAGCCCGAGTAATTTATGCCAGAAGAGCTACGTTGTTAATCCAAAAGATCACTTGACCCATGAATCCTTAGTTATCTCAAGTGTGCTTGACCAATGTGAAAGCTGTTTCTGCTCGGTTTTGAACCGAGAACCTTTAGCGTTCTTGGCAAACATGATAGCCACTAGCTTGCAGGGAAACGTGCTTCAACACAATTTTTTTGTTGTTGCAATTTTCATAACTTAGTATTAAAAGCAATTCGTAGGAAACCTTGCTGGCATGCGGTTTCGGTTGTGTAGTGTTTATCGCGTTAGCCTCACAAGCAGATACTTGGCTTTTGGGATTGCAACGTGGAACTCAGCACATGTCTGAATATCAAATTGCTAAAAAACTCATCACTGTGGCTCACGGTTAATGTCAGAAAATTTCAAACATTAGTCTCTACGTGAACCAACCCATCTATCTCCTGACAATTAGCCTGAGTACATTATGCCCGAAGAACCATCTTGTTAATCCATAAATTGACGTCACCCACACCCACAAATCCTTGTTCATCGCAATGTGCTTTGGCAGTGTTTACAGTGGAAAAAGCTGTTTCTGCTTCATTTCAAACCGAGGACTTTTGTAGTTCTTGGCCAACATGACAGCCACTAGCCTGCAGAAACTACACATCAAACTCATTATCTGAGATTTCATTTTGTAGGAAAACGTGCTTCAACACAAAAAGATTGTGCAATTTTCAGGACTTAGTATTAAAAGCAGTTAGTATGATACCTTGCTGCCATGTGGTTTCGGTTGTGTAGTGGTTATCACATTAGCCTCACACGTGAGAGGTCCCTGCTTACAAACTGGGCGGAAACATGGCTTTTGAGTTTGCAAGGAGGAACACAGCGCATGTCTGGAGTATCAAATTGCGTAAAACATCTCTCTGTGGCTCAACATTGACATCAGAAAAGTTCAAACATTGGTCTCTACTGGAATCTATCTATGATCTGACAATTAGCCTGAGTACATTATGCCCAAAGAACCATCTTGTTAATCCATGATTTGAAGTCACCCACACCCACAAATCCTTGTTCATCGCAATGTGCTTTGGCAGTGCTAACAGTGGAAAAAGCTGTTTCTGCTCGGTTTTGAACCAAGAACCTTTAGCGTTCTTGACAAACATGATAGCCACTACACTGCAGAAACGTCACATCAAGCTCAATACCGGAGTTATTTTGGCAGGAAAACGTGCTTCAACACAAAAAGATTGTGCAATTTTCATGACTGAGCATTCAAAGCAATTAATATATTTTGCTGCCATGCAGTTTCGGTTGTGTCGTGCTTATAACGTGAGCTTCTCACGCAAAAGGTCCCCAGTTTAAAGCCAAGCAGAAACATTGAATTTGGGACTGCACCAAGCAACACAGTCCATGTCTGGAATATAAATTGCGTAAAACTTCTCTCTGTGGCTCAACGTCGATATCAGAAAAGTTCAAACATCGATCTGTACTTGAACCTATCTCCTGACAATTAGCCCGAGTAATTTATGCCAGAAGAGCTACGTTGTTAATCCAAAAGATCACTTGACCCATGAATCCTTAGTTATCTCAAGTGTGCTTGACCAATGTGAAAGCTGTTTCTGCTCGGTTTTGAACCGAGAACCTTTAGCGTTCTTGGCAAACATGATAGCCACTAGCTTGCAGGGAAACGTGCTTCAACACAATTTTTTTTTTAAAAGCAATTCGTATGAAACCTTGCTGGCATGCGGTTTCGGTTGTGTAGTGTTTATCGTGTTAGCCTCACAAGCAGATACTTGGCTTTTGGGATTGCAACGTGGAACTCAGCACATGTCTGAATATCAAATTGCTAAAAAACTCATCACTGTGGCTCACGGTTAATGTCAGAAAATTTCAAACATTAGTCTCTACGTGAACCAACCCATCTATCTCCTGACAATTAGCCTGAGTACATTATGCCCGAAGAACCATCTTGTTAATCCATAAATTGACGTCACCCACACCCACAAATCCTTGTTCATCGCAATGTGCTTTGGCAGTGTTTACAGTGGAAAAAGCTGTTTCTGCTTCATTTCAAACCGAGGACTTTTGTCGTTCTTGGCAAACATGACAGCCACTAGCCTGCAGAAACTACACATCAAACTCATTATCTGAGATTTCATTTTGTAGGAAAACGTGCTTCAACACAAAAAGATTGTGCAATTTTCATAATTTAGTATTAGAAGCGATTAATATATCTTGCCGGCATGTGGTTTCGGTTGTGTAATGCTTATCACGTTAGCCTCACACGCGACAGGCCCTCAGTTTAAAGCCGAGAAGAAACATGGCTTTTGGGATTGCGACGAGGAACACAGCACCTGTCTGGAGTACAAAATTGCGGAAAAACTCATCACCGTGGTTTACGGTTAATGTCAGAAAATGTCATACAGTAGTCTCTCCGTGAACCAACCCATCTATCTCCTGACAATTAGCCTGAGTACATTATGCCCGAAGAACCATCTTGTTAATCCATAAATTGACGTCACCCACACCCACAAATCCTTGTTCATCGCAATGTGCTTTGGCAGTGTTTACAGTGGAAAAAGCAGTTTCTGCTCGGTTTTGAACCAAGAACCTTTAGCGTTCTTGACAAACATGATAGCCACTACACTGCAGAAACTTCACATCAAGCTCAAAACCTTAGTTATTTTGGCAGGAGAAAGTGCTTCAACACAAAAAGATTGTGCAGTTTTCATGACTTGTTATTAAAAGCAATTAGTATGATACCTTGCTGGCATGCGGTTTCGGTTGTGTAGTGCTTATCACGTTAGCCTTACAGGCGAAAGGTCCACAGTTTAAAGCCGAGCAGAAACATGGATTTTGGGACTGCAACAAGGAACACAGTGCATGTCTGGAATATCAAATTGTGTAAAACTTCTCTCTGTGGCTCAACGTTGATATCAGAAAAGTCCAAACATTGGTCTGTACTTGAACCAATCTGGCTATCTCCTGACAATTAGCCTGAGTAATTTATGCCAGAAGAGCTACGTTGTTAATCCAAAAGAACACGTGACCCATGAATCCTTAGTTATCGCAAGTGTGCTTGGCCAATGTGAAAGCAGTTTCTGCTCGGTTTTGAACCGAGAACCTTTAGCGTTCTTGGCAAACATGATAGCCACTACCCTGCAGAGACTACACATCAAACTCATCATCTGAGATTTCATTTAGCAGGGAAACATGCTTCAACACAAAAAGATTGTGCAATTTTCATAATTTAGTATTAAAAGCGATTAATATATCTTGCCGGCATGCGGTTTTGGTTGTGTAATGCTTATCACGTTAGCCTCTCACGCAATAGGCCCTCAGTTTAAAGCCAAGCAGAAACATGGCTTTTGGGATTACAACGAGGAACACAGCGCATGTCTGATTATCAAATTGCGTAAAAACTCATCACCGTGGTTTCCGGTTAATTTCAGAAAATGTCAAACATTAGTCTCTACGTGAACCAACCCATCTATCTCCTGACAATTAGCCTGAGTACTTCATGCCCAAAGAACCATTGTCTTATCAATCCAGGGTTAGACACGGAGTACCACAAGGATCTGTGCTTGGGCCCTTGCTTTTCTCTCTCTATATGCTTCCCCTGGGTCAAGTTATTCACAAACATGGCATTAACTTCCACTGCTATGCTGACGACATACAGTTGTATCTATCAGTCACACCTGAGGAAGTTGTCCAGCTGTCAAAATGGAAGCGTGTCTTCAAGACATAAAGAAATGGATGAGTCATAACTTTCTTTTGCTGAACTCAGATAAGACCGAGATAATGTTAGTGGGGCCCAAGTCCCTAAATTATCTGACGATATGCCAAACATTGATGGAATTTCTATCACTTCCAGTGCTGTCATCAAAGACCTTGGTGTTACTTTTGATCCACATCTTGCATTTGATGTACATATTAAAAACATCTCTCGGGTTACTTTTTATCACTTGAGGAATATCTCCAAAATTCAGAAGATACTGTCCCTAAATGGTGCAGAAAAGCTAGTCCATGCTTTTGTTACCTCAAGATTAGATTACTGCAATGCTCTTTTGTCTGGATGTGCAAATTGCTCTCTGAAAGGGCTCCAGCTAATTCAAAATGCAGCAGCTCGTATTCTTACTCGAACAAGGAGATTTGAGCACATCAGCCCAGTGTTAGCTTCACTTCACTGGCTGCCTGTTAATTTCTGAATAGATTACAAAATACTACTTCTGACTTTTTAAGCCTTACATGGGCTTGCCCCTCTGTATGTAAACAATTTACTTCATCCTTATACTCCCTCATGAATACTCCGTTCACAGGGTGCAGGCCTCCTTGTTATTCCTAGAATAACTAAAAGTTCCATAGGTGGCAGAGCCTTTTCCGATTGTGCTCCATAAAAATGTATATCTTTAGTCTGTCCAATAGTTGAGGGGGGCCTGAAAAACGAAAAAATCCAGCTGTTTTAAAATTTTGATTCTTTGGACTGAAATGAATAGAAAATGTGCCAAATATGACAAAAGAAAAAATGTGCAAGAAAGTGTCAAAATAAAAATTTTCAGGATCTGAGATTTCCTTTTGCTGCTGTCAGGGTTTCCCAACTAATTTTCCAGCCAGTACCTTTTTTTGGCTCACGTGTGCAGATCGTTGCCTTAATTGGTAGCCAGGTGCAGTCTAATTACCAAACCAGTTATCCATTATTGGTAGGCGGGGCCTACTCTATTTAAGGCTCATTTTCCCCTCATTTCTGGGTTTGTGTTTTTCATTTTGCTTCAGACCCTGAGCCAATGCCCAGTAGCACAGATATTTTAAAAGACATTCAGCACTTCTCTTTTCTTAGGATTAAGATTAGAGTTTTGTTGTCTGATTTCACCCTGTTGAGGTTCTCTTCCTAAGCCATGTTACTCTGTATTCAGGTGGCTGTATCAATTTTCTGGAATATTCTCTCTCTTTCTAAAGCTCTCCAGTTTGTGTGGAGCTACTCCAGTTACTCTTTAGAAACTGTTTGGGAGTGCCTCATAAGTCTAAATGGACTCTTCTACCATTTTCCCTTTCTCCTCTTGTGGTTCCCCTAGATTCTATTGGTGGCTATCACACGTCCAGTGGGTAACTTAAGATTCCCTTTTAGGTCTCGGCTGGTCTTCCATCCCCACTCCCTTATAGCAGGAAAATGTGCTTCAACACAAAATCGTTGTGCAATTTTCATAACTTTTAATTAAACGCAATTAATATGATGTGTTGCTGACAATTTCGTACTCCAGGCATGCACTGTGTTCCTCGTAATCCCAAAAGCCATGTTTCTGCTTGGCTTTAAACTGAGGGCCTATCACGTGTGAGGCTAATGTGATAAGCACTGCACAACCGAAACTACGTGCCAGCAAGGTATATTAATGGCTTTGAATGCTAAATTATGAAAATTACAAAAAATGTTTGTTTGAAGCACATTTTCCTGCAGGCTAGTGGCTATCATGTTTGCCAAGAACGCTAAAGGTTCTTGGTTCAAAACCGAGCAGAAACGGCTTTCACATTGGCCAAGCACACTTAAGATAACTAAGGATTCATGGGTCACATGATCTTTTGGATTAACAATGTAGCTCTTCTGGCATAAATTACTCAGGCTAATTGTCAGGAGATAGATAGGTTGGTTCAAGTACAGATCAATGTTTGGACTTGACAGATGTCAACGTTGAGCCACAGAGAGAAGTTTTACACTATTGATATTTCAGACATGGACTGTGTTCCTTGTTGCAATCCCAAAATCCATGTTTCTGCTCGGCTTTAAACTAGGGACATTATGGCGTGTGAGGCTAACGTGATAAGCACTACACAATCCAAACCGCATGCCGGCAAGATATATTAATTGCTTTGAATGCTAAGTCAATCAAAGTGCACAATCTTTTTGTGTCGAAGCACTTTTTCCTGCCAAAACTACTCAGGTATTGAGCTTGATGTGAAGTTTCTGCAGTGTAGTGGCTATCAGGTTTGCCAAGAATGCTAACGGTCCTTGGTTTGAGACAGTGAAAAAGCTGTTTCTGCTCTATCACCACTGCCTAAGCACACCTGCCATGAACAAGGATTTGTGGGTGTGGGTGACATGAATTTATGGATTAACAAGATGGTTCTTTTGGCATAATGTTCTCAGGATAATTGTCAGATTCATAGATAGGTTCAGGTAGAGACCAATGTTTGAAATTCTTACATCAACGTTGAGCCACAGAGAGAAACTTTATGCAATTTGATATTCCAGACATGCGCTTTGTTCCTCGTTGCAATCCCAAAAGCCATGCTTCTGCCCAATTTAGGGACCTTTGTCTTTTGAGGCTAACGTAATAAGCACAATACACAAGAAACCATATGCCAGCAAGATATCATAATAATTTTTTTTAATGCTTAGTCACAAAAAGGGCACATTCTCAGGAAATTGACGTGTAGTTTCTGCAGTGTAGTGCCTATAACTTATATTTGTGGCTTAACGTTGATATCCGAAAGGTTCAAGCAGAGACCAGTGTTTGAATTTATCTCCAGACAATTAGCCTGAGTACTTTATGCCAGAAGAATTTGTTAATCCATAAATGCACGTCAGCCACACCCATGAATCCTTGTTCATCACAAGTGTGCTGAGGCAGTTCTTGCTCAGCTTTAAACTGAGGACCTTTTGTTTTCTTGGGAAACGTGATAGCCACTCCACTGCACAAACTACACATCAAACTCAGGATCTGAGATTTCCTTTTACCGCTGTCAGGGTTTCCCAACTCATTTTCCAGCCAGTACTTTTTTTTGGCTCACGTGTGCAGATTGCTGCCTTGGTTACTTGGTAGCCAGGTGCAGTCTAATTACCAAACCAATTATCCATTATTGGTAGGCGGGGCCTACTCTATTTAAGGCTCATTTTCCCCTCATTTCTGGGTTTGTGTGTTTCATTTTGCTTCAGACCCTGAGCCAATGCCCAGTTGCACAGATATTTTAAAAGACATTCAGCACTTCTCTTCTCATGTTACTTTGTCTTCAGGTGGCTCTATCAATTTTCTGGAATATTCTCTCTCTTTCTAAAGCTCTCCAGTTTGTGTGGAGCTACTCCAGTTATTCTTTAGAAACTGTGTTTGGCAGTGCCTCATAAGTCTAATTGGATTCTTCTACCATTTTCCCTTTCTCCTCTTGTGGTTCCCCTAATTCAGGGGTCGGCAACCCTGGTCCTGGAGAGCCGCAGGGTGTGCTGGATTTCGTTGTTACTTGGCATTAATTGATCAATGAAAGCCGTTGATTACACAATTAACTCACCTCACCTGGTTTCTTGGGTCTGAATCGGTTGCTTATTTTAAGGTGGAGACGAAAGCCAGCACATCCTGCAGCTCTCCAGGACCAGGGTGCAGTTTAATTATGATGCCTTGCTGCCATGTGGTTTCAAAAGTATCATGGTTATCGCATTTGCCTCACACGAGACTGGTCCCCAGTTAGAAACTGGGCAGAAGCCTGGCTTTTGGGATTGCAATGAGGAACAGTACATTTCTGGAGTATCAAATTGCCTCAAACTTATTTCTGTGGCTCGATGTTCAAACATTGGCCTCTACTTCAACCCATCTATCTCCTGACAAATAGCCTGAGTACTTTATGCCAGAAACTCCCTTGTTACTCCATAAATTCACATCACACACACCCAGAAATCCTTATTTATCCCAAATGTGCTTAGGCAGTGCTTTCAGTGCAAAAGCTGTTTCTGCTCAGCTTTAACCCTCTGGGGTCTGAAGGCAAAATGAGAAGTAATGACTGCCACGCTCTGACATTTGTCATTTTAATCAAATTTATATACAGTGATTCCAAAGTGTTTCAGCACAAACTCCACTACAATCATATGAGAACAGCAAGTAGGACTGAATCATTTCTGGGTTGTAAATTGCTCTAGAATCACACATTCAAACCCTCAGTTTTGAGCCCGTACAGGAATGTTGCAAGAGCCTGCACTAACCAATTGTTTGGATTGCTGACATTTGTTCATCTTGGTCTTGGGTCTCAAAGATATTGTAGTAAATCCAATTAGAAATATAAAATATAAGGCTGAGTAAGTAGGCTTTTCACACTTGGCCTGACCCCTCCCTACCTCTAAGAGAACGCCTTTCCACAAAGCAGTACTCGGTGAGCCATTTCAAAGACATACATATTTTGATTCAGGAACTTATTGAAATCACCACACAATCTACATACAATGAAGATGCAATTCCC
Organism: Conger conger; assembly: GCF_963514075.1. NCBI lineage: Eukaryota > Metazoa > Chordata > Actinopteri > Anguilliformes > Congridae > Conger > Conger conger. The sequence continues at coordinate 183,457 of NC_083771.1, read as the reverse complement.
AAATATCCCAAATGTGCCCTTTTAGCTGTCCACAAAGGGGGACATCACCCGGAGTGTTCTGTTTCTTCCCAATGTCCATCCTGCACAGCATGCACCTCTTGCGACCATACGCCGCCACCTTGTTGACATCCAGAGTCTGTGTGGCTGGAGGCACAGGCACATGATCATACATGGCCTGTTGAGATTCCTTGGGTACCGTTTCTGAGACACCACACAGCTGTGCAGTGAGCTCCTCCATAAGTGCCACTGCTTCCTGTTCCAGTGATGACAGTTCTTTGTATAGCATGTAAGAATTTGTTGCAGCACTGTCCAAAAAATCTAATTTATAAATCCTGTGTGTGTGTGTATAGCCTACAAACAAAGGTGCCTCTACCTAAGAAAAAAATGCAGAGGTATGATTTTGAGATGTAATGGTAAGAATCCTTTATAAATTCAGAACAGAGTGGGAACTTACAAACATGCATTATTGACTATTTGGAAGAACACCACAGGTTTTTATACAGCACATATTTAACAATATTATCTTAAGACATACACTTCCTCTTGCAGTTGGTCTGTTTAGCAAAGTGTTCTTTTTCTGCCATTTCCCTGAACATAGATACAGTCCATTAATATTGATTGTGCTGCAAGTACAACCAGTTTTAGAATCCTGGCTACACCACTACACATCACGTATAGTAATTTACAAATGTAAATATTACTTTATTCAAAGTTGGAGAAGTTGCAGTCCACATGCAGGAAATGCATTTACTCATGAAGTTGTTCCTCAGCTGGTTCCTTTTGCTGTTCAGAATGACTCTTCATCACTGTCGATACCAGATGAGTTGTTTGCTTCTTCCACAAGGCATGCAGCACCTGAAGTCCAGTCATTCGTGCCATTTTCCGTGATAAAATGTTCACCTCAAAAGAAGTGACTCGCCTGTACTTCACTGTAATTATCAAGCTTTACAGTAGGCGGTCATGATATCGCCCCTCCCCTGCCAGAGAATAATCATCACCCCGTGTCAATATGGATGAGATGAGTCAGAATTTGTGCTGAACAAAACTTGCATATTTGTTATGTACGGCCCTGAGAACCCAGACGCAGAGCAAGGGATATTGCCAAACATTGTTTATTACATTCCAAGTCAAAGCCAAGAGATCACAAGATAACCAAGCCAAAATGAGATGCAAAAGGAAAGTTGAAAAAGTGATGAGGTCAAAATCCAGAAAATAAAAGGGCAAAGGTACATACGGGGTAGGCAAAAATCAAAGCAAAAAAACGGAATCAAAAGTCAAAACCAAATAAACGGATGTGGCGCAAACAAATCAGAAAGGTTAGGCAAACTCTGAAATCAGGCAAAGGGTTAAAGGAACCCAGACTACCCCAATGCTCCTTAAATAGGCCCCGCTAAATTAATTCACAAAAGCCTTGCAAGACAAACACAAGGACTCTTGCTGCACCAAAACGTGGCACCACATCTTCTCTGGTTTCTTTTCATGATTGCTCAGGTAAACTGTTCCCATTTAAAGAGAATAATAATAATAATAATAATAATAAATATAGCTGCAAGCAGCAATGAGCGGGCCCAAGCACCATGGGCGCAGTCGCCTTGGTGGCATAGTTGTGCCAATGCCATGATTAACAATATATACACACTTTGGAAATAATTACCTTCCTGGGCAACGTATAGTGTGCACAGGAATTCCCCTTTGATCAATGAAGATGTTGGTGCCGCTATTGGAATGCATAAAACTATGATATAAGCCTCACTTCCTGTTGCCAGATGGTGGCGCTATAACATTGAGCCATTTTTGGTATATCGATTTGATTACACTCCAACAATGAGCATCTGTGTGAAGTTGCCGTCACATCAGACAATGGAGAATTGAAGTCAGACCACTTCCTTTTTGCCTGGCACGAAAATGAACAGGTGTGAAGTTTCAGCCACATCAGACAATGTAGAATGAAACAAAAATCGCGTCTCGGTGGCGCAGCCTATAGAGCACTGACCGCATGCTCATTGCGAGCCGCGACGTCGGCGGATCGAATCCGACCGTCTGACATTTGTCGTATTTCTCTCTCTCTCTCTTGCCCTCTCTCTCGCCCCCATTCTTCCTGTCTCTCTATACTATACTGTCCAATAAAGCTGAAAAAGGCCTAAAAGATATCAACAAAAAATCACTTCTTGCTTGCGCAACGTGATAACATGCTACAGTCCTGTAATGTTTACCCGCACAATGATGGAGAGCAGAGATTAATTATCACAGTTTTTACACTGGGAGGCACAATTTATGCTTGAAAAGACATTAGGTTATAAATATGCATTCAAAATTAAACCATTGGCTTAAAGATCTATTCAATCTTATTGTGGCTGCACCGAGGATCAAACCACTGACCGTCCCAGGCAAATATCTTAACCACTACGCTACACTGCCCTATTTTTTATACCTGGGTCACATCTATTGGCCAAAAGTTGTATGTTTCTTTTTTCTTGGTTAAATCATTTTGTCAATGAAGGGTCGGATAATATTGCAAGGATTGAGCGATAATTATCCTGCCTGAAACGCATTTGTTCAGCCAAATCTAAAGGAGATGCCAACTCTCTGCCCTCAATACGGTATTTGCCTTTTCTAGCGAGATTTTGTTCTCTTAGTTGGTGTTTAATGACAAGCCTAATAAACTAACAGAGCTGGCGATTTAACTGAAAGTTTTCTATTCATGTAAACCAATGTAGCTGACCTGTTTTTGGCCTCACAGACTGGCTGCTGTTAGCCTGTGCGTCTCATCTCGAAACTACCTGCCTGCGATACCGTTGTTGAACATAACGGTCTCATGATCATGTAGGGTTCGAGCAGCTGATATGAGCCACCTCAGATGCTAACGTTTCTTTTTCACTTCATTCCTGAGAAATGAATGCAACCGTTAATTAATTCAGCGCGACAAAAAGACTTCTTGGTTTGCAACCTAACTGTGCTAAGGGCTGTTTTTTATATTCCTAAATATGCTACAATATGATTTAGTAACAAAATAACAGTTCACATCAATGCATTATACTGTATTATAGCCTATGTGTTAATCTTTTAAATATGATACTGTCCTGCCAGTAAAAGCCTGTCTAAGTCTAAATGTCTTTGATATTTATTTTAGTTATTCTATTCATATAATGAAGATAGATAAAAGAAACGTTGGGCTGGGTGTTGTCAATACATTTTGTCACGTAGGCAGCAGCTGTAAATCATACATCGTTATGCATACTGGCTCTCTATAAAAAACAAACAATCGTTGACAAATCACTTGAACAAATCACCACTTTTTGCCAATAGATGGAATCCGCGTATCAGAAATGGAGGGAAGTTAGTGACGCAATTTGTCTGAGTCAAATAGATTGTGTAGTCAGCTTCACTGTTTCCTCAAGGGAGCCTACAATTTTCTCTCAAATGAAGTCAAATAGAAACGCCTCAAATTCCTTAAGACTTCTTGGTTTGCAAGCTAACTTTCCAAACAGCTGTTTTGTATATAGCTCCAACAACGAACATATGTGTGAAATATCAGCCAGATCAGACGATCTAGAATGAAATTACGGCCATTTCCTGTTGGCACGGCGCGACATAAAATTGTACACCGTACCGTACCGTTTGAGAGATCAGAAATATCCTTTCAATTTAGCATCAGGACTATCCTGAGACCATTCTCACCACATTTGGTGTGAATGTGATGAACCCCCTAGGAGGAGTATTTCAAAGTTTGGTACGTGTAAAAACACTTAAACACACAAAATCCAAAATGGCTGACTTCCTGTTCGGAAAAGTTAAGGGATGCAAATGAGAAATGTGTGTCTTGAGGAGACCTAAAGGTCTACCAGATTTGGTGCATTTACGTGAAAGTATATGTCCTCAATATTAGAAAAGAACAACAGGGGGCGCTGTGTAGCCACTCCCACATGAATGTGTATATGGATGTGATTGCACTCCAACAGTGAACATATTTGTAAAATATCAGCCAGATCAGACGATGTAGAACGAAATGAAGCCCACTTCCTGTTTTTGCGCATAACGGGTCTCATTCATGAAACGTTAGTAAGTCTATGTGCAGATTTGCACATAAACGTCCACACTACTAAAAACCTACTCCGGATTCATGAACGCCGCGGGAAACCCAGATCTGATCGTAAACTCGTGTGTATGATCATGAATGCCAATCCATCGTAAAGTGAAAGCGCGCTCCCGGTAATCAGCAATTAGCATAAATCCCCGCCCATGAATAGACAATGATTGCCATATAAGGAGGTGTAGAAGCATCCAGTCGACCTGTCAGTCATCATGGCACAAACAAGGAAAGAGAGAGAAAATATATATATATATATATATATATATATAAAAATCCTTTTCCGAAGCGGAGATCGAAATCATCTTGGGTGAAATATGTTATTGGGTAAAAAATATTTCATTTTCTTCTATCAGTAGTGGTGTTGTGACAGGGACAGGCAAAGCGAAGGCCTGGAAGGAGGTGACAGATGCTGTTAATGTTGCCTCTGTAGACAATAGAACCATATCCGAGGTTAAACGTAAATGGTTTGACATGAAACTGGAGGCAAAGAAACGCATAAGCGCACAAAAAAAACATGCATCAGCCACAGGAGGAGGAGGCTCACAGGCACAAATATCACCTGCTGACGAGCGCATCGCTGGCATTATTGGGGAGACCTCTCTGTCAGGAATTATACCTGACGGAGACACCGACATGCCTCCACTGGAGACAACATCAAACCCAGATGGTAAGGTGATAATTGTTGTATCATAATACATTCTGAAAACCATCACTGATAGCTTAGTGGTTAGTGTAGTTTAACCTAGGTCGTACAGTCCCACCAAACAAACAGAACATTTGTGGGGGTTTCTCTTCGGATTGAATGAAGTGGAAACGGGAAACCAGTAATTTTATATTGTGCGATATGGTGCGTAATGGATATCAGTGTCGGAATGTACAGCTATTTAACATTCATTTCAAGAAAGGATACGGATAGCGTATAGCCCACTGCAGTTTTGTATGCATCGTCTTCAAATTATTTGAATCTTAATAGCCTAAAGCTCTGTTTTGTACTGTACAGCTCCAAACAACTCTTCAAGGGTTCTGAATTTCTGTATGTTTACACTAGGACTCGGAACTGTACTGTCCTCTCAGGTCCACTTTTGCACGTGTTCTTGTGTTTGATTTGCACTTTGTTGTACGTCGCTCCTGATAAGAGCGTCTGCTAAATGCCACGTAATGTAATGTAAAAATAAGTCAGTCTGCATCCAACGTAAATTAAACATTTTTCAATTAAGATTTATTTAATGTTTCTTTCAAATGAAAAAAGAGCCACACATAAAACGAAAAAAAACAAATGTTGTGTCATATTTCTAGCTGGCGAGTGCACCTCCCATGATGTGGCTCCACCACCTGCTGCACCCAGGTACCGAGGCCGAAGAGGTGATCCGGCTGTCCTTATGGATGAGGTCCTGAGGAATCAAGAAAGTCTACTTACAGCAGTCAACCAAATCGACACGTCCCTCCAAGAAATTAACACCAGCTTGAAGGAAATCTGCAAGGCACTTTTGCGTCCTCAACAATAAAGCGTTATGTTGTCAGTATTGTGTGATGTCTGTGTTTATCCTGGGAAAACACTTATTTACTACAAGAAAATCAAGCTACTCTCTTTTACTCTGATAATTAAATATAGCCTATTTGTATACATTTTAAAGAGCATGACCTGAAAATGAACTGAGGTAGCCTACTGAAACAGGATGTTGTATATAAATATAAAACAAAATACAAATGAAACTAACTTTTTGCAAAGCTTGTCGGCCTAAAATGTGCACAGCTTATTCAGTCTTAGCAACACTTACCTTAAAATTGCTCTACAAGTCGCTGGCGTGTCTGTATAGCAGCCGCATTTCGAGGCCCAAGAGCTGGTTCCGGAGGCAGTCGTTCCTCTGCATTGGGGACTTCAGGCAGGGGAAGGCCCTGTTTAATGGCCACTTTGTGCAGGACACAGCAGGCTAATATTATTTTGCACACCTTCACGGGTGCATAAAGAAGGGTACCGCCTTTATTGTCCAGGCAGATCCATCTTGCCTTCAAGACCCCATTTGTGCGCTCCACAACGGCCTGAGTAGCAGCGTGTGCCTCACAGATCAGTTGCACATTAACGGAATTAAAGTTTTTCCGGTTTATGTAAGCAAATGCGTCACAAAGAATGTGTAATCTATTGAGTTGATTTTCATAGATAATTCACAATCATGAACCTAATCTGGATCTTAAACCTGCTAATTGCCAACTAATTTAACTAAATGTATTATATTTTTAATTGTCATGTTCATATCACGTGTTTCAAAGGCATCTGCGTATTGTTTACATAACAGAGCGCGCAATATGAATAAAAACGTAAATTTCCAGTAGTGACAAGCATTATTTATGTGCATTCTTGAATTTACACAAGGTGGTCAGCAGCAGGTGTAGATTTTGTTAGTAGCTACGAAAAGATCGGAGCTACTAAAATATTGATGAATGCCAAAAACCCGTAAATTTCCCTCTGCTCGCATTTTACACACAAATTCGTTCAGCTCACGTTTCATGAATGAGACCCAACGTGTGTATTGTACGCCTCGCCATTGCCATACCGTTCGAGATATCAAAAATCCGTTCGCAATTTAGGGTCAGGACTATCCTAAGATCATGTTGACCACATTTAGTGTGAATGTGATAAATGCCCTTGCAGGAACACATACAAATATGATAACCTCACTTCCTGTTGCCAGATGGTGGCGCTATAACATTGACCCGTTCTTGGTATATGATGTGATTACACTCCAACAATGAACATATTTGTAAAATATCAGCCAGATCAGACAATGTAGACCATGAAATTATGGCCGCTTCCTGTTGGCGTGGCTAGACATGGAAATTGTAGGTATATCCTCCCAATTCAAAATCATTACTATCCTGAGACCATTCTGACCACATTTGGTGTGAATGTGATGAAACCCCCTAGCAGGAGTATTTAAAAGTTTAGTACACGTGAAAACGCACTAAATCCAAAATGGCTGACTTCCTATAATAATAATGATAATCCTTCCAATTAACAATAGGGTCCTTCGCACCCTACGGTGCTTGGGCCCTAATAAACAAAATGTAAAATGTTGGAGATATAGTGACCTGTTTGGTTGGACTTTGATGGAGGTGGAGCTGGTTCGTTTTGGCAGAGAGGGAGGTTTTTGGGGTTGAGTGGAATTGTTCTTTTGGCTTGTTTCATATGGCACGCTATTGCTGGGTGGGGAGTTCACCACCCCAATGTTTCTAAAATAGGCCCCGCTAAAAAAGTTGACACAAAAAGACGCTTTACAAGACAGGGACAGACACAAGGACACCTGCAGCGCCACAAAGTGGCACCACAACACAGTGTAAAAATCCAGAACCCCCTTCCCACCCTTCTCTGGTTTCTTTTTAACAGCTCTGGGCAAGCGTTCCCACTTTGTGCCCCATAAAAAATCAAATGGAGCACGATCAAGACGAGACAACACTGCACGAGACAGCACAAACACAACACTATCAAACAGCCACAAGGGAAAAATCACAGATTTTTAAAATTTTTCCCTCGTGATAATTCTTAGGCTCCAAAACCCCAGCGTTTTTCTGTTTTTAAAATCCACTCCCAGTTCCCATCCCCACGTCCGTCGGTATTAAAATGGACCCTGAGGATTCTTACCTGTCCCGGTCTTACGGTCATTGGCATTCCAGAGAGTTCAGTCTGTCCAACGTCTGTACAGTTTCAAGTCACACTTGTCTTTATTCAGCTTTGCCCCTGAGGCCCTCCCAAACCACACTGTCCTGTCAACAGTCCGGTCAATGGGAGGCTGGTCAGTGCACAGTACGGTCACGTCATCCATATATACAATGCAGCGGGCCTCCTGCCCACCGCTCCCTGGAATGCCCAGCCCTGATATCCGGGTATCCCTTCTCAACACTTGTGCCAGTGGCTCTATACAGCACACAAACAGGAGTGGCGATAACGGACAGCCCTGGCGGACACCTACTGCCTTGGAGAGGACCCCGTTCACCAGGATTCTGTCCAATAAAGCTGAAAGGCCTAAAAACTATCTTAAAAAAAAAACCAAAATTATAATTTACTTCTTCCCTCCCGATTTGCATAGGAATCAGGGCAATCTCTGAACAGGTGGTTTGATGACCTGCAGAGGTTGCACCTGATCCCATTCCCACACTCAGCAGCAAGATGCCGCACCTCCCTGCACCTATTACAAAAAATTACCTGGCAGGCCTCTGCCAGGTGACCATAGGCCCCACACTTCCTGCACAGTTTTGGCTGGCCTTGATAAAAGACCTGCCCCCTGTTCTCTCCCAGGACAATGAGGGAGGGCAGGTGTCTCAATCCCCCGTAACCCGTTTTGTCTTCCACCAATTTTACTGGCACCTTCCAACTCCCCGTCCAGATACCATCAATGTCTAGTATTTTCTGAGCTGTCCCTCGAACGAGACAGTAGTTAGTCAGCCATGAAACCAGGTCCTCTGCCTCTACCGTCTCGTTGTACATCTTAAAGATGATGTACTTAACAGAGTTGTCTGTAAGCCTCTCAATGTCAAACATTGAGAAGCTGTCCTTAATGTTCTCGAGGGTGTTCCAAAAAGAAACCAACAGCTGGGGGGTTCTGAAACTTACATCAAAGCCTCGCCCCTGGGGGAGAACCACCAAACAGTTTGTTCCCTGGCACAAACTTCAACACTCCCATGAGAAGCTTCCTGGAGAAGTCCAAACGGGACATCACCAGGAGCTTCCCTTCCTTCTCCCTCAGGGAGAAATGGACACAGCAGTGCCTCCGGGCGCCGACCCTAGCAGCTGCCATCCCGGATACGCCACCACACAAAACTAAACCACACTCCCCCCACCTCCCCCCACTACCCGGGATCTTTAAACCCGCTATCCAGGCTTCCCTTCTCAAGACCTCTGCAAATGGCTCTATACAGCACACGAACAGAAGAGGGGATAAGGGACACCCCTGACGGACGCCGCAGTTGATTGTCACTGCCCTGGTTAGGAACCCGTTTACCAAGAATTTACTCCTCGCCCCCGCGTAAAGGAGTCCCACCCGAGCTAGAAACCCGGCCGGAAAGCCCATCGTTTTGCAGTACACTGAACATGTACTGGCGCGAGACCCGATCGTAAGCCTTTTCGAAATCTAAATTTAGAAGCGCTAATTTCAGATTTCTGTCTCTCGCCAGACAGATGGCATCTCTCACCAACACCAGGCTGTCCGTGATCCTCCTTCCGGCCACTGCACAGGTTTGATCCGGGTGTATCTATCCCCCTAAAACTGATTTCATTTTGATAGTTAAAATTTTACTAAAAAGTTTCAAATCAAAATTTAAAAGTGTGATCGGACGCCAGTTCTTTAGGTCCGTCACCTCTCCTTTTTTAAATAACAGGGTCACAACTCCCTCCTTAAAACTGTTCGGGAGCTGCTCCCTAAAATCAAAATCCTTAAAAACGTTTTCCAAATCCGGACCCACCAGATCCCAAAACGTCTCATAAAATTCCAGGGGCAAACCATCTGCCCCTGGAGCCTTTCCTTTTTTAAAAGACCTCAGGGCGGTGGACAGGTCGGCTAAAACTATGGGGGCCTCAAGACCCACCCCCTCTCCAACAGTTCTGTCTATCGCCCTCAGAAACTCCTCCAACCTCTCCTCCACCACCTCCTTGGTGGAGAAGAGGTTGGAGTAGAAACTTTCCACCTCCTCCCTCAAACCCTCACTCGTTTCGGCCAAGGAGCCATCCTCTTTCCTCAACCCCTTCATGAGGGCTCCCTGCGCCATCACCCTTTTAAAAAAGTACCTGGTGCAGGCCTCTCCCTCATCTATGTCCCTCTCCCTGCTCCTAAAAATCACGCCCTTCCCCTGGGCTTCTGCCATGGCAGCCATGAGGCGCCTCGTCTCCTCCACCTCCGCTCGGAAGTCAAAACCCCTGAGCAGGAGGTTAGAGTAGCGATTGAGGCGCCTCTGGAGCCCGGCCCACACGCGCCTCTTTCTCTCCCGTTTCTCCACGCCAGCGTGGATAAAAAAGCTCTTTATTTTGGGCTTTGTGTCCTCCCACCACTCCGCCCTGCTCCCAAAAAGGTCCTGGAGAGACTGCCAGGCCATGTACTTCTCCCTGAACTGCTCCTGCACCCCCCGCTCCTTCAGCAGGAGACAGTTCAGCCTCCACACCCCCCGCCCTACTTCCAGGCCGCCTTCCAGCACCAGGGAGCAGGTCAGGAGGACGTGGTCTGAAAAGAACACCGGGGTGGCCCGTGCTGTAGCCGCTGCCACCCCCCTTCCAAAAATAAAATCAATTCTGGAGGCTCTGGCCCCATCCGGACTACTCCAGGTGAAGCCTGGAGCCGTATTTACATGTTTTACTTGATCTTCAAGTTTAAAATCCTTTAAAACCGTGTTTCAAAACAAAGAGGTCTTATCTAATCTAAAATCCCCGAAACCCCTCCTCCCTTCCCTTTCTAAAACGCAATTAAAATCCCCCACTAACAAAAGTGGAACCCTCCCCAGCAGGTGTGGGGATAACCCGTGAAATAACTCAAATCTGTCCTGCTTTAACGCTGGGGCATAAACATTTATTACACGAAATGCTACACCCCCAAAACTCAAAGAAACCGCTAAAACCCTACCTGGTCTAATCACCGTGTGACCCACCACCTCCACCCTTGTGTTGCGCACCAGGACTGCCACCCCATCCGCCTTGTTCCCATCCGACCCACTCCACACCGACGGGCCGTGGGTCCACCTCCTCTCCCACTCTTTATAGGAGGAGCTGAGGGGCAGGCAGCATTCCTGTAGGCAGAGGATGTCTGCCCCCACATTTTCCAGGTTTGCAAACACTGCCTGCGCCCTCCCTGGAGTACGGATGCTTCTCACATTTATTGTGGCTATTGAGATGGTGGCCATTTTTTTTGTGAGGGATTTAAAAACAATTAAGCCTCTTAAAAACACGGTAACACAGTTAAAACCATTTTCCCAACACCTAGGGCTTAGTGCCCCCTGCTGGCTCAGCCTCCTCTCCCCCTGGGGCTCCCCCGGTGGTGGGCGGGTCCACCCCCAGGTACGGCCACTCATTGGGAGACAGCTGCGGGAAGACCGGGGACGAAGCAGTGGGCTCACTGTCCGACTCCCCAGCCAGCAAGCCCCACCTCTCCCTGAAACTTACCCGTCCCTTCTTTACCCCGCTCTCCTTCTCAGGCCCCACCACCTCGTCAGCCAGCCTCTTCATCACCCCGGCCTGCGCTGCCTCCATCTCCTCCTCGGACTCCACGGTTACCATGGACCCAGCCTCGGAATCCGAATCCACCGGTGTCCCGTACAGGTTTTCCAGGGACCCTTCTGGAAACAAAACCAGACTTCCCTGGTCGCCCCCTTCCCCTTCCTGCCTCTTCTTGTCCTTTTTCCCTACCCTCCGCTCCACCGTGGCCCCGCTGGACTCCCCAGCCATGACCTCCCTCTCTTCTACCCCTTCCTCTCTCTCCTTGTCTTCCATACCCTTGCCCTGGGCCACTTCACCCCCTTCTTTCCCCTTCTCTCCTGCCCCCTCCTGGGCCTTGCTGTTCTTCTCCTCCACTTCCTGCCCTTCTCCCTGGGCCTCTCCCTCAGTCTTCCCTACCTCCTCTCCCTGCTCCTCCCCCTCCTCTGTCCTCCCTACCTCTTCTCCCTGCTCCTCCCCCTCCTCAGACCTCCCCTTCTCTCCTCCCCCTCCTCAGACCTCCCCTTCTCTCCTCCCCCTCCTCAGACCTCCCCTTCTCTCCTCCCCCTCCTCAGACCTCCCCTTCTCTCCAGCCTGCTCCTCCCCCTCCTCAGTCCTCCCCTTCTCTCCTCCCTGTTGCCCCTGTGTCTCTCGCTCGCTTTGTTCTTTGCTGGCTGCCCGGAAAGCCTTTGTTCTATTTGCAAAGGAATCCGGGCAGTCCCGAAACAGGTGGGTATTCTCCCCACAAAGGTTACACTTCCTCCCCGTTGTGCATTCAGTGGCCAGGTGCCCCACCTCCCTGCACTTACCACACACCACCACTCTGCAGGCTTCAATCAGGTGGCCATATTGGCCACACCTGCGGCACAGCTTGGGCTGACCCTGATAGAAGATCAGCCCCCTGTTCTCACCCAGCACAATTAGTGTCGGCAGGTGGCGCATCCCACTGAACCCTGATGGGTCCTCGTTTAGCTTGATTGGCACGCGCCAAACGCAGGTCCAAATGCCGTCCACATCCATTACTTTAAGTGGGGAACCTCTCACCTGGCAATACCGAGAAAGCCAGGTGACAATGTCTGATTCCTCCACAGTCTCATTAAACATACGGACAATAGCCACTTTTAGGCTATCATCCGTAAGCCTCTCCACGTTGAACATGTCCAACCTCTCCTTCACCGTCTCATACTTTGCCCAGAACGAGGCAAGTTGCTGAGACGTCTTAAAAGAGAGGTCAAAACCTTTCCCTTGCGGGAGAACCACAAGGCAGTTAATTTCAGCTGCGGTGAAACCCAGCACTCCCCTTATAAATTTCCTTGAAAAATCAAGCCGGGACAGCTGCAACAGCTTTCCATCTTTTTCCCTCAGCAGAAACCTAACACAGCAATGCCTGCGCGTGCCCACCCTGGCAGCAGACATTCTAAAAAAAAAGGTCAGTTACAGACCAAAACCCACAATAACCACCCAACACCCAAATTACACGTCTCTTGCTCAAAATTATTAGCCAAAAAAAGCAACCCCGGGCTCTTGCCCAGCCCCGAAGGGCTCAAACCCTTAAATCACCCCAATCAATAAATCACTTACCTTGATGTCTTCAATCTCAGGAACAAACTTTTTTTTAAATTCAACAAATCAATCTCCTCAACGGACGAATCCTTGACCACGCAGCAATTTGACCGCCTATCTTAGCCAAAAGGCCGCGAAGCGATAACCACAAACTGGCCCCTGCCGACGGCGCCCTCCCGGTGGCCCCGGACCGTGCTCGGGGCAGACGCCACCTGGCCCAGGAGCCGGCCCCCCTCCCCGCCTTCCCAAGAACCCTGCGCACGCACTGACTGGCCGGTCGGCGAGCTACCGTAACGACCGGACTCAGCTGGCTCCTCCCACCAAGATCCACTGTCCTCCACTGGCAGGCACAGCCGCCAAAAACACTCGACACATACCGAGTACACTGTTACTTACTGAATAGCTGCTCTCTAGGCAGCGACCAAAGCTATTTAGCGAGCGGGGCATCGATCGCACGCGGCAAGCAGGCGATAAGCCAGAAACGAGCAAGTCGGCTCGGCTCATCGGCGACTCGCAAGCAACCCGCAGACCTGTCGCACATTGCCGTCTGTCCTTAAACCGTTCGAAGTTGCCCCGTCCTGTGGACGGAGCATCCAAAAATAGCACAAACTCAGGTGCGTTCCTCTCCACGGAAATCTTTAGTAAAAGGCGAAAGATTTGTGCGTGCTGAAGAGAAACCCGAGCGAAATGTGACCTTTCAGCGCACCAGGCGCCTCCGGCCCCCTTCCCAGCCACTCCCACTGACCCGGGGTTGCCACTGCCGCCAGCCGGCCGGACAGACAATCCGAGAGGGAAGGTGGGAAAAGCGAGACAGCGCAATAACAACAAACAGTTACGTCCCGCACAGAAAACTACATCATTTTGCTAAAAAACAGAGGCAAGCACACTTACAACAAGGGCACATATTCACCCTATTTACAACACAATTTACATACATACAAAAAAAACAAACAAACAAACAAAAAGGGGGAAGAACAGGGCAACCCACCCACCTAGTAAAGGACAACAAAACACAACCTTTTTTTGCACAAAACTTGGAGAGGCGCACCATTCCCGAACGCACTGCAATAACGGGTCGATGCTTGAAGCGGACGGAGCAAGCTCCTTCTCCGACTCCCTGTGCCAAAAATCCGTTTAATATATAGTCCCCTGATAGGGGACGTATCAGATATTAAACTGATAAGAACAGATTTTTTTTTTTGTATAAGAAATTTTTATTTACACAAATATAATTTTACATCATATTCACATTACATACACATAACACACACACTGTACAGACCCAACATCTTTTCTACAGACAACACATATACATTCACTATTTACACTTTTATTTACACTATTTACACATTTGCCTTTTATAGGCTCAAGGCGACCTTCACCTTTTCCCATTTCTTTTCGCCCCTTTTTTTCCCTTCTACCTGGGCACACACCCCTATCTCCACCATTACTCTCCTTTCCCACCCCCTGTAGCACTGCACCCCCGTCATGCTACTTTTGGGGTTCCTGACCTTCTGATTCCTGCTGTCCCACAGGGCCAGCTTCCCCCAGCTCACTAGGAGGCCAAACACCTCCCTCTCCTGAGCCTTCCGACTCTCCACCCCAGCTGCATTCATGACCCCAGCCTTGTCCACCGCTGTGGCCCAGACCGGGAGAAACACCCCCTTATTTGCCCTCCCCCAAAAGACCCTTGCACAGGGCATGCCCTCCTGTCTCCTCCCTCCCACAGCCCCTGGGGCACAAAGGGCTCCTGGCCGTGCCGGCCCTGTGCATCCTCTCCCTCACCGGTAGCCTTCCCAGACCGCCCATCCAGTTCAGGTCTCTCGCCCGGTTTGGGAGCCACTTGGCCGACAACCACCTCCATTGCGCTCCGCTCCTTTGCACCTCCCTCTCTGCCGCTCTTGTCCTCCTGCCCAGGATCTCTTTGTAGAGGGCCCGATGGTCCCCCAGCCCCTGTGCCACGATGATCTCTCTATGAGATCTTAAAAAGAGAGCTGCCCTCGTGTAGCACCACGGGATGTCTTCCGCCCTCGGCCCGCTGTTGTCCCACCAGCTCCCTCATGGCCGTCCCCACCCACATCCTCATGAGGTGCCGGCACTTGTGGCCCTCATCTCCCACCAAGGCGTCGTAAATGCTCTTCACGAACAAGACCTCTACCTTCAGGCCCACGTCTACTAGGTCTTCCCCTAACACCCCCTTGGCCCTGTTGGCCAGCACCTTCCCCAGCACCTTGTAATCGGTGCAGAGGAGAGTGACTGGCCGCTAGTTCCCCAGATCTTTCCTCTCCCCCTTCTTGTACAACAGGTGCACTACCCCCTCCCTCATCGATACGGGCATTTTCCCCACTTCTCCCGCCCGGTTAAAAACTTCCACCGGATCCTCAGCCATTATCCCCCAGAAGTGGGTATATACCTCCCTGGTAATCCCATCTCTCCCTGGCGTTTTCCCCGCTTTTAAAGAGAACAAGGCCTCCCTTACCTCTTCCATCCTTATCCTCCTCCCCAGAGCTTCCTGTTGTCCCTTCCCTACCTTCCTCCAGAGCTGCGCCACCAGCCTGTCCCCCTCCTCTGTGTCCCTCTCCTCCCTCCCAAACAACACCGAGTAAAAAAGCGCTGCGGCGTCCAGCTTCTCCTCCATCTTCCTTACCTCCCCCTGGCCTGTCATTATCGCCTCTATCCACCCCTCATTTTGCCGCGCTCTCACTGTTTTAAAAAAGAAAGGCGTTACCTTCTCGTCCTTCTCCCTCCGCTCCACCCTTGCCAGGAAGGCAAAACGCCTTGCTCTCTCGATGTAATAAGATTTTATTTTTTCTTTTAAACCCTTTACTTCCTCTGCGTTCACCCTCCCTCCCCTGTTTGCCACCCCCACCCAGTATTGCAGCTCTCCCTTCAGTGCCCACACCTTCTCTCTCTCTTCCCTCCTTTTCGCTATGCCATAGGCTATGCAAAACTCCTTTATCCTATGTTTCACCATTTCCCACCACTCCAGCACACAGGAAAACTGGGCTTTGAAAACCCTCCACCCCAAATAAAATTCCGTAAACTGTTCACAAAAAACAAAATCTTTAAGGAGATCGGCATTAAAAGACCATATCCTTTGTCTTCTAGCCTCCCCTCCCCCCAAAATACACTTTATTACACTATGGTCTGAGGACCAGCTGGGAAGCACCACAAAACTTTCCACACTCCATTTTTTCGAGGCAAAAAAATAGTCCAACCTCCTCCTACAGCCCCTGGAGTTTGACCACGTGTATCCCTCCCCCTGTCGGCCATCTTCTTTAAAACAATCAAACAAAGAAAACTTAACCAAAATCTCTTTTTTTAAATACAGAACTGAAAAATCCCTTCTCCCTCCCACTATCCCCTCGTCCACCGACACATTAAAATCCCCCCCCAAAACAATACATCGATTTGTCGCCAATAAAACCGGCAACATCTTGAAAAAACACAAACGCTCAGAAATATTACATGGGGCATGCACATTTATGAGCCTAAACTTCTCCCCTCCCCACAAAACATCAGCACACAACAGTTTCCCTGGAACAATCGACAGGAATTCCTCAACCACCACCCCCCTTCCCTTAAACAGAATCCCCAAACCATCGGCGTGGACATTGCCCACTGACCAGACCGAAGGCCCCATATCCCAATCCTTGCAAAACATGGCTACATCCCTCCCTCCTCCCAAATGACACTCCTGCAGGAACATAGCATCAAACGACACCTCTTTAAAAGATAAAAACAGTGCCGCTCGCTTATCTCGGTCTTTTATGGCCTTCCCTCCCTTCATCCCGGAGAGTGCCTTTCTGAGCTCCTCCGAGCTGAAGGGCACCTCCAGGACTGCCCTCACTCCCTCCGGCACCCTCTGCTCCACCAGACCCAGAAACCTCTCAGAGGCACTCCTGTCCACCTCTCTTTCCCCGAAAAGGTGAGAGTAATAACAGGAGGCCACCCTCAGCATCTCCTGCGTTCCTCTCTGCACCCTCCCGTCCTCCCCCCTCAGCCCTTCCATCACCCTCTTTGCCCTCATCGCCCTCACCCTCTGAAAGAAATACGAGGAGCAGGTCTCGTCTTTGTCATATTTCTCTCCCTGGCTCTTAAAAGCCAGGGAGCGCGCCTTGTCCTCGTGCAGAGCCCTCAGCTCTGCCTTTAACAACTCCCACCTCCCCTCATCAAACTCCCCCCCATTGTTCCATCCCACATAGAGTTACTAGTGACTATCTCCACCGCCACCCTTCTTTCCCAACCCTTGTAGCACTGCACCCCCGTCATGCCGTCTGAGGGGTTCACAATTTTACTATTTCGGCTGTCCCACAAGGCCAGCTTCCCCCAGCTCACCAGGAGGCTGAACACCTCCCTTTCCTCAGCCTTCACCCTCTCCAAACCAACAGCCTTCATGGCTGCTGCTCTGTCCACTGCTGTGGCCTATATCGGGAGGAACACCACCCTATTTGCCCTCCCCCAAAAGACCTTAGCAAAAGGGCATTCCCACAGGGCATGCCCTCCTGTCTCCTCCCTCCCACAGCCCCTGGGGCACAAAGGGCTCCTGGCAGTGCCAGCCCTGTGCATCCTCTCCCTCACCGGCAATCTCCCCAGACCGCCCAACCAGTTCAGGTCGCTTGCTCGGTTTGGGAGCCACCTGGCGGACAAAAACTTCCACTGCCCTCCATTTCTCTCCACCTCCCTCTCTACCTCCCTCGCCCTCCTGCCCAAGAGCGCTTTATATAGGGCCCTGTGGTCCTTCAGCCCCTGCGCCATGATGCTCTCAAAAACAGCACTGCCCTCGTGTAGCACCACGGGATGTCCTCCCCCCTCGGCCCCCTATTGTCCCACCCCACCAGCTCTCTCATGGCTGTCCCCACCCACATCCTCATGAGATGTCTACTCTTATGGCTCTCCACTCCCACCAAGGTGTCGACGATGCTTTTTAGGTGTAACACCTCCAGCTTCAGGCCTACGTCCACTAGACCCCGCCCTCCCCTCTCCACTGGCAAAAACAAAATTTCCCTTTTTACCGGTTCCAAACGCCCTCCCCACAGAAAATTAAAAATCATCCGGTTTAAACTGATCTTGCACCCCGCCGGGATCGGGAAAACTCTCCCTAAATAAATAAGTTGCGGCAAAATGTCCGCCTTCACTATTAATATCTTACCTGATAGGGTTAGTGTTCTCGCCCTCCACAAGCCTAACCTCTTCCTTACCTTTTCTAGGCACTGTTCCCAGTTCAGCCTGTCCGCCCTCTCCCTGCTGAACCGGATCCCCAGCACCTTCATCCCGTCCTCACACACCGCGAGGCCATGCTGCTCCCCCTTCCTCCCTCTCCATCCCTCGGTCACCATCACTATCGACTTACCATAATTTATCTTTGACCCTGACCCTCGACAGTACTGGCCCACCAGGCCCATGACCCTCTCCACGTCCCTCTCTGAGGAGACCACCACTGTGGTGTCATCTGCGTACTGCAGCACCTTTACCCTCTCCCCCCCACTGCCTGGGATCTGCAGGCCCCTAAAAACCGTGTCCTGCCTCATCAGCTCTGCCAGGGGCTCTATCACACACACATACAGCAACGGGGACAGGGGACACCCCTGCCTCACCCCTCTACCCTGCCTCACCGGCGCACTCAAAGCCCCGTTAACCTTCACCCGGCTGAAGGCTCCGTTGTAGAGGGCCTTTACCCAGGCAACAAACCCCCCTCCAAACCCCATTCTGTCCAGCACCTGTACCAGGAAGGCGTGGTCGACCCGGTCAAAAGCCTTTTGCTGGTCCAGGCCAATCACACCTATCCCCACTCTCCTACTTTTAGCCCAGGCCAGCACATCCCTCAACAGCACTAGGTTCTGGGACCCCATCCTTCCCGGGACCGCACAAGTTTGGTCCGGCCCCAGAACCTCCCCTAAAACTCCCTTGGCCCTGTTGGCCAGCACCTTCCCCAGCACCCTGTAATCGGTGCAGAGGAGTGTGATTGGCCGCCAGTTCCCCAGGTCTTTCCTCTCTCCCTTCTTAAATAGGAGGTGTATCACCCCCTCCCTCATTGACTGGGGCATTTTCCCCACTTCTCCCACCCGGTTAAACACCTCCACCAGGTCCTCTGCCATTATACCCCAGAAGTGGGTATATAGCTCCCTGGTGATCCCGTCCTTCCCTGGAGTCTTCCCCGCCTTTAGGGAGAACAAGGCTTCCCTTACCTCTTCCATCCCTATCCTCCTCCCCAGAGCTTCCTGTCGCCCCTCCCCTACCTTCCTCCAGAGCTGCGCCACCAGCCTGTCCCCCTCCTCTGTGTCCCTCTCCTCCCTACCAAACAGCACAGAATAGAAACGCGCTGCAGCGTCTAGCTTTTCCTCCTGCAGCCTCACCTCCCCCTGGTTTGTAGCTAGCGCCTCCATCCATCCCTCGCTTTGGCGCGCACTCACCGCCTTGAAAAAGAAAGGCGTCACCCTCTCGTCCTTTTCCTTCCTCTCCACCCTCGCCAGGAAGGCAAACCTCCTTGCTTTCGCTATATAATAGGCCCTTATTTGTTCCTTCAAAGCCTTTACCTCTTCTGTCTTTACCCTCCCTCCCCTGTTTGCCACGCCCACCCAGTATTGCAGTTCACTCTGCAGTGCCCACACTCTCTCTATCTCTTCCCTCCTCTTGGCTATCCCGTAGGCCATGCAAAACTCCTTTATTCTGATTTTCACCAGCTCCCACCAATCCAAAACGCATAAAAACTGGGCTTTGAAGGCCTTCCAACCCAAATAAAACTCTTTAAATTGCTCTATAAAACCAAAATCTTCTAGGAGTTCGGCATTAAAAATCCACCTCCTTTTTCTTCCGTTCTCCCCTCCCTCCAAAACGCACTTAATTAAACAATGGTCCGATGACCAGCTTGGCATCACCACAAATTTTCTCAACTGAAAAATTTTGGACACAAAAAAATAATCCAGCCTTCTCCTGCAGCCCCTGGAATTTGCCCATGTAAACCCCTCCCCCTGTCGGCCATTTTCCCTAAAACAATCAAACAAAGAAAACTTAACCAAAATCTCTTTTTTTAAATAAAGAACTGAAAAATCCCTCCTTCCCCCCACTATCCCCTCATCCACAGACACATTGAAATCCCCCCCCAAAATAATACTCCTATTTGTAGCCAAAACTTCTGGCAAAAGTTTAAAAAAATCATACCGCTGAGAAATATTGCACGGGGCATGCACATTAACAAATCTCATTCTCTCCCCTCCCCACAAAACATCCGCACACATGAGCCTTCCTGGGACTATCGTCAGAAACTCTTCTATTTCTACCCCCCTTCCTTTAAACAAAATCCCCAAACCGTCAGCGTGGACATTGCCCACTGACCACACTGAAGGCCCCAGATCCCAATCCTTACGAAAAATGGCCACATCCCTCCCCCCTCCCAAATGACATTCCTGCAAAAAAAGTACATTGAATGGCGCCTCTTTTACAGATAAAAACAGCGCCAACCTTTTGTCCCGGTCTTTTATGCCCCTGGCATTAAGAGACAAGAAAATTTTTTCCATTAATTAAAATGTAATAAAAGGTGCTGGCCTTCAGCCTACCTCCTTCCAAAAATTTTCTCCATCCCCATCCTGGGTTCCGCCGGCAATGGAGCGTCCGAATCCCCCATCTCCTTCTCCACCTCTTCGGCCCAGTCCTTGGGCCTCGCCTTGGCTTTGGTCGGGGCCCTGGCCTTTGCCTGCCTCCCTCCTGGTGGAGCTCCAGCCATCTCAGGCCTCTCCTTCCTCTTCTCTCCCCTCAGCCTGATGACGGCATCCTCCTCCATGGACAGCTCCATGTCGGAGTCGTCGCTGCCCTCATCCGCCGTCTCCCTCCCCTCCCTGCTGCCGAGCTCCAGATCGGTGTCTGGGATCGGGCCTTCCTCGGTGCTAGGCCCCGCTGAGCCCGGTGCAGGCCCTCTCTGCTCCCCCTTCCTGCTTTCCGCCTTGCTGTGCTCTGTTGGGCCTGGTGTAGGCCCCTCAGCCTCCACTGGGCCTGATGTAGGCCTCTCAGCTTCTGTTGGGCCTGGTGTAGGCCTCTCAGCCCCTGCTGGGCCTGATGTAGGCCTCTCCGCCTCCTTTGGGCCTGGTGTAGGCCCGTCAGCCTCTGTTGGGCCTGGTGTAGGCCTCTCAGCCTCTGCTGGGCCTGCTGTAGGCCTCTCAGCCTCCGTTGGGCCTGGTACAGGCCTCTCAGCCCCCGCTGGCCCTGGTGCAGGCGCTGCTCTCTCCCTGGCTGCGTCGGCGTAGGTGCGGCGGCGCTCAGGGCATGCCCTCATGAGATGGTCCCCAGAGCCGCAGACGTTGCAGGTGCGCGGCTCCTTGCACTCGGCCGCCATGTGCCCTCTTTGTCGGCAATTGTGGCAGACCACCAACATGCACCCCGCGTCGACGTGGCCCACCTCCATGCATCGCCGACAGAAGGGAGGCTGCCTGGAGTACATGATGTGGCCCTTCACCCCTTCGACCATGCAGAGGGCTGGAGGATGGAGGAAGCCCTCGTATCCATGGTCACTCTCCCGGAGCAGGACCTCATACACCCTCTGGCCATTCCAGAAGCCGAAGACGTCCCTCCGGTATCTGGGTCCGGCCACCACCCTGGCGTACCTCTCCAGGTACCTCCCGACAGCCTCGTCCGGCACGTTCATATCGAAGAGGTTTATAATCACCACCCTGTGGTTCCTCCTCTCCATGGACTCCACGCGGTATGACCCCAGATCTTCCCTCTTGCACCGCTCCATGAACGCCTTAAATGCATCCGGTCCTCTGAAGGCTACATCCACGAACTCCTCCCTTCCATTCCGCTGTATCCCCAGAATGTCGTTCTCCGACAGCGAGAACTTCTCCAAGACGAAGGCCTTCACAAACTCTTCCCTCTGGGGCATTCTCCCTGGGGCTCCTGCCCACTTTACTCTCACGGTATTCCGAACTGCTCTCCAATTACTGTTCGCCATACTTACGAATTGGTCACTTCTCCTCACCACAAACCACTTGATCTTAGCCAAAAGGCCGAGAAGCGATAACCACAAACTGGCCCCTGCCGACGGCGCCCTCCCGGTGGCCCCGGACCGCGCTGGCCACCTGGCCCAGGAGCCGGCCCCCCTCCCCGCCTTCCCAAGAACCCTGCGCACGCACTGACTGGCCGGTCGGCGAGCTACCGTAACGACCGGACTCAGCTGGCTCCTCCCACCAAGATCCACTGTCCTCCACTGGCAGGCACAGCCGCCAAAAACACTCGACACATACCGAGTACACTGTTACGTACTTACTACCGAGTTACTTACTGAATAGCTGCTCTCTAGGCAGCGACCAAAGCTATTTAGCGAGCGGGGCATCGATCGCACGCGGCAAGCAGGCGATAAGCCAGAAACTAGCAAGTCGGCTCGGCTCGGCTTTTTTTATTAAATCTACACTAAGCTAAGCCTATTCACATATATACAACAGCGCCGTTGTCCGAATCATTATCCAAATCAATCCCAGTCCAATTTCCAAATTCCAATATCAGTAAGTCCAATCCAATGACCCCGAAGGGTACAATTCAATCCCCGAAGGGTCCAATACAATCCCCGAAGGGTCCAATTCAATCCCCGAAGGGCGCTACGCTAATCAGGGGGAAAAAAATAAAACCCCCGATCGCTCCTCACCACCAGGCCGAAGCCTGGCTTGAGAGCCGGTTTTATAAGCTCCAGGCCTAAGGCAGAGACCCAAGGGGATCCATGAACCATCATGGATCTTACCCTTGATCTTAGCCAAAAGGCCGAGAAGCGATAACCACAAACTGGCCCCTGCCGACGGCGCCCTCCCGGTGGCCCCGGACCGCGCTCGGGGCAGACGCCACCTGGCCCAGGAGCCGGCCCCCCTCCCCGCCTTCCCAAGAACCCTGCGCACGCACTGACTGGCCGGTCGGCGAGCTACCGTAACGACCGGACTCAGCTGGCTCCTCCCACCAAGATCCACTGTCCTCCACTGGCAGGCACAGCCGCCAAAAACACTCAACACACACCGAGTACGCTGTTACGTACTTACTACCGAGTTACTTACTGAATAGCTGCTCTCTAGGCAGCGACCAAAGCTATTTAGCGAGCGGGGCATCGATCGCACGCGGCAAGCAGGCGATAAGCCAGAAACGAGCAAGTCGGCTCGGCTCATTGGCGACTCGCAAGCAACCCGCATACCTGTCGCACATTGCCGTCTGTCCTTAAACCGTTCGAAGTTGCCCCGTCCTGTGGACGGAGCATCCAAAAATAGCACAAACTCAGGTGCGTTCCTCTCCACGGAAATCTTTAGTAAAATGTGGTTTTATTGGTTTTTTTACATTTCTTTACATTTTAAAATTCTTTTTCTTTTTTTAAAACACACTAATTAACACAAAATAATCATTTAATCAAGAACTTAAACTAATGAAACAAAGACATCAAAGGAATGAAAACAAACTTAAAGAGAGAGTGATTACAAAATATTACAAAGAGACCTTACAAAACTTAACAAAATCAATTTCAACAATAAAGAAACTAAGGTGAATTAAAAGACGAGAAAATAGTAAAGAAAGAGTCCATTCCGCTCAGGTTTGGTTGTCCCGAGAGGCTTCTGTGTCCCTTCTGTGTCCCTTGGGGGGGTGGACTATATGATGAATTCTTTCCAGTGGTCCACCCCCCACTTCTCTCTCGCCAGGTTCTTGTTAGTGTGCATGTCCACCAGAATGCCGTCCTGGAGGAGGTTTTGGATCCTCCTCCGGAGAGTGACCAGGTCTACAGATGTTTTCTGGTAGACCTTGATGTTCCTCGTCTCCCACAGGACCTGCTTCACGGTGTTGATGATCCTCCACTGACGCTGGAGCACGGTGGTCTTGCATCCCCCCGGCGGACCGTAGAGGATGCCCTCAGCCATCAGGGAGGACCTCGGCAGGAACCTGCTTAGGGAGACAGAGGAACAAACAAGGCCCCAGACCCGCCTGGCCACGGAGCACTCCCAGAACAGGTGGTGAATGTGTTCAGAGTCAGTGCATCCGTGAGGGCAGCGTTCAGTCAGGGCTAAGTGCCGGCGATACATAAATGTTCTGGTGGGGAGACACCTATGGGCTGTCATCCAGGCAATGTCTTTTTGTTTGTTTGTGAGACACTTATGTGTCACATTTGCCCAGATGACTTGCGGGTCCAGGTCTGGCCCCCCCCTCGGGAGCGTTACAATTTCTCCAGATCTTAAATGAGCCATAATCATTTTATAGCTCCACGAGGTTAGGCCAGCCCTGGGCAGATCCGTCCTGTAGGCAAAGTCCTTCAGGGCTCGGTAGACGTAGGGGGGGTCCCAGCTATAAAGTATGGTGAGGTCCAGCACACCCAAGCCCATTGCTCTGAGGAAGGGGGTGGCATAGTACCTGGCAAAGGTACCAGAGGCCTTACCCACCTTCCCTGCATTCTGGACAAGGGTGGCCAGACCCTGCACCATAATGATGTTGACAATGTCTGGGACCCCCCGCTCCTCTTTGAGGAGGGTGACGCGTTTAAGTTTTTCCATGGTGCTCCCCCAGACAAAGCGGAAAGCCATCCGGGTGATTAGCTTCCCGGTGGCTTTGTCCGGGGGAAACACCCTCCCCACATAGAGCAGAATGGGTAGGACAATTGCCTTCAGGACAAGGATCTTACCCGCCATGGTCAAGGGCCGTGCACTCCAGCTCCTGATTTTATTTTGGACGTGGCGGAGGGCTCCCTCCCAGCTGGTTCTCCCTCCTCCGTCAGCCTGGAAGGTCACCCCCAGGAGCTTGATGGTATTCCTACGTACAGGGAAGGAAACGGTCAGCTCCTCACTCCAATATGGAGACAGAAACAGTTCACTCTTGTCCCTGTTGACCAGGGCGCCAGTGGCCACACAGAAGTCGTCCAACACCTTGGTGGCACAAGCGATAGAACGACTGTCTGTGGCGACGATGGCAATGTCGTCCATGTACGCCATCACCTTTAGCCGTTCCCCCCCCGCTCCAGGGAGTGGATAGCCCACCACCCCTGGATTGGCCCTGATGGCCTGGAGGAACGGTTCCAGGTAGATGACGTACAGGAGAGATGCTAGAGGGCACCCCTGCCTGACGCCAGACCTGACATCGAACGGGGCAGAGGGCTGTCGATTGACAACCACTCTGCCCGTTATGTCTGTCAGACAGATCTTTGTCCAGCGCAGGAGGGGGCCAGGAATGTTCATTTTTTCTAGCACTCTCTCCAAGCACACATGACTCACCCGGTCAAATGCCTTCTCTTGATCGAGACTGAGAAGGCACAAGGGGGACCTCCGCTCCCCGGAGTGGATGATTAGATCCCTCGCGAGGAGCAGGTTGTCATTTATGGACCTCCCCTGCACGCTGCAGGTCTGGTCCGGTCCGATCACCGATGTAAAATCTTTAGTAAAAGGCGAAAGATTTGTGCGTGCTGAAGAGAAACCCGAGCGAAATGTGACCTTTCAGCGCACCAGGCGCCTCCGGCCCCCTTCCCAGCCACTCCCACTGACCCGGGGTTGCCACTGCTGCCAGCCGGCCGGACAGACAATCCGAGAGGGAAGGTGGGAAAAGCGAGACAGCGCAATAACAACAAACAGTTACGTCCCGCACAGAAAACTACATCATTTTGCTAAAAAACAGAGGCAAGCACACTTACATCAAGGGCACATATTCACCCTATTTAGAACACAATTTACATACATACAAAAAAAACAAACAAACAAACAAAAAGGGGGAAGAACAGGGCAACCCACCCACCTAGTAAAGGACAACAAAACACAACCTTTTTTTGCACAAAACTTGGAGAGGCGCACCGTTCCCGAACGCACTGCAATAACGGGTCGATGCTTGAAGCGGACGGAGCAAGCTCCTTCTCCGACTCCCTGTGCCAAAAATCCGTTTAATATATAGTCCCCTGATAGGGGACGTATCAGATATTAAACTGATAAGAACAGATTTTTTTTTTTTTTGTATAAGAAATTTTTATTTACACAAATATAATTTTACATCATATTCACATTACATGCACATAACACACACACTGTACAGACCCAACATCTTTTCTACAGACAACACATATACATTCACTATTTACACTTTTATATACACTATTTACACATTTGCCTTTTATAGGCTCAAGGCGACCTTCACCTTTTCCCATTTCTTTTCGCCCCTTTTTTCCCCTTCTACCTGGGCACACACCCCTATCTCCACCATTACTCTCCTTTCCCACCCCCTGTAGCACTGCACCCCCGTCATGCTACTTTTGGGGTTCCTGACCTTCTGATTCCTGCTGTCCCACAGGGCCAGCTTCCCCCAGCTCACTAGGAGGCCAAACACCTCCCTCTCCTGAGCCTTCCGACTCTCCACCCCAGCTGCATTCATGACCCCAGCCTTGTCCACCGCTGTGGCCCAGACCGGGAGAAACACCCCCTTATTTGCCCTCCCCCAAAAGACCCTTGCAAAGGGGCATTCCCACAGGGCATGCCCTCCTGTCTCCTCCCTCCCACAGCCCCTGGGGCACAAAGGGCTCCTGGCCGTGCCGGCCCTGTGCATCCTCTCCCTCACCGGTAGCCTTCCCAGACCGCCCATCCAGTTCAGGTCTCTCGCCCGGTTTGGGAGCCACTTGGCCGACAACCACCTCCATTGCGCTCCGCTCCTTTGCACCTCCCTCTCTGCCGCTCTTGTCCTCCTGCCCAGGATCTCTTTGTAGAGGGCCCGATGGTCCCCCAGCCCCTGTGCCACGATGATCTCTCTATGAGATCTTAAAAAGAGAGCTGCCCTCGTGTAGCACCACGGGATGTCTTCCGCCCTCGGCCCGCTGTTGTCCCACCCCACCAGCTCCCTCATGGCCGTCCCCACCCACATCCTCATGAGGTGCCGGCACTTGTGGCCCTCATCTCCCACCAAGGCGTCGTAAATACTCTTCACGAACAAGACCTCTACCTTCAGGCCCACGTCTACTAGGTCTCTCCCGCCCTTTTCCACCGGCAAAAATATGATGTCCCTTTTTACCGGCTCTAGCCTCCCTCCCCATAGAAAATTAAAAATCAACCGGTTCAGTTTGATCTTATATACCGCTGGGATCGGAAAAACCCTACCTAAATAAATGATCCTCGGTAAAATGTCTACTTTCACCGTTAGTACCTTACCTGAAAATGTCAGCGCCCTCTCCCTCCACACGCCTAACCTCTTCTCCACCTTCTCCAGGCACTGCTGCCAGTTCAGCCTGTCCGCCCTCTCCCCGCTGAAACGGACCCCCAGCACCTTTATCCCCTCCTCACACGCTACCAGGCCATGCTCCTCCCCCCTTCTCCCTCTCCATCCCTCGGTCACCATCACTGTCGACTTGGTAAAATTAATTTTTGACCCTGACCCTCGACAGTACTGGCCCACCAGGCCCATGACCCTCTCTACATCCCTCTCTGATGAGACCACCACTGTGGTGTCATCCGCGTACTGTAGCAGCTTTACCCTCTCCCCCCCACTGCCCGGGATCTGCAGGCCCCTGAATACCCCGTCCTGCCTCATCAGCTCTGCCAGGGGCTCTATCATGCACACGTACAGCAACGGGGACAAAGGACACCCCTGCCTCACCCCTCTACCCTGCATCACCTGTGCACTCAGGGCCCCATTTACTTTTACCCGGCTGAAGGCCCCGTTGTAGAGGGTCTTCACCCAGGTAATGAAGCCCTCCCCGAAACCCATCCTCTCCAAAACCTGCACCAGGAAGGCGTGGTCGACCCGGTCGAAAGCCTTCTGTTGGTCCAGGCCAATCACCCCTACCCCAACTTTCCTGCTTCTCGCCCAGCTCAAAAGATCCCTTAAAAGAATCAGGTTCTGGGACCCCATCCTTCCTGGGACAGCACAAGTTTGGTCAGGTCCCAGAACTTCCCCTAACACCCCCTTGGCCCTGTTGGCCAGCACCTTCCCCAGCACCTTGTAATCGGTGCAGAGGAGAGTTACTGGCTGCCAGTTCCCCAGATCTTTCCTCTCCCCCTTCTTGTACAACAGGTGCACTACCCCCTCCCTCATCGATAAGGGCATCTTCCCCACTTCTCCCGCCCGGTTAAAAACTTCCACCAGATCCTCAGCCATTATCCCCCAGAAGTGGGTATATACCTCCCTGGTAATCCCATCTCTCCCTGGCGTTTTCCCCGCTTTTAAAGAGAACAAGGCCTCCCTTACCTCTTCCATCCTTATCCTCCTCCCCAGAGCTTCCTGTTTTCCCCTCCCTACCTTCCTCCAGAGCTGCGCTACCAGCCTGTCCCCCTCCTCTGTGTCCCTCTCTTCCCTCCCAAACAGCACCGAGTAAAAAAGCGCTGCGGCGTCCAGCTTCTCCTCCATCTTCCTTACCTCCCCCTGGCCTGTCATTATCGCCTCTATCCACCCCTCATTTTGCCGCGCTCTCACTGTTTTAAAAAAGAAAGGCGTTACCTTCTCGTCCTTCTCCCTCCGCTCCACCCTTGCCAGGAAGGCAAAACGCCTTGCTCTCTCGATGTAATAAGATTTTATTTTTTCTTTTAAACCCTTTACTTCCTCTGCGTTCACCCTCCCTCCCCTGTTTGCCACCCCCACCCAGTATTGCAGCTCTCCCTTCAGTGCCCACACCTTCTCTCTCTCTTCCCTCCTTTTCGCTATGCCATAGGCTATGCAAAACTCCTTTATCCTATGTTTCACCATTTCCCACCACTCCAGCACACAGGAAAACTGGGCTTTGAAAACCCTCCACCCCAAATAAAATTCCGTAAATTGTTCACAAAACACCCAATCTTTGAGGAGATCGGCATTAAAAAGCCATCTCCTTTGTTTTCTAGCCTCCCCTCCCCCCAAAATACACTTTATTACACTATGGTCTGAGGACCAGCTGGGAAGCACCACAAAACTTTCCACCCTCCACTTTTTTGAGGCAAAAAAATAGTCCAACCTCCTCCTACAGCCCCTGGAGTTTGACCACGTGTATCCCTCCCCCTGTCGGCCATCTTCTTTAAAACAATCAAACAAAGAAAACTTAACCAAAATCTCTTTTTTTAAATACAGAACTGAAAAATCCCTTCTCCCTCCCACTATCCCCTCGTCCACCGACACATTAAAATCCCCCCCCAAAACAATACATCGATTTGTCGCCAATAAAACCGGCAATATCTTGAAAAAACACAAACGCTCAGAAATATTACATGGGGCATGCACATTTATGAGCGTAAACTTCTCCCCTCCCCACAAAACATCAGCACACAACAGTTTCCCTGGAACAATCGACAGGAATTCCTCAACCACCACCCCCCTTCCCTTAAACAGAATCCCCAAACCATCGGTGTGGACATTGCCCACTGACCAGACCGAAGGCCCCATATCCCAATCCTTGCAAAACATGGCTACATCCCTCCCTCCTCCCAAATGACACTCCTGCAGGAACATAGCATCAAACGACACCTCTTTAAAAGATAAAAACAGTGCCGCTCACTTATCTCGGTCTTTTATGGCCTTCCCTCCCTTCATCCCGGAGAGTGCCTTTCTGAGCTCCTCCGAGCTGAAGGGCACCTCCAGGACTGCCCTCACTCCCTCCGGCACCCTCTGCTCCACCAGACCCAGAAACCTCTCAGAGGCACTCCTGTCCACCTCTCTTTCCCCGAAAAGGTGAGAGTAATAACAGGAGGCCACCCTCAGCATCTCCTGCGTTCCTCTCTGCACCCTCCCGTCCTCCCCCCTCAGCCCTTCCATCACCCTCTTTGCCCTCATCGCCCTCACCCTCTGAAAGAAATACGAGGAGCAGGTCTCGTCTTTGTCATATTTCTCTCCCTGGCTCTTAAAAGCCAGGGAGCGCGCCTTGTCCTCGTGCAGAGCCCTCAGCTCTGCCTTTAACAACTCCCACCTCCCCTCATCAAACTCCCCCCCATTGTTCCATCCCACATAGAGCCCCTCTAGCTCCCTTTGGAGCTTAAGGGAGTACCTCTGCTCCCTCCGTTTCTTTCCCTGGCAGTAGGCGATAGCTAAGGCTTTAATCCTGGCATTTGTCCGCTCCCACCACTCTGTTGTCGTGTTAAAGAAAGGCTTCAGCTTCCTCCACCCCCTGTACGCCTCCCTGAAGCGTACACAATAGGCTTCCTCCTCCAGGATCTGGACGTTCATGCGCCAGCACCCTCTCCCAAATGCTGGCGCATCCCACCCCACTGTCACCGCCACCCCGCTGTGATCTGAGAAAAACAGCGGGATCACCTCGGCCGCCTTCACCCTCTGCCCCCCCGGAACAAAAACAAAATCAAGACGGGACTTGGCCCCCCTGCTGTTCCCCCAGGTAAGCCCCGGGTCCCTTGGCCACACCTCCCTAAACCCGTCCTTCAGGGAGAACCTCCCCAACACCCCTTTCAGGTGTGCTGCCGAAGCATCTGGTGCCTCAAAAGAAACATTAAAATCCCCCCCCATCACTACATACCTGCTTGTAGCACACACCTGCTCCAGAGACAAAAAAAAACCCCTTCGCCTTTGTAGCAAGGCTGGAGCGTACACACTCACAAACCTTAGTTTGATTCCCCTCCAATCCCCGTCAACCACGAGGACCCTCCCCTGAACCCATGAGAACACATTTATAACTTTTATCTCCCTCCCTCCAAACAAAATTCCCACCCCGGAAGAATGTACCCCTCCCACACTCCAAAAAGAAAGCCCCCTCTTCCACTCAAAAGCAAATTTCTGAGCGTCCTCACTGGACCTCAGGTGCACCTCCTGCACAAAACAAACGAAAAATCTCTGTCCCGTCAAAAAATGAAAAACCCCCCTCCTCTTTCCATCCTTTCTCAAACCCCTCACATTACAGGTCAGTACAGTTAATTTTTCTGCCATGACTGAAACCTGACGAAAAACAAAAAACCTCCTCCCTCCCAGCCTCACAGGCCAAACCCCCCCACCCTCCCTCCCCCTCCCTCCTCGCAATCTAAAAACGGTACCTCGTTCGGGGCCCTCTGTTTTACCGGCCCCTCGTCGTACCCACACTCGGACAGGGGGGAAGCCATGTCCCACACCAGGCTCTCACTGCTCGACACGTCTGTGGAGTCCCCAGAGTCCAGGTGCAATCCCCCCCTGACCACGCCGAGCCTGACCTTCTTCTTCTTCTTCTTCTTCTTCTCCTTTTCCCCTGGAGATCTGCTCTCCCCGCTGGTGCTCTCCACCGCCAGCTCCTCTGTGGCCTCCGCCCACGTGAGGGTGCGGCTGCGCTTCACCCCTCCCTCCAGGCCTCCTTCCTCAGCCCCAGCTGCCCCTGCCACAAGGGCTCCCTCTGGGGGTGCCTTTCCTGCCACCACCTCTGCTCCGCCCGGGGCCGGCACTGCTCTGCCTGCCGTCGCCTCTCCCCTCCTGCCCCGAGGACGTGGGGTGGGGCCCACCTCTCCCGATGACGGCACTGATGAAGTCGAGGCCTCCAGCTCCGACTCCTCCACCACCTCCTCACCCGCCTTTTCTGCTGCAGGAGCTGCCTCCGACGCTAGCACAGTGCAGTATCGCCCCAAAAACACCTCCACCTCTCTTGCCGTGACAAACGGGTTGTACATTAGTACGGTAACCAGCTTCACATCCCTTGAAAAGAGTGGCTCCATGGAAAGGCCCTCCAATATCTCCTCTTTCCTCTTCTCCTTATAGGCCTCATAAACCTCCAAACACAACGCCTCACTTTCCAATGTAACATCGTATAGACCTCTTCCCTGGTGATCTTGCACACAGTACATGCGCTCGACTCCCACACCAAAAAAATCTTTAAATACCCTCAGTATGATGTAGCGTAGGTCAACGGTTCCTCTCTTCTCCGCCTCCACCTGCAGCCGAATGGTGTTCCTCCTCTTTAATCCTCCTCCCTCCATTTCCGGTCCTGGGGCTGTCATGGTCCCTCGAAATCCTCCCGCAAGTCCTTGAATCGCCGAAAGTTGTAGACTGATAAGAACAGATTTTTTTTTTTTTTTTTTTTGTGGTGAAGCTCAGAGTCAAGGCCTCAGCGTTGGCTCAGAGTTTTACCTTTTTTTATTAAATCTACACTAAGCTAAGCCTATTCACATATATACAACAGCGCCGTTGTCCGAATCATTATCCAAATCAATCCCAGTCCAATTTCCAAATTCCAATATCAGTAAGTCCAATCCAATGACCCCGAAGGGTCCAATTCAATCCCCGAAGGGCGCTACGCTAATCAGGGGGAAAAAAATAAAACCCCCGATCGCTCCTCACCACCAGGCCGAAGCCTGGCTTGAGAGCCGGTTTTATAAGCTCCAGGCCTAAGGCAGAGACCCAAGGGGATCCATGAACCATCATGGATCTTACCCTTGATCTTAGCCAAAAGGCCGAGAAGCGATAACCACAAACTGGCCCCTGCCGACGGCCCCGGACCGCGCTCGGGGCAGACGTCACCTGGCCCAGGAGCCGGCCCCCCTCCCCGCCTTCCCAAGAACCCTGCGCACGCACTGACTGGCCGGTCGGCGAGCTACCGTAACGACCGGACTCAGCTGGCTCCTCCCACCAAGATCCACTGTCCTCCACTGGCAGGCACAGCCGCCAAAAACACTCAACACATACCGAGTACACTGTTACGTACTTACTACCGAGTTACTTACTGAATAGCTGCTCTCTAGGCAGCGACCAAAGCTATTTAGCGAGCGGGGCATCGATCGCACGGGGCAAGCAGGCGATCAGCCAGAAACGAGCAAGTCGGCTCGGCTCGTCGGCGACTCGCAAGCAACCCGCATACCTGTCGCACATTGCCGTCTGTCCTTAAACCGTTCGAAGCTGCCCCGTCCTGTGGACGGAGCATCCAAAAATAGCACAAACTCAGGTGCGTTCCTCTCCACGGAAATCTTTAGTAAAAGGCGAAAGATTTGTGCGTGCTGAAGAGAAACCAGAGCGAAATGTGACCTTTCAGCGCACCAGGCGCCTCCGGCCCCCTTCCCAGCCACTCCCACTGACCCGGGGTTGCCACTGCTGCCAGCCGGCCTGCCGGACAATCCGAGAGGGAAGGTGGGAAAAGCGAGACAGCGCAATAACAAACAGTTACGTCCCGCACACAAAACTACTACATCATTTTGCTAAAAAACAGAGGCAAGCACACTTACAACAAGGGCACATATTCACCCTATTTACAACACAATTTACATACATACAAAAAAACAAACAAACAAACAAACAAACAAAAAGGGGGAAGAACAGGGCAACCCACCCACCTAGTAAAGGACAACAAAACACAACCTTTTTTTGCACAAAACTTGGAGAGGCGCACCGTTCCCGAACGCACTGCAATAACGGGTCGATGCTTGAAGCGGACGGAGCAAGCTCCTTCTCCGACTCCCTGTGCCAAAAATCCGTTTAATATATAGTCCCCTGATAGGGGACGTATCAGATATTAAACTGATAAGAACAGATTTTTTTTTTTATATAAGAAACTTTTATTTTTACAAATATCATTTTACATTTTATTTACATTACACACACATAACACCAACTGTATACCCACCCCTTACCTTTTCCACAGACAACACATATACATTCATTATTTACACTTTTATTTACACTATTTACACATTTGCCTCTTACAGGCTCAAGGCGGCCTTCACCCTTCCCCATTTCTTTTCTCCCCTTTTTCTCCCCTCTACCTGGGCGCACACCCTCATCTCCACCTCCACTCTTCTCTCCCACCCCTTGAAACACTGCCCCCCCGTCGTGCCATCTGAGGGATTCAGCATTTTCCTGTTCCTGCTGTCCCACAGGGCCAGCTTCCCCCAGCTCACCAGGAGGCTGAAAACCTCCCTCTCCTCAGCCTTCAGGCTCCCCACCCCGGCAGCCCTCATGACCCCCTCTTTGTCCACTGCTGTGGCCCATACCGGGAGAAACACCACCCTGTTTGCCCTCCCCCAGAACACTCTTGCAAAAGGGCATTCCCATAGGGCATGCCCTCCCGTCTCCTCCCTCCCACACCCCCTGGGGCACAAAGGGCTCCTGGCAGTGCCAGCCCTGTGCATCCTCTCCCTCACCGGTAGTCTTCCCAGACCTCCCAACCAGTTCAGGTCTCCTGCCCGGTTTGGGAGCCACCTGGCCGTCAACCACCTCCATTGCCCTCCGCACCTTTCCACCTCCCTCTCTGCCTCCCTCGTCCTCCTGCCCAGGATCGCTTTGTAGAGGGCCCGATGGTCCCGCAGCCCCTGCGCCATGATGATCTCCCTGTGCGTTCTTAAAAAGAGCACTGCCCTTGTGTACCACGGGGTGTCCTCCGCCCTCGGCCCCCTGTTGTCCCACCCCACCAGCTCCCTCATGGCTGTCCCCACCCACATCTTCATGAGGTGCCGGCACTTGTGGCCTTCATCCCCCACCAGGGTATCAACAATGCCCTTCAGATATAGCACCTCGAGCTTTACGCCCACGTCCACGAGGCCTCTTCCCCCTTTCTCCACTGGCAAAAACAAAACCTCCCGTTTTACCGGCTCCAACCGCCCTCCCCACAGGAAATTAAAAATCAGCCGGTTCAATTTCACCCTGCACACCGCCGGCATCGGAAAAACCCTCCCTAAATAAATCAATTGCGGCAAAAAGTCCGCCTTCACCACTAGTACCTTACCCGTCACTGTTAAAGCTCTCGCCCTCCACAAGCCCACCCTCTTCCTTACCTTTTCCAGGCACTGCTCCCAGTTCAGCCTGTCTGCCCTCTCCCTGCTGAACCGGATCCCCAGCACCTTCATCCCGTCCTCACACACTGCGAGGCCATGCTGTTCCCCCCTCCTCCCTCTCCATCCCTCGGTCACCATCACTGCCGACTTGCTATAGTTAACTTTTGACCCCGACCCACGACAGTACTGGCCCACCAGGCCCATGACCCTCTCTATGTCCCTGTCTGAGGAGACCACCACTGTAGTGTCGTCCGCATACTGCAGCAGCTTTAAGGTCTCTCCCCCGCTGCCTGGGATCTGCAGGCCTCTAAAAACCCTGTCCTGCCTCATCAGTTCTGCCAAGGGCTCTATAAAGCAGACATAGAGCAGTGGGGACAGAGGACACCCCTGTCTCACCCCTCTACCCTGCGACACCGCCGCGCTCAGAGCTCTGTTCACTTTTACCCGGCTGAAGGCCCCCCTATAGAGGGTCCTCACCCAGGAAATGAACCTCACTCCGAACCCCATCCTTCCCAGAACCTGCACCAGGAAGGCGTGGTCGACCCGGTCGAACGCCTTCTGCTGGTCCAGGCCGATCACCCCTACCCCCACCTTCCTGCTTCTCGCCCAGCTCAGCACATCCCTGAGCAAAATTAAGTTTTGGGACCCCATCCTTCCCGGGACCGCACAGATTAACGCAGCCGCCTCTAATCCCCGCAAACTGTTTTCAACTTTCTCCTCTCTTCTGGACCCCCCTCCCCCCCCACCCCCCTCATCACTCACACCTGATGACTTTGTCTCCTTCTTTGAAAAGAAGGTCGATGCTATTCGCAATTCCTTCTCCCAACCCTCCACCCCTGCTGACCCTCCTACCCTCCCCAACTCTCTAACCTCCTTTTCTCCCCTCTCTGACGCCGACACGCTGAAACTCCTTACTTCCCACCGCCCAACCACCTGTCCTCTTGACCCCATCCCCTCTCCCCTCCTACAATCTATATCTGAGGACATTCTCCCTTTTCTCTCCTCTCTAATCAACACCTCCCTCTCTTCCGGCACCATGCCCTCTTCCCTGAAGAGGGCCAGAGTCACTCCCCTCCTCAAAAAACCTACTCTCGATCCCTCTGCCCTGAACAATTACCGGCCTGTCTCTCTTCTTCCCTTTCTCGCTAAAACCCTGGAACGGGCGGTCTGCTCCCAACTGTCCACCTATCTTCTCCACAACAATCTCCATGACCCCAACCAGTCTGGCTTCAAGAGTGGCCACTCCACTGAAACCGCCCTGCTCGCGGTCACTGAGGCACTCCACTCTGCTAAAGCAAAATCCCTCTCCTCTGTCCTCATCTTCCTCGACCTGTCGGCCGCCTTCGATACAGTCAACCATGAGATTCTGCTCTCATCGCTGGCTGGGATGGGTGTCACAGGTTCTGCACTCGCTTGGTTTTCCTCCTACCTCTCTGGTCGCTCCTACCAGGTGACTTGGAGGGGCGCACTCTCCGACCCTCAACCCCTACGAACTGGAGTCCCGCAGGGCTCGGTTCTTGGGCCTCTCCTCTTCTCGCTATACACCATGTCTCTTGGTTCTGTTATCTCTTCCCACGGCTTCTCTTATCACTCCTACGCTGATGACACCCAACTCTTCATTTCCTTCCCCCCTGACACCCAAATCACCACACAGATCTCTGCCTGCTTGGCTGATATCTCTGCATGGATGACTTCCCATCACCTGAAGCTCAACCTTGCCAAAACTGAGCTTCTCTACATCCCTGCTAAGTCCTCTCCGTCAATCGACCTCTCACTGACTGTGGAGGACTTTGTAGTTTCCTCCTCCCGTACGGCAAAGAATCTTGGGGTGACTCTTGATAACTGCCTCTCCCTGGCTCCACAAGTATCCTCCACTGCCAGAACCTGCAGGTTCTTTCTGTTTAATATACGCCGCATCCGTCATCTCCTGACGGAGAAAGCCACCCAGCTCCTAGTCCAGGCGCTCGTCATTTCCCGCCTGGATTACTGCAACTCCCTCCTAGCCGGTCTCCCAGCGTGCGCCATCAAGCCCCTCCAGCTGGTCCAGAATGCTGCAGCCTGCTTGATCACCAGTCAGCCCAGGTCGGCTCATGTCACCCCGCTTCTCATTGGCCTCCACTGGCTTCCTATTCCCGCACGCATCCGATTCAAGGCCCTAGTGTTGGCATTTCAGGCTGCTAAGGGGACTGCCCCACATTACATACAATCCCTGATCACTCCCTACTCCCCAGCTAGACCACTCCGGTCTGCCAGCTCTGGTCGCCTTACGATTCCCTCTCTACGGGCACCTGGCGGTCGAGCTGCACGTTCACGCCTGTTTTCCGTTCTGGTTCCTCAGTGGTGGAATGACTTGCCTACCACTGTCAGGACAGCAGAATCCCTCCCCCTATTTCGACGCAGACTCAAAACACACCTGTTCAAACTCTACCTTAGTCCCCCCTCCTGATTTACCCCGCCCCCCCCTTCTGATACCCCTATCCCTGTCTAAATCCCCCCCCCCCCCTCCCAAAAAAAAAAAGAACCCCCTTGGCCCTGTTGGCCAGCACCTTCCCCAGCACCTTGTAGTCGGTGCAGAGGAGCGTGACTGGCCGCCAGTTCCCCAGATCTTTCCTCTCTCCCTTCTTGAAAAGCAGGTGTATAACCCCCTCCCTCATTGACTGGGGCATTTTCCCCACTTCTCCCACCCGGTTAAACACCTCCACCAGGTCCTCCGCCATTATACCCCAGAAGTGGGTATATAGCTCCCTGGTGATCCCGTCCCTCCCTGGAGTCTTCCCCGCCTTTAGGGAGAACAAGGCTTCCCTTACCTCTTCCATCCCTATCCTCCTCCCCAGAGCTTCCTGATGTCCCTCCCCTACCTTCCTCCAGAGCTGCGCCACCAGCCTGTCCCCCTCCTCTGTGTCCCTCTCCTCCCTACCAAACAGCACAGAATAAAACCGTGCTGCTGCATCCAGCTTTTCCTCCTGCCGTCTTACCTCCCCCTGGTTTGTAGCTAGCGCCTCCATCCATCCCTCGCTTTGGCGCGCACTCACCGCCTTGAAAAAGAAAGGCGTCACCCTCTCGTCCTTTTCCTTCCTCTCCACCCTCGCCAGGAAGGCAAACCGCCTTGCTTTCTCCACATAGTACGCCTTTATTTGCTCTTTTAAGGCCTTGACCTCCTCTGTCCTTACCCTCCCTCCCCTGTTTGCCACGCCCACCCAGTATTGCAATTCAGTCTGCAATACCCACACCCTCTCTCTCTCTTCCCTTCTCCTTGCTATCCCGTATGCCACACAGAACTCTTTTATCCTTACCTTCAGCACCTCCCACCAATCCAGAACACATACAAACTGGGCTTTGAAGGCCTTCCACCCCAAATAAAATTCCCTAAATTGCTCAACAAAACAAAAGTCTTCCAGGAGCTCCGAATTAAAAACCCAAACCCTTTTCCTTTCAGGCTCCCCTCCCTCCAAAATACACTTTATAAAACAATGGTCTGAGGACCAACTAGGCAACACCCCAAAATTTTTCAACTTAAATTTTTTTGAAACAAAAAAATAATCTAACCTTCTCCTGCAGCCCCTGGAGTTTGCCCAGGTAAACCCCTCCCCCTGTCGGCCATCTTTTCTAAAACAATCAAACAAAGCAAATTTGTCCAAAATCTCTTTTTTCAAATAAAGGGCCGAAAAATCCCTCCTCCCTCCCACCATCCCCTCGTCCATAGACACATTAAAATCCCCCCCCAAAATAATATTTCTATTTGTCGCCAACAAATCTGGCAAAACCTTAAAGAACTTAAAACGTTCAGAAATGTTGCACGGGGCATGCACATTTATCAGCCTAAATTTTTCCCCTCCCCACAGAACATCTACCCACATTAGTTTCCCTGGTACTACCGACAGGAATTCCTCTACCAACACACCCCTACCTCGAAACAAAATCCCCAAACCGTCAGCATGGACATTCCCCACTGACCAAACCGAAGGCCCCATCACCCAATCCTTCCTAAACGCGTCTACATCTTTCCCCCCTCCCAAATGACATTCCTGCAGAAAAAACACATCCCAAGGCATCTCTTTTAGGGATAAAAACAGTGCAGCCCGTTTATCCTTTTCCTTTATGCCCCTCGTGTTTAAAGACATACAGATTTTCTCCATTACAGCAATAATATTTTTACTGAGGCTTTCAGCCTACCTCCGTCCAAAAATCTTCTCCATCCCCATCCTGGGTTCCGCCGGCAATGGAGCGTCCGAGTCCCCCATCTCGTTCTCCACCTCCTCGGCCCAGTCCTTGGGCCTGGCTATGGCCTTGACCGGAGCCCTGGCCTTTGCCTGCCTCCCCCCTGGTGGAGCTCCAGCCATCTCAGGCCTCTCCTTCCTCTTCTCTCCCCTCAGCCTGATGACGGCATCCTCCTCCATGGACAGCTCCATGTCGGAGTCGTCGCTGCCCTCATCCGCCGTCTCCCTCCCCTCCCTGCTGCCGAGCTCCAGATCGGTGTCTGGGATCGGGCCTTCCTCGGTGCTAGGCCCCGCTGAGCCCGGTGCAGGCCCTCTCTGCTCCCCCTTCCTGCTTTCCGCCTTGCTGTGCTCTGTTGGGCCTGGTGTAGGCCCCTCCACCTCCGCTGGGCCTGGTGTAGGCCTCTCAGCCTCTGCTGGGCCTGGTGTAGGCCCCTCTGCCTCCTTTGGGCCTGGTATAGGCCCCTCAGCCTCTGCTGGGCCTGATGCAGGCCTGTCAGCCCTCGCCGGGCCTGATGTAGGCCTCTCCGCCTCCTTTGGGCCTGGTGTAGGCCCGTCTGCCTCTGTTGGGCCTGGTGTAGGCCTCACAGCCTCTGCTGGCCCTGGTACAGGCCTCACAGCCCCTGCTGGCCCTGCTGTAGGCGCTGCTCTCTCCTTGGCTGCATCGGCGTAGGTGCGGCGGCGCTCAGGGCATGCCCTCATAAGATGGTCCCCGGAGCCACATACGTTGCAGGTGCGCGGCTCCTTGCACTCGACTGCCATGTGCCCTCGCTGCCGGCAGTTGTGGCAGACCACCAACATGCACCCCGCGTCGACGTGGCCCACCTCCATGCACCTCCGACAAAAAGGAGGCTGCCTGGAATATGAGATGTGGCCCTTCACTCCTTCGACCATGCAGAGGGCCGGAGGATGGAGGTAGCCCTCGTAGCCATGGTCGCTCTCCCGGAGCAGGACCTCGTACACCCTCTGGCCATTCCAGAAGCCGAAGACGTCCCTCCGGTATCTGGGTCCGGCCACCACCCTGGCGAACCTCTCCAGGTACCTCCCGACCGCCTCGTCCGGCACGTTCATATCGAAGAGGTTTATAATCACCACCCTGTGGTTCCTCCTCTCCATGGACTCCACTCTCCATGGCCCCAGGTCTTCCCTCTTGCATCTCTCCATGAATGCCTGGAATGCTTCTGTTCCTCTGAAGGCCATGTCAACGAACTCCTCTCTCCCGTTCCTCTGGATGCCCAAAATATCCCTCTCTGACAGAGAGAACTTCTCCAAAACAAAGCTCTTCACAAATTCTTCCCTCTGGGGCATGCTCCCTGGGGCTCCTGCCCATTTCACCCTTGCAGTGTTTTTTACGGCTCTCCAATTGCTAGATGACATACTTACTGTCGCTTCTCTCCACCACAAACCACTTGATCTTAGCCAAAAGGCCGAGAAGCGATAACCACAAACTGGCCCCTGCCGACGGCGCCCTCCCGGTGGCCCCGGACCGCGCTCGGGGCAGACGCCACCTGGCCCAGGAGCCGGCCCCCCTCCCCGCCTTCCCAAGAACCCTGCGCACGCACTGACTGGCCGGTCGGCGAGCTACCGTAACGACCGGACTCAGCTGGCTCCTCCCACCAAGATCCACTGTCCTCCACTGGCAGGCACAGCCGCCAAAAACACTCAACACACACCGAGTACGCTGTTACGTACTTACTACCGAGTTACTTACTGAATAGCTGCTCTCTAGGCAGCGACCAAAGCTATTTAGCGAGCGGGGCATCGATTGCACGCGGCAAGCAGGCGATAAGCCAGAAACGAGCAAGTCGGCTCGGCTCATCGGCGACTCGCAAGCAACCCGCATACCTGTCGCACATTGCCGTCTGTCCTTAAACCGTTCGAAGTTGCCCCGTCCTGTGGACGGAGCATCCAAAAATAGCACAAACTCAGGTGCGTTCCTCTCCACGGAAATCTTTAGTAAAAGGCGAAAGATTTGTGCGTGCTGAAGAGAAACCCGAGCGAAATGTGACCTTTCAGCGCACCAGGCGCCTCCGGCCCCCTTCCCAGCCACTCCCACTGACCCGGGGTTGCCACTGCCGCCAGCCGGCCGGACAGACAATCCGAGAGGGAAGGTGGGAAAAGCGAGACAGCGCAATAACAACAAACAGTTACGTCCCGCACAGAAAACTACATCATTTTGCTAAAAAACAGAGGCAAGCACACTTACAACAAGGGCACATATTCACCCTATTTACAACACAATTTACATACATACAAAAAAAACAAACAAACAAACAAAAAGGGGGAAGAACAGGGCAACCCACCCACCTAGTAAAGGACAACAAAACACAACCTTTTTTTGCACAAAACTTGGAGAGGCGCACCGTTCCCGAACGCACTGCAATAACGGGTCGATGCTTGAAGCGGACGGAGCAAGCTCCTTCTCCGACTCCCTGTGCCAAAAATCCGTTTAATATATAGTCCCCTGATAGGGGACGTATCAGATATTAAACTGATAAGAACAGATTTTTTTTATATTTAAATTAGTTTATTGGTCCGCACCAAACTCATTTCATTTACATACAAACAATAAACAAACAAAATCCAAACCACATCCTCTTAACAACTGTAAACTCAAAACCCCACCCTCCCCTGAAGTCCCAAAGTCCCAACACATTCCCACTGTACAAACACATTTCAAACCAAACAAAAACAGAACAGAAACAACCATACAACACAAAAGCAGCACCAACAAACAAAAACTTTCAAAAAACATTTTATCCCTCCACTCCAACATCGCCTTACCTTACAAACACTAAACACCAAAAACCAAAACACATCCTCTTGACAAAAGTAAACTCAAAACCCCTCCCTCCCCTGAAGTCCCAAAGTCCCAACATATTCCCACTGTACAAACACATTTCAAACCAAACAAAACCAGAACAGAAAACGCCATACAAAAACAAAGGCAGCACAAACAAACCCACAAACAAAAACCTTCAAAAACCTTATATCCCCCCTTCCATCACTCCCACCCTCCCACACTCCAAAAAAGAAACCCCTTCTTCCCTTCCAGAGAGAAAAACAAAAACAAACACAAAAGCCCCCACCCCGCCGTCACAGGCCAAAACCCCCCACCCCTCCCTCCCCCTTCCTCCTCACAATCCAGGAACGGTACCTCATTCGGGGGCCTCTGCTGGACCGGCCCCTCATCGTACCCACACTCGGACAGGGGGGAAGCCATGTCCCACACCAGGCTCTCACTGCTCGACACATCAGTGGAGTCCCCAGAGTCCAGGTGTAATCCCCCCCTGACCACGCCGAGCCTAACCTTCTTCTTCTTCTTCTTCTTCTTCTCCTTCTCCCCCGGAGATCCGCTCTCCCCGCTTGTGCTCTCCACCGCCAGCTCCTCAATGGCTTCCGCCCAAGTGGGGGTGCGGCTGCGCTTCACCCCCCCCTCCAGGCCTCCTTCCTCCGCCCCAGCTGCCCCTGCGCACACTGCCCCAAAGGCTCTCTCTTGGGGTGCCTTCCCCGCTGCCTCCACTTGGCCCACCACCTCTGCTCCACCCAGGGCCGGCACTGCTCTGCCTGCCTTCCCCTCTCCCCTCCTGGCCCGAGGACGTGGGGTGGGGGGCACTTCTCCCGATGCTGGCGCTGATGAAGCTGAAGCCTCCAGCTCCGACTCCTCCACCACCTCCTCAACCGCCTTCTCTGCCACAGGAGCTACCTCCACCGCTGGCTTGCTTCCCCCTCTCGGCACTCCCTCCTCCACTCCTCCAGGGGGCGCTGCTTCAGCCGGAGCAGCACTGCCCTGCTCACGTCCCCGCTCCTCTGCCTGGCTCTGCTGCCCCTCCCCCTGCGCTTCCTCCTCCCCACCACCAGGGGGAGCTGGCTGTCCTCCTGCTGCCTCGGCGTAGGTGCGCCTCCGGGCTGGGCAGTCCCGGATCAGGTGTTCCCCACTCCCACACAGGTGGCACTTCCTTCCTGCCGGGCACTCGCGTGCCGCATGGCCTTCCTCCCCACATGCCAAACACACAAAGAAACTGCAGTCTTTTCCCATGTGGCCGTACTTGAGGCACCTCCTGCAGTATGTAGGTAGGCCGGAATAGGTTAGAAACCCTTTATCCGGCCCGATGGAAAATACTGCAGGCAGATGCCTCACACCGCCCACCGCTTTTTCTTTTGGCCTAAGCCTCACCAGGACCTGCCTCTTCCCGTTCCACACCCCAAACCGATTCCGCATCCTCACCTCCGGCCTCAACACGGTGCAATATCTTCCGATAAACACCTCCACCTCCCTCGCCGTCACAAACGGGTTGTAAGTAAGCAGGGTAACCAGCTTCACATCACTCGAAAACAGCGGCTCCATATTTATCCCCTTTAAAATCTCTGCCTCCTTCCTTTCTTTGTAGGCCTCGAAAACCTCCAGACACAGGCCCTCACTCTCCAAAGTAACATCAAAAAGACCTCTGCTCGGGTAATCCTGCACGCAGTACATCTTCTCAACGCCAACCTTAAAAAAGTCATTAAACAGCCTTACTATGATGAACTGCAGATCCACCTTCCGTCTCTCCTCCATCGCAACCTGCAGCCGAATTGTATTCCTCCTCCGTAAAGTTCCTCCTGGCATCTCCGGTCCTGGAGCATCCATGGTCCCGCACGAAAAAACTCTGGATCGCAAAAGTTGTCTCCGTCTGATAAGAACAGATACTACACTTGATCTTAGCCAAAAGGCCGAGAATGAGACTTTATTTCACAAACAAGAACCATACAATTCATCAATACATTTTTACATTTCCACATGCCAACCCAGGCCCACCCACTTCCATGCCGCTCAAAAAACTAAATCTAACTCAGAACACAAAATCCCTCCCAACAAAGTTCCCTTCCTGTACATAACACAATCCCGTCTTAAACAAAATCCCTTCATCCCTCCCCCAACACAGTCCCACACACCTATTTAACTAAAACATATTTGCACATCTGTTACACCCCCACATATACAGTCACAACCATCCTATATACTTACATACACAACAAGACAAAACTATACCTCCTTACTTACCTATACTCACCCCTCCTGTAAACCCTCCCAAATACTCTTCCATTTCTCCCTAGCGGCATGGAATCCCCACCTTTCCTCCTCCACCCGAAATCTCCACCCCAACTCAGTCTTAACCCACCTGACTACTCCTTCCACCTTCCCTTCCACGCTACACCTCGCTGCCAGGCAGCGAGCGTCCCACAGGGCCTTCTTCACCAGCGATACTGTGAGAAGCACCACAAAAACGTCCCTGCCTCTGACCCCCTGCAGCCCCTCTCCGAAGAGCACTCCCTTCTGTGTGAGTCCCTGCAGAACCGGGAACCTGCTTTTAATGTCCCCCCACACCGCCTGTGCAAACCCACAGCTCCAAAGCGCATGGTCAACCGTCTCAACCCCAAAACACGTGTTTCTGGGGCAGAAACAATTGCGGGATATGCCATAGCGGTACAGCGTGTCCCTCACTGGCAACCTGTTTAATGCCACCAACCAGTTCAGGTCATTGAGCCTGTTCCCCAGCCTCTTCGCCTGAACCTTTCCCCATACCACTTTCGGCACTCCCACCACCTCCCCCGGCTTCAGTTTAGCCCTCAGCACGCTGTACAAGTCCCTGTGCGAGACGGCCAAACCCGGGTCCTGGCACTCCTCATTTCTCCTCGCCCATCTCATTGCGTGCCAATAGTGGCTGGGCCTGGTCTCTGCCTTCGGCACCAGATTCTGCCACGCACACAGCTGCCTCATAAACCCCCCAAACCAAAACCGCACAAAATACTGGTGCTTGTGCTGCAGTGGGGCAGTGAGCGCCGTACACAAGTTGCAAAAGAAAAGGGTGTCAAATTTCAGCCCTAAGCACGGCACGTCACGCCCTCCCTCCAATACCGGCTGATACATGCGGGCTCGCTGAACGTACTCATACGAGCCCCACAGAAAACGAAAAACAGCCCTCGTCA
Source organism: Conger conger (assembly GCF_963514075.1). NCBI lineage: Eukaryota > Metazoa > Chordata > Actinopteri > Anguilliformes > Congridae > Conger > Conger conger. Next base: position 138,844 of record NC_083771.1, on the reverse strand, counting down.
GGCTTTTACGCTGCCTAGCTGGCAAAGGAAACACCAAACTCAAAAAAACCAAAGACGAAAGAACCTCGGCCTTCAGCACCGTGGTCTTCCCCATGAGGGACAGAGGCCGCTGCTGCCACAAGCCTAGCTTCCTCCTGGCCATCGCAATCCTCTTGCCCCAATTCAACCCGCTACTGTCCCCTTCCATAAAATCCACCCCCAGCACCCTTAAAGGGCCAGCGCAGACCTCCATCCCACCTAGACTGTCCCTCCTTCCTGCCCAGGCTCCGAAAAATTTAATCTTACACTTACCTATATTTAATGCAGACCCAGATGCCCTCCCAAACTGGCCTACCAGCTCAAGAGCACACTCTACACTCCTGTCGCTAGTGACAAACAACGTCATGTCGTCTGCATATGCTGACATCTTTAAAACTGCTCCCCCACTACCTGGGAGCCACACCCCCTCCACTCTCCTATCCGCACGCATTGCAGCTGCCAGGGGCTCCAAATACAAAACATACAGCAGGGGGGACAGGGGGCAACCCTGTCTCACGCCCCTTGTCTGCAACACAAAATCTCCTAAAAACCCGTTTATCTTAACTTGGCTGCCAACTCCGGAATAAAGTATACTTACCCACCTTCTAAAATTGGCGCCAAAACCCAACCTCTCCAAAACTCTAAACAAAAAACTATGGCAGACCCTGTCAAAAGCCTTCTCCTGGTCCAGACTCACCAGGACCAGAGGAAGGCCTCTGTCCTCCACCCAGCTCACCACATCCCTAACCAGCTGCAGGTTGAACAGCACAGACCTACCCTCCACCCCACACGTCTGATCGCTATGGATCACGTGCGGCATGGCCTTGCCCAACCTTGCAGCTAGGGCCCGAGCAATTATCTTGTAGTCGACCCCTAACAAAGTCAGGGGCCGCCAGTTGCTCAGCTCCTCAGGGTCTCCTTTCTTATACAGGAGGGACACCACCCCTTCCCTCATAGAAGGGCTTAACTGCCCTCCCGCAAATATTTCCTCCACCACCTTTAAGAACTCAGCCCCCAGCAACTCCCAGTTCTCCACATAAAACTCCCTGCCCATCCCGTCCTTGCCAGGGACCTTCCGCCTGCTCATCCCTTTCAGGGCCTCCCACAACTCCTGTTTGGAGAACGGGAGCTCTAGCTCCGCCCTCACAGCCTCCGGAACTCGTCTGTCGAGGAACCCCAGAAAGTGATCCCCCCACTGCTGGTCCACCTCCTGCTCGCCAAACAGCTGCTGGTAAAAAGATGCGGCGACCCCTAACATCTCCCCGCTGTCCGTGTGCAGCTCCCCTTTCTGCCCCCTAAGCCCACCTACAGCTGTCCTGGCCGTCGCCGCCCTCACCGTCTGAAAAAAGAAGGCACTGCACCTCTCGTCCTTCTCAAAGCGCTCTTTCCATGCCTTGAAACAAAAAATGCCTGCCCTTTTCTCGCACCACCTCCTCTGCCACTGCTTCAGCTCATCCACCTCCTGCACCCTCAGCTCACAACCCTTATTCCACTCCTCATAAAGGTCTTGCAGCCTCCTTCTCACAGCCCGAAACTCCCCCACATCTTTATCCCTTTTCCGCTTCATATACCTCCTTGCTAAAATTCCCACCCGCCTTTTGATGCTCTCCCACCAGTCCACCCAAGACCCATAGAGCGGCCTCAGGTTCTGCCAGCCCTGGTACGCCCATTGCAGCTGCTTCCTAAACTCGTCGTCCCCCACTATCCCCTCGTTCAGTTTCCAGTACCCCCTGCCAAAGGTCCTACTGGAAACTAAAACCCCCACAGTAAGTGCCAAGTGGTCAGAAAACCACACTGGAGTCACAAAACCAAAACTTATTCTTTGCCCCTTCTGTAAAAAAATATAATTGATGCGACTCTGGCTCCCCCTTGTGTTCACCCAGGTCACGCCAGGGCCCTGCTTATTCACAACCCGATAAGCATCCTCCAAATTAAACCCCTGTACAACAGAACATAATCCCCTGAGGCTCGCATCCTTCCCCTTATCAATACTGGTATTGAAATCCCCCCCCAAAATCAAAAACCTTGTCGAGCACAGCAATGCGTCAAACCCCGAAAACACCTCCCTCCTGCCAACCGGGTCAGCGGGGGCGTACACGTTGACCACCCTGTATTTTGTATTCCCCCAGTCAAAATCAACTAATAACACCCTGCCCTGCACGGCAGACAAACAATGTACGATCTTAAAATCCCTCCCACCAAACAAAACCCCCACTCCAGTGGAATGAACTCCCCCCACACTCCATCTTGACTCCCCTCTCCCCCACTCCTTAGAAAACCGTTTACAATCTGCCCCATCCCTCAGATGCACCTCTTGCAGGAGGCAGATATGAAAATCCAACAATGAGAGGTGTGCAAATACCGCCCCCCTCTTCTCTTTATTCTGCAACCCCCTCACATTGACGGTCGTTATTTTGAGTTCCGCCATGTTTCCAGTGTACATGACCAAATCCCCTTTACTCTCTTTCCTCCCTATCATCCAATACAAACCCCTCCATGTCCCACTCGAGGGGGGACTCCCCTCCCAGGCCCATGTCCGAGTTGTCCTCCAGCAGCGACTCCTCAGCCACGTATGTCAGAGCCGCATAGCGGTTCGACAAATTGACCTCCGAGCCAGACTTGTGCAGCTTGGAGGGATCGGAGTCCTCGAAAGAGGCCCGCTTCCTCCCTGCCACTCTTGCCCACTGCATGCTGTCCTCTGCAGGCTCCGTGTCCCCCCAAGCAAGCGGGGTTCCCAGATCCCCGGAGGCCAACCCAGCAATATCCACCTCCGCCTGAGCTGGACCATGACCTGGAGCTGGATTCGGGACTGGAGCTGGTTCGGGGACTGGAGCTGGTTCGGTGACTGGAGCTGGTTCGGGGACTGGAGCTGGTTCGGTGACTGGAGCTGGTTCGGGGACTGGAGCTGGATCAGGGACCGGAGCCGGAAGATCCTTCCCTCCCACCTGCTTGCCTCGAAAAGCAGCCGCTGCTGCCCTGCGGAAGCGCTGCGCTAACCCGGAATGAACCGGGCTGTCCGGGCTCTCCGGAATAACCACGCCCGGAACCGGATCGGGAGCCGGGCCAGCGACCGGAGCTAGCGCTGCAGTGGAAAACGCCTTGTGCCGTCCCTTCCCTCCACCTGGTTCAGGTGCAGCCTGAGCAGGAGCAGGAGCAGGGCCTCCTTTCAGAGGCCGTGCAGACGCCCCAGCCGACAAAGGAGCTACAGGAACCGAGCCAACAACAGCACGCGCGCAGGCAGGGACTTTCGACGGGCCTGGTATTTCCTCATCAAGGGACCCCCTCCGGGAATCCGGTCCTGGCTCGTGCTTTGCCTTTCTCTTGCCCTCTCCTCCGGTAACAGGATGAGTCCCCTTGGCGCTCCTCTCTCCTCCACCACCAGGGGGATCCACGGCCTCGTCCTCCACCTCACAACCAGCCCCTCCCATTACCTCCGCGTAGGTCTTCCTCCGTTCCGGGCACGCCCGAAACAGGTGCAGCGTGCTGGAACAAAGGCTGCAGCTTTTAGGCGCGGCACATTCCTTGGCCTGGTGATCCTCAGCTCCACAATTCCTACAATTGCTTGCCTTACAGTCCTCTTTCAAGTGACCGTATAGGCCGCAACGCCTGCAGTATACTGGCATTCCCGGGTAATAGAGATATCCCCTATCCGGGCCTATGGCAAAACTCCCAGGAGGGTGTTTGTACCCACCAGCGCTAAGCGAATCCGTTTTGAATTTAACCATGTAACGCCTCTTTCCAGTCCAAAACCCATACTTGTTCTTCACTTTGGAGCCCTCCTTCACTTCTGCGCAATAGCGGTGCAAAAAACATAAAATGTCCGACTCCAACACAAAAGGATTATACAAATGAATCACTAAAGGCCTGAGGGGCCTGGAATACAGCAGCCAGACCGTGACTCCTCTCAAAACTGCATTATCCCTAGCCTCCTTGAATCGGTGGTAGAAATTCAAACAGTCCACTTCCGTAACAAAAGTTAAATCAAACAGGCCTCTACTTGGCACATCTTGTAGACAAAAAACAGAATCAGGCTCCAAAGCAAACAGACCTTTGATGATCTTCTCCACGAAAAAATCCAGCGTCACCGTCTCTCTCATCCCTTCCGAAACCTCGAACCTGACGGTATTCCTCAACCGCACCCGGTGGGTCGGCACCTCTTCGTCCTCCAAAGACATCGCTCCCGCGAAGAACAGATACTACACTTGATCTTAGCCAAAAGGCCGAGAAGCGATAACCACAAACTGGCCCCTGCCGACGGCGCCCTGCCGGTGGCCCCGGACCGCGCTCGGGGCAGACGCCACCTGGCCCAGGAGCCGGCCCCCCTCCCCGCCTTCCCAAGAACCCTGCGCACGCACTGACTGGCCGGTCGGCGAGCTACCGTAACGACCGGACTCAGCTGGCTCCTCCCACCAAGATCCACTGTCCTCCACTGGCAGGCACAGCCGCCAAAAACACTCAACACACACCGAGTACGCTGTTACGTACTTACTACCGAGTTACTTACTGAATAGCTGCTCTCTAGGCAGCGACCAAAGCTATTTAGCGAGCGGGGCATCGATCGCACGCGGCAAGCAGGCGATAAGCCAGAAACGAGCAAGTCGGCTCGGCTCATCGGCGACTCGCAAGCAACCCGCATACCTGTCGCACATTGCCGTCTGTCCTTAAACCGTTCGAAGTTGCCCCGTCCTGTGGACGGAGCATCCAAAAATAGCACAAACTCAGGTGCGTTCCTCTCCACGGAAATCTTTAGTAAAAGGTAGTTTTATTGGTTTTTATAATTTCTCTGAACAATTTAAAATCTTTTTTCTTTTTTAAAACACACTCAATAACACAAAACAAATCATTTAGAACAAACACTTAAACCAAAGGGAACAAAGACATCAAAACAATGAATGAAAAACAAATTTTAAGAAAAAGTGATTAAAAAAAAATAGTCACAAAACACAAAATCAATATGTGATTCAAAGAAAACAAAGGTGGATTAAAACACCAAGAAAAAGGAAAGTCCATTTCGCTCAGGTTTGCTGTCCTGAGAGGCTTCTGTGTCCCTTGGAGGGGGGTGGACTATATGATAAGTTCTTTCCAGTGGTCCACCCCCCACTTCTCTCTCGCCAGATTCTTGTTAGTGTGCATGTCCACCAGAATGCCGTCCTGGAGGAGGTTTTGGATCCTCCTCCGGAGAGTGACCAGGTCTACAGTTTTCTGGTAGACCTTGATGTTCCTCGTCTCCCACAGGACCTGCTTCACGGTGTTGATGATCCTCCACTGACGCTGGAGCACGGTGGTCTTGCATCCCCCCGGCGGACCGTAGAGGATGCCCTCAGCCATCAGGGAGGACCTCGGCAGGAACCTGCTTAGGGAGACAGAGGAACAAACAAGGCCCCAGACCCCCCTGGCCACGGAGCACTCCCAGAACAGGTGGTGAATGTGTTCTGAGTCAGTGCATCCGTGGGGGCAGCGTTCAGACAGGGCTAAGTGCCGGCGATACATAAATGTTCTGGTGGGGAGACACCTATGGGCTGTCATCCAGGCAATGTCTTTTTGTTTGTTTGTGAGACACTTATGTGTCACATTTGCCCAGATGACTTGCGGGTCCAGGTCTGCCCCCCCCCTCGGGAGCGTTACAATTTCTCCAGATCTTAAATGAGCCATAATCATTTTATAGCTCCACGAGGTTAGGCCAGCCCTGGGCAGATCCGTCCTGTAGGCAAAGTCCTTCAGGGCTCGGTAGACGTAGGGGGGGTCCCAGCTATAAGGTATGGTGAGGTCCAGCACACCCAAGCCCATTGCTCTGAGGAAGGGGGTGGCATAGTACCTGGCAAAGGTACCAGAGGCCTTACCCACCTTCCCTGCATTCTGGACAAGGGTGGCCAGACCCTGCACCATAATGATGTTGACAATGTCTGGGACCCCCCGCCCCCCATTCCGCTCCTCTTTGAGGAGGGTGACGCGTTTAAGTTTTTCCATGGTGCTCCCCCAGACAAAGCGGAAAGCCATCCGGGTGATTAGCTTCCCGGTGGCTTTGTCCGGGGGAAACACCCTCCCCACATAGAGCAGAATGGGTAGGACAATTGCCTTCAGGACAAGGAAATCTTTAGTAAAAGGCGAAAGATTTGTGCGTGCTGAAGAGAAACCCGAGCGAAATGTGACCTTTCAGCGCACCAGGCGCCTCCGGCCCCCTTCCCAGCCACTCCCACTGACCCGGGGTTGCCACTGCTGCCAGCCGGCCGGACAGACAATCCGAGAGGGAAGGTGGGAAAAGCGAGACAGCGCAATAACAACAAACAGTTACGTCCCGCACAGAAAACTACATCATTTTGCTAAAAAACAGAGGCAAGCACACTTACAACAAGGGCACATATTCACCCTATTTACAACACAATTTACATACATACAAAAAAAACAAACAAACAAACAAAAAGGGGGAAGAACAGGGCAACCCACCCACCTAGTAAAGGACAACAAAACACAACCTTTTTTTGCACAAAACTTGGAGAGGCGCACCGTTCCCGAACGCACTGCAATAACGGGTCGATGCTTGAAGCGGACGGAGCAAGCTCCTTCTCCGACTCCCTGTGCCAAAAATCCGTTTAATATATAGTCCCCTGATAGGGGACGTATCAGATATTAAACTGATAAGAACAGTTTTTTTTTTTTTTTTTTTTTTTTTGTTTAAGAAACTTTTATTTTACAAATTACATTTTATTTACATTACATACACATAACGCCAACAGTATACCCCCCAGACAATACATATACATTCATTATTTACACTTTTATGTACACTATTTACACTTTTGCCTCTTTACAGGCTCAAGGCGTCCTTCACCTTTTCCCATATCTTCTCACCCCTTTTTTTTCCCTCTCCCCGGGCGCACACCCTCATCTCCATCTCCACCCTTCTCTCCCACCCCTTGACACACTGCACTCCTGTCATGCCATCTGAGGGATTCAACATCTTTTTATTTCTGCTGTCCCACAGGGCCAGTTTCCCCAAGCTCACTAGGAGGCTGAAAACCTCCCTCCCCTCATCTTCCAGGCTCTCCACCCCAGCAGCCCTCATGACCCCCTCTTTTTCCACTGCTGTGGCCCATACCGGGAGAAACACCCCCCTGTTTGCCCTTCCCCAGAACACTCTTGCGAAAGGGCATTCCCATAGGGCGTGCCCTCCCGTCTCCTCCCTCCCACAGCCCCTGGGACACAGCGGACTCCTGGCAGTGCCAGCCCTATACATCCTCTCCCTCACTGGTAGTCTTCCCAGGCCTCCCAGCCAGTTCAGGTCTCCTGCCCGGTTTGGGAGCCACCTGGCCGTCAACCACCTCCACTGCCCTCCACACCTTTCCACCTCCCTCTCTGCCTCCCTCGTCCTCCTACCCAGGATCGCATTATATAGGGCTCTATGGTCCTGTAACCCCTGTGCCCTGATGAGCTCTCTATTTGCCCTCCAGACCATCATTGCCCTTGTATAACACCACGGGGTGTCCTCGGCCCTCTGTTGTCCCACCCCACCAGCTCCCTCATGGCCGTCCCCACCCACATCCTCATGAGGTGCCGGCACTTGTGGCCCTCATCTCCCACCAGTGTGTCGAAAATGCTCTTTAGATGTAAAACATCCAGCTTTAAGCCCACGTCCACTAGGCCTCTTCCCCCTTTCTCCACCGGCAAAAATAACACATCCCGCTTTACCGGCTCCAACCGCCCTCCCCACAAGAAATAAAAAATCAGCCGGTTCAGCCTCACCCTGCACACCGCCGGTATCGGAAAAACTTTCCCTAAATAAATTAATTGTGGCAACAAGTCTGCCTTCACCACTAGTACCTTACCTGTCAAAGTCAACGCTCTCGCCCTCCACAAGCCCACCCTCCTCTTTATCTTTTCCAGGCACTGCTGCCAGTTCAGCCTATCCGCCCTTTCTCTGCTGAATCGAACCCCCAGCACCTTCATCCCGTCTTCGCACGTTGCCAGGCCCTGCTCCTCCCCCCTTCTCCCTCTCCATCCCTCGGTCACCATCACTGCCGACTTGCTATGATTTATTTTCGACCCCGACCCCCTACAGTACTGGCCCACCAGGCCCATGACCCTCCCTATGTCCCCGTCTGAGGAGACCACTACTGTGGTGTCGTCCGCATACTGCAGCACCTTTACCCTCCCCCCCCCGCTGCCTGGGATTTGCAGGCCTTTGAACTCCCTGTCCTGCCTCATCAGCTCCGCCAGGGGCTCTATGACACATACGTATAAAAGCGGGGACAAAGGACACCCCTGCCTCACCCCCCTACCCTGCCTCACCTGCGCACTCAGGGCTCCATTCACCCTCACCCGGCTGAAGGCCCCGTTGTAGAGGGTCCTCACCCAGGCGATAAAGCCCTCCCCGAACCCCATCCTGCCCAGCACCTGCACCAGGAAGGCATGGTCCACCCGGTCGAACGCCTTCTGCTGGTCCAAACCGATCACCCCTACCCCCACTTTCCTGCTCCTCGCCCAGCTCAGCACATCCCTTAGCAAGATCAAATTCTGGGACCCCATCCTTCCTGGGACCGCACAGGTTTGATCCGGCCCCAGAACCTCCCCCAGCACCCCCTTGGCCCTGTTAGCCATCACCTTCCCCAGCACCTTGTAGTCGGTGCAGAGGAGTGTGACTGGCCGCCAGTTCCCCAGATCTGTCCTCTCTCCCTTCTTGAACAAAAGGTTTATTACCCCCTCCCTCATAGATAGGGGCATTTTCCCCACTTCTCCCACCCGGTTCAAAACCTCCACCAAATCTTCGGCCATTATTCCCCAGAAGTGGGTGTACAACTCCCTGGTGATCCCGTCCCTCCCTGGAGTCCTCCCCACTTTTAGGGAGAACAAGGCCTTCCTTACCTCTTCCTGACCTATCTTCCTCCCCAGGGCCTCCTGCTGTCCCTCCCTTACCTTCCTCCAGAGCTTCCCTACCAGCCTGTCCCCCTCCTCTGTGTCCCTCTCCTCTCTCCCAAACAGCACAGAGTAGAAACGCGCTGCTGCGTCCAGCTTCTCCTCTTGCTTCCTAACCTCCCCCTGGCCTGTCATTATCGCCTCCATCCATCCATCATTTTGGCGCTCCCTCACCGCTTTAAAAAAGAAAGGCGTTACCTTTTCGTCCCTTTCCCTCCTCTCCACCCTTGCCAGGAAGGCAAACCGCCTTGCTTTCCCTATATAGTGTGCTTTTATGTTCTCTTTTAAGGCCTTGACCTCCTCTGTCCTTACCCTCCCTCCCCTGTTTGCCAGGCCCACCCAGTATTGTAACTCGCTCTGCAGTGCCCACACCCTCTCTCTCTCTTCCCTCCTCTTCGCTATACCATAGGCCACACAGAACTCCCTCACCCTTTGCTTCACCACCTCCCACCACTCCAAGATGCAGGAAAATTGGGCTTTGAAGGCCTTCCACCCCAAATAAAATTCTACAAACTGCTCCACAAACACCGCATCTTCCAGGAGTTCAGCATTAAAGCTCCACATCCTGCTTTTCTCCCGTTCCCCTCCCTCTAAAATGCATTTTATTGCGCAATGGTCGGAGGACCAGCTTGGCACCAGCACAAAATTTTTTAACTTAAACGCCTTTGAAACAAAAAAATAATCCAGCCTTCTCCTACAGCCCCTGGAGTTCGCCCATGTAAACCCCTCCCCCTGTCGGCCATTTTCCCTAAACCCATCAAACAAAGAAAACCTAACTAAAATCTCTTTTTCTAAATAACTAACTGAAAAATCCCTCCTTCCTCCCACTATCCCTTCATCCACAGCCACATTAAAATCCCCTCCCAAAATTATACCTCTATTCGTGGCCAACAAATCCGGCAACAACTTAAAAAAAGCCAAACGCTCAGAAATGTTGCACGGGGCATGCACGTTTATGAGCCGTAGTTTCTCCCCCCCCCACAAAACATCCACACACAGGAGCTTTCCTGGGACTATGGTCAGGAATTCCTCTACCATTACCCCCCTTCCCTTAAACAAAATCCCCAAGCCATCCGCGTGTACATTGCCCACTGACCAAATTGAAGGCCCCAAAACCCAATCCCTTCTAAAAATAGCCACGTCCTTCCCCCCTCCCAAATGGCATTCTTGCAGGAAACATACATCAAAAGGGACCTCTTTCAATGATAAAAACAGTCCCACTCTTTTGTCCCGTTCCTTTATGCCCCTGGCATTTAGAGACATGAAAGTCCTCTCCATTACTAAGAGTGTATTAATGTAATTATTGGCCTCCGGCCTACCTCCGTCCGAAAATCTTCTCCATGGCCACCCTCGGATCCGTTGGCAGTGGAGCCTCCGCACTCCCCATCTCCTTCTCCACCTCTTCGGCCCAGTCCTTGGGCCTCGCCATGGCTTCGGTAGGGGCCCTTGCCTTAGCCTGCCTCCCACCCGGTGGAGCTCCAGCCATCTCAGGCCTCTCCTTCCTCTTCTCTCCCCTCAGCCTGATGACGGCATCCTCCTCCATGGACAACTCCATGTCGGAGTCGTCACTGCCTTCCTCCGCCGTCTCCCTCCCCTCCATGCTGTCGGGACCCAGATCGGTGTCTGGGATCGGGCCCTCCTCGGTGCTAGGCCCCGCTGGGCCTGGTGTAGGCTCCTCCGCCTCCATTGGGCCTGGTGTAGGCCCCTCCACCTCCGCTGGGCCTGGTGTAGGCCCCTCTGCCTCCTTTGGGCCTGGTATAGGCCCCTCAGCCTCTGCCGGGCCTGATGCAGGCCTCTCAGCCCTCGCCGGGCCTGATGTAGGCCTCTCCGCCTCCTTTGGGCCTGGTGTAGGCCCGTCAGCCCCTGTTGGGCCTGATGTAGGCCTCTCCGCCTCCTTTGGGCCTGGTGTAGGCCTCTCAGCCTCTGTTGGGCCTGGTGTAGGCCTCTCAGCCTCTGTTGGGCCTGGTGCAGGCCTCTCCACCCCCGCTGGCCCTGGTGTAGGCGCTGCTCTCTCCCTGGCTGCGTCGGCGTAGGTGCGGCGGCGCTCAGGGCATGCCCTCATGAAGTGGTCCCCAGAGCCGCAGACGTTGCAGGTGCGCGGCTCCTTGCACTCGGCCGCCATGTGCCCTCGCTGCCGGCAGTTGTGGCAGACCACCAACATGCACCCCGCGTCGACGTGGCCCACCTCCATGCATCGCCGACAAAAAGGAGGCTGCCTAGAATAGGAGATGTGGCCCTTCACTCCTTCGACCATGCAGAGGGCCGGAGGATGGAGGTAGCCCTCGTAGCCATGGTCACTCTCCCGCAGCAGGACCTCGTACACCCTCTGGCCGTTCCAGAAGCCGAAGACGTCCCTCCGGTATCTGGGTCCGGCCACCACCCTGGCGAACCTCTCCAGGTACCTCCCGACCGCCTCATCTGGCACGTTCATGTCGAACAGGTTGATGATGACCACCCTGTGGTTCCTCCTCTCCATGGACTCCACCCGGAAAGCCCCCAGATCTTCCCTTTTGCATCTCTCCATGAATGCCTGGAATGCTTCTGGTCCTCTGAAGGCCATGTCAACGAACTCCTCTCTCCCGTTCCTCTGGATGCCCAAAATATCCCTCTCTGACAGAGAGAACTTCTCCAAAACAAAACTCTTCACGAATTCTTCCCTCTGGGGCATGCTCCCTGGGGCTCCTGCCCATTTCACCCTTGCAGTGTTTCTTACGGCTCTCCAATTGCTAGATGACATACTTACTGTCGCTTCTCTCCACCACACACCACTTGATCTTAGCCAAAAGGCCGAGAAGCGATAACCACAAACTGGCCCCTGCCGACGGCGCCCTCCCGGTGGCCCCGGACCGCGCTCGGGGCAGACGCCACCTGGCCCAGGAGCCGGCCCCCCTCCCCGCCTTCCCAAGAACCCTGCGCACGCACTGACTGGCCGGTCGGCGAGCTACCGTAACGACCGGACTCAGCTGGCTCCTCCCACCAAGATCCACTGTCCTCCACTGGCAGGCACAGCCGCCAAAAACACTCAACACACACCGAGTACGCTGTTACGTACTTACTACCGAGTTACTTACTGAATAGCTGCTCTCTAGGCAGCGACCAAAGCTATTTAGCGAGCGGGGCATCGATCGCACGCGGCAAGCAGGCGATAAGCCAGAAACGAGCAAGTCGGCTCGGCTCATCGGCGACTCGCAAGCAACCCGCATACCTGTCGCACATTGCCGTCTGTCCTTAAACCGTTCGAAGTTGCCCCGTCCTGTGGACGGAGCATCCAAAAATAGCACAAACTCAGGTGCGTTCCTCTCCACGGAAATCTTTAGTAAAATGTGGTTTTATTGGTTTTTTTACATTTCTTTACATTTTAAAATTCTTTTTCTTTTTTTAAAACACACTAATTAACACAAAATAATCATTTAATCAAGAACTTAAACTAATGAAACAAAGACATCAAAGGAATGAAAACAAACTTAAAGAAAGAGTGATTACAAAATATTACAAAGAGACCTTACAAAACTTAACAAAATCAATTTCAACAATAAAGAAACTAAGGTGAATTAAAGGACGAGAAAATAGTAAAGAAAGAGTCCATTCCGCTCAGGTTTGGTTGTCCCGAGAGGCTTCTGTGTCCCTTCTGTGTCCCTTGGAGGGGGGTGGACTATATGATAAGTTCTTTCCAGTGGTCCACCCCCCACTTCTCTCTCGCCAGGTTCTTGTTAGTGTGCATGTCCACCAGAATGCCGTCCTGGAGGAGGTTTTGGATCCTCCTCCGGAGAGTGACCAGGTCTACAGATGTTTTCTGGTAGACCTTGATGTTCCTCGTCTCCCATAGGACCTGCTTCACGGTGTTGATGATCCTCCACTGACGCTGGAGCACGGTGGTCTTGCATCCCCCCGGCGGACCGTAGAGGATGCCCTCAGCCATCAGGGAGGACCTCGGCAGGAACCTGCTTAGGGAGACAGAGGAACAAACAAGGCCCCAGACCCGCCTGGCCACGGAGCACTCCCAGAACAGGTGGTGAATGTGTTCTGAGTCAGTGCATCCGTGGGGGCAGCGTTCAGTCAGGGCTAAGTGCCGGCGATACATAAATGTTCTGGTGGGGAGACACCTATGGGCTGTCATCCAGGCAATGTCTTTTTGTTTGTTTGTGAGACACTTATGTGTCACATTTGCCCAGATGACTTGCGGGTCCAGGTCTGGCCCCCCCCTCGGGAGCGTTACAATTTCTCCAGATCTTAAATGAGCCATAATCATTTTATAGCTCCACGAGGTTAGGCCAGCCCTGGGCAGATCCGTCCTGTAGGCAAAGTCCTTCAGGGCTCGGTAGACGTAGGGGGGGTCCCAGCTATAAGGTATGGTGAGGTCCAGCACACCCAAGCCCATTGCTCTGAGGAAGGGGGTGGCATAGTACCTGGCAAAGGTACCAGAGGCCTTACCCACCTTCCCTGCATTCTGGACAAGGGTGGCCAGACCCTGCACCATAATGATGTTGACAATGTCTGGGACCCCCCGCCCCCCATTCCGCTCCTCTTTGAGGAGGGTGACGCGTTTAAGTTTTTCCATGGTGCTCCCCCAGACAAAGCGGAAAGCCATCCGGGTGATTAGCTTCCCGGTGGCTTTGTCTGGGGGAAACACCCTCCCCACATAGAGCAGAATGGGTAGGACAATTGCCTTCAGGACAAGGATCTTACCCGCCATGGTCAAGGGCCGTGCACTCCAGCTCCTGATTTTATTTTGGACGTGGCGGAGGGCTCCCTCCCAGCTGGTTCTCCCTCCTCCGTCAGCCTGGAAGGTCACCCCCAGGAGCTTGATGGTATTCCTACGTACAGGGAAGGAAACGGTCAGCTCCTCACTCCAATATGGAGACAGAAACAGTTCACTCTTGTCCCTGTTGACCAGGGCGCCAGTGGCCACACAGAAGTCGTCCAACACCTTGGTGGCACAAGCGATAGAACGACTGTCTGTGGCGACGATGGCAATGTCGTCCATGTACGCCATCACCTTTAGCCGTTCCCCCCCCCGCTCCAGGGAGTGGATAGCCCACCACCCCTGGATTGGCCCTGATGGCCTGGAGGAACGGTTCCAGGTAGATGACGTACAGGAGAGATGCTAGAGGGCACCCCTGCCTGACGCCAGACCTGACATCGAACGGGGCAGAGGGCTGTCGATTGACAACCACTCTGCCCGTTATGTCTGTCAGACAGATCTTTGTCCAGCGCAGGAGGGGGCCAGGAATGTTCATTTTTTCTAGCACTCTCTCCAAGCACACATGACTCACCCGGTCAAATGCCTTCTCTTGATCGAGACTGAGAAGGCACAAGGGGGACCTCCACTCCCCGGAGTGGATGATTAGATCCCTCGTGAGGAGCAGGTTGTCATTTATGGACCTCCCCTGCACGCTGCAGGTCTGGTCCGGTCCGATCACCGATGTTATCAGGCCTTGGAACCTCCCCATCAGCGCCTTCGCCATGATCTTATAATCGACTGAGAGGAGGTTGATCGGCCGCCAGTTGCGGAGGTCCTTCAGGTCCCCCTTCTTTGGGACAAGAGCTACTGAGCTCTGTCTCAGTGAGGCGCCTAACCGCCCCTCCCTGTACGCAGCCCTGAACACTTCCGCCACGTCCCCCTTCAGGAGATCCCAGTGAGCCTGGTAAAACTCAGCTGGGATTCCGTCAGGGCCCGGAGCTTTGTGTGTATTCAGGGAGTGCACGGCCCTGGTGAGCTCCTCAGTGCTCAACTCCGCCTCCATCTGCTCATCTCCCAGGCGTCTGTCCAGGCAGCCCAGGAAGGTGTCCATGAGAGCCCCGTCTGAGGGCCTCTCGCTGTAAAGGCCCTCGTAGAACTCCCTGGCCACCTCCCGGACCTCCGCCTCTTCAGACACCACCACCCCTCTGCTGTTATAGAGAGACAAGATGTTATTCGTCTTGGTTCGTGCCCTGCGGAAGAAGAACCGCGTGCACTTCTCATCCTCCTGGAGGCCCTGGAGTTTGGAGCGGAAGGTCTGTTTCTTCCGCTCTTCCCGGTAGAGGGTGGTGAGGCTCTGCCGAGCTTGTGCAATTTCGCTGCTGACATCCAGGCCTCGGGACTGGAGGAGGCTTAGTCTTTGGAGGGCAGCATTGTGGCGTTCAAAAACTGCCCTCCCTTCCTTCGCCTTCCTCCGCCCGACTGCCCGGAAGTAGCCCCGCACTCGCTCCTTCACCATCTCCCACCACTCCACCGGGGAGTCAAAGAGATGTTTCAGACTCACCCACTCCAGGTATCTTCTCGAGAAGGAGAGACGCACCTGGGGGTCTTGGAGATGGCTGATATTCATCCGCCAGAGCCCCTTACCCACAAAAAGGGGGAAGAACAGGGCAACCCACCCACCTAGTAAAGGACAACAAAACACAACCTTTTTTTGCACAAAACTTGGAGAGGGGCACCGTTCCCGAACGCACTGCAATAACGGGTCGATGCTTGAAGGGGATGGAGCAAGCTCCTTCTCCGACTCCCTGTGCCAAAAATCCGTTTAATATATAGTCCCCTGATAGGGGACGTATCAGATATTAAACTGATAAGAACAGATTTTTTTTTATTTATTTTTTTTGTATTTAAATTAATTTATTGGTCCGCACCAAACACATTACACATCACATTCCCTTACAACACTGAACAACAAAACCCAAATCACATCGTCTTGACAAAAGTAAACTCAAAACCCCCCCCTCCCCTAAAGTCCCCAAAGTCCCAACACATTCCCACTGTACAAACACATTTCAATACAAACAAAAACAGAACAGAAACCAGCAACACAACCAAGAACAGAAACAAAAACAGAACCACAACCAAACCCCTCAAAAAACATTATATCACCCCCTTCCATCGCTCCCATGCAGCGTGGAAACCCCAGCTCAGCACCTCCCATCCGAAGCGCCGCTCCACCTCCGCCTCCACCATCCGCACCACCCCCCTCCCTGTCCACCCCGTCTTCACCGCCCCCCTCTCCCCCCGCGCCCCCCACAGCTTCTGCTTCGCCAGGCTCAGCAGCAGCAGTGTCTGAAACCTGGCCCTCCCCTTCTCCCTCCCCAACCCCTCTCCAAAAAACACTCCCTCCCGTGTCACCCCCCTTACCCTCCTGTACCTCCTCCCTATCAGCTGCCACACCTCCTGGGCAAAGGGGCAGCCCCAGAAGACATGGGCCACGGTCTCTTCCTCCCTCCCACAGCCCTCCCTGGGACAGAACCTGTTCTGGGTCAGCCCGTGCCTGTACAGGACGTCCCTCACTGGCAGCCTCCCGTAGGCCACCAGCCAGTTCAGGTCCCTCAGGCGGTTCTCCAGGCCCTTCGGCTGGATAGCCGCCCACACCTCCCGCCCCACCGGCACTCCTGTCCCCCCCACAGGCCTCAGCCGCGCCTTTAAGGCCTTGTACAGGGCCCTGTGCTGCAGCACCAGCTCCCTGTCTGCACACTCCTTGTGCCTCCTGGCCCAGCGACTTACCTGCTCATAATGAGCAGGGGCCACCTGCCCCCTCGGCACCCTGTTGTCCCACCCCACCAAAAACCGCACACACGACGAAAACCAAAAACGAACAAAATACTGAAATTTATGACAAACCGGGGAAACCAAGGAAACACACAAATTACAAAAAAACAACACATCTAACTTAAGCGGAACATGTAACACATCCCTCCCTCCCTCCTCCACCGCCATATACATCACCTCTCTCCTTATATACTCGTAACCCCCCCCCCGCAAAAACTTGAACACCGCCCGCACCAGCTCCCTCTTAAGCCGCACGGGCAAAGGAAAAACATACGACAAATAAACTAAAAACGGAAAAATGTCGGCCTTTACCGCTACCACCCTCCCGGACAGTGTGAGCCGTCGTGTTGACCAGAGGCCTAATTTGGCCTTCACATCCGCCACCCTCTTCTCCCAGTTCCTCACAGTGTCCCGCCTGTCTCCCTCTCCAAACTCTACCCCCAGGACCCTCACTGGCCCTATACTTACCTGCAGCCCACACTGTCCATCCCTTCTACCCTTCCACGCCCCTAAATATTTCATGGTGGACTTTGCCAGGTTAACAGAAGCCCCCGCCCCCCTGGCAAAGTCCCCCACCACCTCCATTGCCCTCCGCACACTCCCGTCCCCCTCCAAAAACAGACAGACATCGTCCGCGTACAGCCCTGCCTTCACGCTCTCACCCCCTGCTCCTGGCATTGGAACCCCTCTTATCCCTCCGTCCCTCCGCACTGCCTCGGCCATCGGCTCAATGTATAGAACAAAGAGGAGCGGTGACAAGGGGCAACCCTGCCTTACCCCCCCCTTCTGCCCCACCATCTCCCCCAAAAACCCATTGACCCCTATCCTACTCCCTACCCCTTTGTACAGGAGCTGCAGCCACCTCAAAAACCCCACCCCAAAGCCCAAACGCGCCAAAACCCCAAACAAAAACCCATGGCTGACCCTGTCAAATGCCTTCTCCATGTCCAAAGAAATAAAAATTAATGGAAGGTTCCTCTCCTCCACCCAACAAAACACGTCCCTCGTGAGCTGGAGGTTCCATGCTACGGACCTGCCCTCCACCCCACAGGTCTGATCCCCTCCCACCAGGAATGGCATGGCCAACCTCAGCCGGCCCGCCAGTGCCCGGGCGATGAGCTTATAGTCGACGCCCAGAAGTGTTATCGGGCGCCAGTTGTTCAAATCAAGCTCATCGCCCTTCTTATATAGCAAGGCCACCACTCCCTCCTTCATCGAAGGGGCGAGCTCCCCCCTCTCGTAGATCTCCCCAACAACCTCCAAAAAATCCAGGCCCACCAGCTCCCAGAATTTAAAATAAAATTCTTTGGGAAGCCCATCCTTCCCCGGGACCTTCCCTCCCTTCATCCCGGAGAGTGCCTTCTTGAGCTCCTCTGAGCTGAAAGGCATCTCCAGGACTGCCCTCACTCCCTCCGGCACCCTCTCCTCCACCAAGCCCAGAAAACGCTCGGAGGCACTCCTGTCCACCTCCCTTTCCCCGAAGAGGAGCGAGTAGTAACAGGAGGCCACCTTTAGCATCTCCTGCGTTCCTCTATGCACCCTCCCGTCCTCCCCCCTCAGCCCTTCCATCACCCTCTTTGCCCTCATCGCCCTCACCCTCTGAAAGAAATACGAGGAGCAGGTCTCGTCTTTATCATATTCCTCTCCCTGGCTCTTAAAAGCCAGGGAGCGTGCCTTGTCCTCGTGCAGAGCCTTAAGCTCTGCCTTTAAGGCCTCCCACCTCCCCTCGTCAAACTCCCCCCCGTTGTTCCATCTCATGTAGAGCCCCTCCAGCTCTCTCTGAAGCCTAAGGGAGTACCTCTGCTCCCTCCTTTTTTTCCCCCGGCAGTACGCGATAACAAAGGCCTTGATTCGGGCCTTCGTCACCTCCCACCATTCCACCGCCGAGCTAAAAAAAGGCTTCAGTTTTGCCCACCCTGCGTACGCTTCCCTGAAGCGCACGCAAAAGGCCTCCTCCTTTAAGACCTGTGTGTTCATGCGCCAGCACCCTCTCCCAAATGCTGGCGCATCCCACCCCACTGTCACCACCACCCCGCTGTGGTCCGAAAAATAAAGGGGGATCACCTCGGCCGCCTTCACCCTCTGCCCCCCCGGAACAAAAACAAAATCGAGACGGGACTTGGCCCCCCTGCTGTTCCCCCAGGTAAGCCCTGGGTCCTTTGGCCACACCTCCCTAAACCCATCTTTCAGGGAGAACCTCCCCAACACACCTTTCAGATGTGCCACCGACCAATCCGGTGATTCAAACGAAACATTAAAATCCCACCCCATCACTACAAACCTGTTTGTGGCACACACCTGTTCCAAAGACAGAAAGAACTCCTTTCTCCTTTGCACATGGGCTGGAGCATAGACATTCACCATCCTCAATTTTATGCCCCTCCAGTCCCCGTCCACCACAAGAACCCGCCCCTGCACCCACGAGAACACGTTCACAATTTTTATCTCCCTCCCTCTAACCAAAATTCCCACCCCCGAGGAATGGGCCCCACCCACACTCCAAAAAGAAAACCCCTTCTTCCATTCCAAAGTAAATTTCTGAGAGTCCTCACTGGACCTCAGATGCACCTCCTGCAAAAAACAAAACGTAAAACTCTGCGTAGACAAAAAATGAAAAACTCCCCTCCTCTTTTCCCCATTTAACAACCCCCTCACATTACACGTCATTATTCTCAGACATTGTGCCATGACACAAACAAAACAGAAACTAAAACCCCACCATCACAGGCTGAACCCCCCAAACCTCCCTCCCCCTTCCTCCTCATACTCCAAAAAGGGTACCTCATTCGGGGGCCTCAGCTGGACCATCCCCCCGTCATACCCACACTCGGACAGTGGGGAAGCCATGTCCCTCACCCGGCTCTCGCTGCCCGACCTGCCTAGGGAGTCCTCAGAGTCCGAGTGAAAGTCCCCCCTGGCCACGCCCAGCCTGACCTTCTTCTTCTTCTTCTTTTTCTTTTCCCCCAGCCCTGGAGACCCGCTCTCCCCGCTGGTGCTCGCTACTGCCAGCTCCTCCGTCGCCTCCGCCCAAGTGGGGGTGCGGCTGCGCTTCACCCCCCCCTCCAGGCCTCCTTCCTCACCGCCAGCTGCCCCTGCGCGCACCGCCGCAGAAGCTCCCTCTGGGGGCGCCTCTTCTGCTGCCTCTGCCTTCCGCCCCACCTCTGCTCCACCTGAGGCTGGCACTGCCCTGCCTGCCTTCGCCTCTCCCCTCCTGCCCTGAGGGTGCGGGGTGGGGGGCACCTCCCCAGATGAAGGCACCGACGAAGCTGAGGCCTCTAACTCCGACTCCTCCACCACCCCCTCTGCTGCAGGAGCTGCCCCTGAGCCCTGCGCCGCCTCCGCCGACTGTTCTTCCCCAGCTCGCTCGCTTCCAGGTGCCTGCGTCTCCTCCTCCTCTCCTCCAGGAGGCGCTGCATCGGCCGAAGCAGCACTGCCCTGCTCACGTCCCCGCTCCTCTGCCTGGCTCTGCTGCCCCTCCCCCTGCGCTTCCTCCTCCCCACCACCAGGGGGAGCCGGCTGTCCTCCTGCTGCCTCGGCGTAGGAGCGCCTCCGGGCCGGGCAGTCCCGGATCAGGTGTTCCCCACTCCCACACAGATGGCACTTCCTTCCTGCCGGGCACTCTCTTGCCGCATGGCCTTCCTCCCCACATGCCAAACACACAAAGAAGCTGCAGTCTTTTGCCATGTGTCCGTACTTGAGGCACCTCCTGCAGTATGTAGGTAGGCCGGAATAGGTTAGAAACCCTTTATCCGGCCCGATGGAAAATACTGCAGGCAGATGCCTCACACCGCCCACCGCTTTTTCTTCCGGCCTAAGCCTCACCAGAACCTGCCTCTTCCCGTTCCACACCCCGAAAAGATTTCTCATCCTCACCTCCGGCCTTAGCACGGTGCAGTATCTTCCGAGAAACACCTCCACCTCCCTCGCCGTCACAAACGGGTTGTAAGTAAGCAGGGTAACCAGCTTCACGTCACTTGAAAACAGCGGCTCCATGCTAATCCCCTTTAGTACTTCAGCCTCCTTCCTCTCCTTGTAGGCCTCAAAAATTTCGAGACACAGGCCCTCACTGTCCAGCGTCACATCAAACAGCCCCCTACTCGGGTAGTCCTGCACACAATACATGCGCTCCACTCCAACATTGAAAAAATCTTTAAACAGCCTTACTACGATGAACTGCAGATCCACCTTCCGTCTCTCCTCCATTGCAACCTGCAGCCGAATTGTATTCCTCCTCCGTAAGGTTCCTCCTGCCATCTCCGGTCCTGGAGCATCCATGGTCCCACACGCACAATCCCTGGATCGCGAAAGTTATCTCCGTTTGATAAGAACAGATACTACACTTGATCTTAGCCAAAAGGCCGAGAAGCGATAACCACAAACTGGCCCCTGCCGACGGCGCCCTCCCGGTGGCCCCGGACCGCGCTCGGGGCAGACGCCACCTGGCCCAGGAGCCGGCCCCCCTCCCCGCCTTCCCAAGAACCCTGCGCACGCACTGACTGGCCGGTCGGCGAGCTACCGTAATGACCGGACTCAGCTGGCTCCTCCCACCAAGATCCACTGTCCTCCACTGGCAGGCACAGCTGCCAAAAACACTCAACACACACCGAGTACGCTGTTACGTACTTACTACCGAGTTACTTACTGAATAGCTGCTCTCTAGGCAGCGACCAAAGCTATTTAGCGAGCGGGGCATCGATCGCACGCGGCAAGCAGGCGATAAGCCAGAAACGAGCAAGTCGGCTCGGCTCATCGGCGACTCGCAAGCAACCCGCATACCTGTCGCACATTGCCGTCTGTCCTTAAACCGTTCGAAGCTGCCCCGTCCTGTGGACGGAGCATCCAAAAATAGCACAAACTCAGGTGCGTTCCTCTCCACGGAAATCTTTAGTAAAAGGCGAAAGATTTGTGCGTGCTGAAGAGAAACCCGAGCGAAATGTGACCTTTCAGCGCACCAGGCGCCTCCGGCCCCCTTCCCAGCCACTCCCACTGACCCGGGGTTGCCACTGCTGCCAGCTGGCCGGACAGACAATCCGAGAGGGAAGGTGGGAAAAGCTCCTTCTCCGACTCCCTGTGCCAAAAATCCGTTTAATATATAGTCCCCTGATAGGGGACGTATCAGATATTAAATTGATAAGAACAGATTTTTTTTTTTGTATAAGAAATTTTTATTTACACAAATATAATTTTACATCATATTCACATTACATACACATAACACACACACTGTACAGACCCAACATCTTTTCTACAGACAACACATATACATTCACTATTTACACTTTTATTTACACTATTTACACATTTGCCTTTTATAGGCTCAAGGCGACCTTCACCTTTTCCCATTTCTTTTCGCCCCTTTTTTTCCCTTCTACCTGGGCACACACCCCTATCTCCACCATTACTCTCCTTTCCCACCCCCTGCAGCACTGCACCCCCGTCATGCTACTTTTGGGGTTCCTGACCTTCTGATTCCTGCTGTCCCACAGGGCCAGCTTCCCCCAGCTCACTAGGAGGCCAAACACCTCCCTCTCCTCAGCCTTCCGACTCTTCACCCCAGCTGCATTCATGACCCCAGCCTTGTCCACCGCTGTGGCCCAGACCGGGAGAAACACCCCCTTATTTGCCCTCCCCCAAAAGACCCTTGCAAAGGGGCATTCCCACAGGGCATGCCCTCCTGTCTCCTCCCTCCCACAGCCCCTGGGGCACAAAGGGCTCCTGGCCGTGCCGGCCCTGTGCAACCTCTCCCTCACCGGTAGCCTTCCCAGACCGCCCATCCAGTTCAGGTCTCTCGCCCGGTTTGGGAGCCACTTGGCCGACAACCACCTCCATTGCGCTCCGCTCCTTTGCACCTCCCTCTCTGCCGCTCTTGTCCTCCTGCCCAGGATCTCTTTGTAGAGGGCCCGATGGTCCCCCAGCCCCTGTGCCACGATGATCTCTCTATGAGATCTTAAAAAGAGAGATGCCACGGGATGTCTTCCGCCCTCGGCCCGCTGTTGTCCCACCCCACCAGCTCCCTCATGGCCGTCCCCACCCACATCCTCATGAGGTGCCGGCACTTGTGGCCCTCATCTCCCACCAAGGCGTCGTAAATGCTCTTCACGAACAAGACCTCTACCTTCAGGCCCACGTCTACTAGGTCTCTCCCGCCCTTTTCCACCGGCAAAAATACGATGTCCCTTTTTACCGGCTCTAGCCTCCCTCCCCATAGAAAATTAAAAATCAACCGGTTTAGTTTGATCTTATATACCGCTGGGATCGGAAAAACCCTACCTAAATAAATGATCCTCGGTAAAATGTCTACTTTCACCGTTAGTACCTTACCTGAAAATGTCAGCGCCCTCTCCCTCCACACGCCTAACCTCTTCTCCACCTTCTCCAGGCACTGCTGCCAGTTCAGCCTGTCCGCCCTCTCCCCGCTGAAACGGACCCCCAGCACCTTTATCCCCTCCTCACACTCTACCAGGCCATGCTCCTCCCCCCTTCTCCCTCTCCATCCCTCGGTCACCATCACTGTCGACTTGGTAAAATTAATTTTTGACCCTGACCCTCGACAGTACTGGCCCACCAGGCCCATGACCCTCTCTACATCCCTCTCTGATGAGACCACCACTGTGGTGTCATCCGCGTACTGTAGCAGCTTTACCCTCTCCCCCCCGCTGCCCGGGATCTGCAGGCCCCTGAACACCCCGTCCTGCCTCATCAGCTCTGCCAGGGGCTCTATAACGCAGACGTAGAATAGCGGGGACAGGGGACACCCCTGCCTCACCCCTCTACCCTGCATCACCTGTGCACTCATGGCCCCATTTACTTTTACCCGGCTGAAGGCCCCGTTGTAGAGGGTCTTCACCCAGGTAATGAAGCCCTCCCCGAAACCCATCCTCTCCAAAACCTGCACCAGGAAGGCGTGGTCGACCCGGTCGAAAGCCTTCTGTTGGTCCAGGCCAATCACCCCTACCCCAACTTTCCTGCTTCTCGCCCAGCTCAAAAGATCCCTTAAAAGAATCAGGTTCTGGGACCCCATCCTTCCTGGGACAGCACAAGTTTGGTCAGGTCCCAGAACACCCCCTTGGCCCTGTTGGCCAGCACCTTCCCCAGCACCTTGTAATCGGTGCAGAGGAGAGTGACTGGCCGCCAGTTCCCCAGATCTTTCCTCTCCCCCTTCTTGTACAACAGATGCACTACCCCCTCCCTCATCGATACGGGCATTTTCCCCACTTCTCCCGCCCGGTTAAAAACTTCCACCAGATCCTCAGCCATTATCCCCCAGAAGTGGGTATATACCTCCCTGGTAATCCCATCTCTCCCTGGCGTTTTCCCCGCTTTTAAAGAGAACAAGGCCTCCCTTACCTCTTCCATCCTTATCCTCCTCCCCAGAGCTTCCTGTTGTCCCTTCCCTACCTTCCTCCAGAGCTGCGCCACCAGCCTGTCCCCCTCCTCTGTGTCCCTCTCCTCCCTCCCAAACAACACCGAGTAAAAAAGCGCTGCGGCGTCCAGCTTCTCCTCCAGCTTCCTTACCTCCCCCTGGCCTGTCATTATCGCCTCGATCCACCCCTCATTTTGCCGCGCTCTCACCGTTTTAAAAAAGAAAGGCGTTACCTTCTCGTCCTTCTCCCTCCGCTCCACCCTTGCCAGGAAGGCAAAACGCCTTGCTCTCTCGATGTAATAAGATTTTATCTTTTCTTTTAAACCCTTTACTTCCTCTGCGTTCACCCTCCCTCCCCTGTTTGCCACCCCCACCCAGTATTGCAGCTCTCCCTTCAGTGCCCACACCTTCTCTCTCTCTTCCCTCCTTTTCGCTATGCCATAGGCTATGCAAAACTCTTTTATCCTATGTTTCACCATTTCCCACCACTCCAGCACACAGGAAAACTGGGCTTTGAAAACCCTCCACCCCAAATAAAATTCCGTAAATTGTTCACAAAACACCCAATCTTTGAGGAGATCGGCATTAAAAAGCCATCTCCTTTGTTTTCTAGCCTCCCCTCCCCCCAAAATACACTTTATTACACTATGGTCTGAGGACCAGCTGGGAAGCACCACAAAACTTTCCACCCTCCATTTTTTTGAGGCAAAAAAATAGTCCAACCTCCTCCTACAGCCCCTGGAGTTTGACCACGTGTATCCCTCCCCCTGTCGGCCATCTTCTTTAAAACAATCAAACAAAGAAAACTTAACCAAAATCTCTTTTTTTAAATACAGAACTGAAAAATCCCTTCTCCCTCCCACTATCCCCTCGTCCACCGACACATTAAAATCCCCCCCCAAAACAATACATCGATTTGTCGCCAATAAAACCGGCAACATCTTGAAAAAACACAAACGCTCAGAAATATTACATGGGGCATGCACATTTATGAGCCTAAACTTCTCCCCTCCCCACAAAACATCAGCACACAACAGTTTCCCTGGAACAATCGACAGGAATTCCTCAACCACCACCCCCCTTCCCTTAAACAGAATCCCCAAACCATCGGCGTGGACATTGCCCACTGACCAGACCGAAGGCCCCATATCCCAGTCCTTACAAAACATGGCTACATTCCTCCCTCCTCCCAAATGACACTCCTGCAGGAACATCGCATCAAACGACACCTCTTTAAAAGATAAAAACAGTGCCGCTCGCTTATCTCGGTCTTTTATGCCTCTGGTGTTCAAGGACATGAAAGTTTTCTCCATTTGAGAAGTTATGTTAAACGGATATACAGGCTCTCAGCCTACCTCCTTCCGAAAATCTTCTCCATCACACGCTCGGGTTCCGTCGGCATCGGGGCCTCCGCGTCCCCCATCTCCTTCTCCACCTCTTCGGCCCAGTCCTTGGGCCTAGCCATGGCTTTGGTCGGGGCCTTGGCCTTAGCCTTCCTCCCCCCTGATGGAGCTCCAGCCATCTCAGGCCTCGCCTTCCTTTCTCCCCTCAGCCTGATGACGGCCTCCTCCTCCGTGGACAACTCCATGTCGGAACCCTTCACTGCCTTCATCAGCCGTCTCCCTCCCCTCCATGCTGTCGGGACCCAGATCGGTGTCTGGGATCGGGCCTTCCACGGTGCTAGGCCCCGTTGGGCCCGGTGTAGGCCCCTCAGCCTCCATTGGGCCTGGTGTAGGCCCTTCCGCCTCCGCTGGGCCTGGTGTAGGCCCCTCCGCCTCCCTTGGGCCTGGTTTAGGCCTCTCTGCCTCCTTTGGGCCTGGTATAGGCCCCTCAGCCTCTGCCGGGCCTGGTGTAGGCCTCCCTGCCCCTGCTGGGCCTGGTGTAGGCCTCTCCTGCTCTGCTGCGCCTGGCTTAGGCCTCTCAGCCCCCGCTGGCCCTGGTGTAGGCGTTGCTCTCTCCCTGGCTGCATCGGCGTCGGTGCGGCGGCGCTCAGGGCATGCCCTCATAAAGTGGTCCCCGGAGCCGCAGGTGTTGCAGGTGCGTGGCTCCTTGCACTCAGCCGCCATGTGCCCCTGCTGTCTGCAATTGTAGCAGACCACCGACCTGCACCCCGCGTCGACATGGCCCACCTCCATGCACCGTCGACAGAAAGGAGGCTGCCTGGAGTACATAATGTGGCCCTTCACTCCTTCGACCATGCAGAGGGCTGGAGGATGGAGGTAGCCCTCGTAGCCATGGTCACTCTCTCGGAGCAGGACCTCGTACACCCTCTGGCCGTTCCAGAATCCGTAGGTGTCCCTCCGGTATCTGGGTCCGGCCACCACCCTGACGTACCTTTCTAGGTACCTCGTGACCGCCTCGTCTGGCACGTTCATGTCAAAAAGATTGACAATCACTACCCTGTGGTTCCTCCTCTCCATGGACTCCACTCTCCATGGCCCCAGGTCTTCCCTCTTGCACCGCTCCATAAAGGCCTTGAACGGATCCGCCCCCCTGAAGGCGACGTCCACAAATTCCTCCCTTCCATTCCGCTGAATTCCCAGGATTTCCTTCTCTGACAAGAGAAACTTCTCCAAAATGAATGACTTCACAAACTCTTCTCGTTGTGGCATGCCCCCAGGGACTCCTGCCCACTTCATCCTCGCCGTATTTCTCACTGCTCGCCAATTATTCGAAGACATACTTACAGTTTAGTCGCTTCTCACCACCACCAACCACTTGATCTTAGCCAAAAGGCCGAGAAGCGATAACCACAAACTGGCCCCTGCCGACGGCGCCCTCCCGGTGGCCCCGGACCGCGCTCGGGGCAGATGCCACCTGGCCCAGGGGCCGGCCCCCCTCCCCGCCTTCCCAAGAACCCTGCACACGCACTGACTGGCCGGACTCAGCTTGCTCCTCCCACCAAGATACAGTGTCCTCCACTGGCAGGCGCAGCCGCCAAAAACACTCAACACATACCGAGGACACTATTACGTACTTACTACCGAGTTACTTACTGAATAGCTGCTCTCTAGGCAGCGACCAAAGCTATTTAGCGAGCGGGGCATCAATCGCACGCGGCAAGCAGGCAATAAGCCAGAAACGAGCAAGTCGGCTCGGCTCATCGGCGACTCGCAAGCAACCCGCATACCTGTCGCACATTGCCGTCTGTCCTTAAACCGTTCGAAGCTGCCCCGTCGTGTGGACGGAGCATCCAAAAATAGCACACACTCAGGTGCGTTCCTCTCCATGGAAATCTTTAGTTAAAGGCGAAAGATTTGTGCGTGCTGAAGAGAAACCCGAGCGAAATGTGACCTTTCAGCGCACCAGGCGCCTCCAGCCCCCTTCCCAGCCACTCCCACTGACCCGGGGTTGCCACTGCCGCCAGCCGGCCGGACAATCCGAGAGGGAAGGTGGGAAAAGCGAGACAGCGCAATGACAACAAACAGTTACGTCCCGCACACAAAACTACTACATCATTTTGCTAAAAAACAGAGGCAAGCACACTTACAACAAGGGCACATATTCAGCCTATTTACAACACAATTTACATACATACAAAAAAACAAACAAAAAGGGGGAAGAACAGGGCAACCCACCCACCTAGTAAAGGACAACAAAACACAACCTTTTTTTGCACAAAACTTGGAGAGGCGCACCGTTCCCGAACGCACTGCAATAACGGGTCGATGCTTGAAGCGGACGGAGCAAGCTCCTTCTCCGACTCCCTGTGCCAAAAATCCGTTTAATATATAGTCCCCTGATAGGGGACGTATCAGATATTAAACTGATAAGAACAGATTTTTTGTTTTTAAAGGTTTTTATTGTATCAATACATAAAAAATTGACAATACATTATTTTTTCAAGGGCAAGTTACTACAGGAATACATAACAAATCTTAAATAACAAAATTACACTCTAGTAAAATCATATACATAGATACAAATAAAATGCATGTAATTTCATTAAAAATCCCACCAAGACCCTTTGCCCTTCCCTTTATTTATTGCTAAAACCACACAAAACTGTTTCAAATAACCGACAAGATCCTTACAACAGACGACCTTTGTACCGGCAGCGGTGGGCGCTCTTAAACAACCTGCCTTCACACCGCCCCTGTTACCTCGTCATAACAGATCCAGGCCGGTCAGGCTGGCCCTCCCGGCCCCATGATCATTGTCCAGGCTGCATGCCCCCATGCCCCCTTGGCCCAGTCC
Source organism: Conger conger (assembly GCF_963514075.1). Taxonomy (NCBI): domain Eukaryota; kingdom Metazoa; phylum Chordata; class Actinopteri; order Anguilliformes; family Congridae; genus Conger; species Conger conger. The sequence continues at coordinate 110,840 of NC_083771.1, read as the reverse complement.
ACTCCTCTTCTCCGCCGGTCACGCCACATGTAGTCTCTGAGGGAGGCAAACGCCACCCTCCTCAGTGCCTCCGGCCCTGTTCTCTTTCAGCCACACAGTGCGGGCAGTCCAGATGGCCTGTTTCAGACAGTTTATGGCCAGCCACAGGCCCCTCCACTGACGTGAGGTCCTTCCCCTGCCCACGCCGTACAGCACCATCTGGCACTGCAGGGTCAGTCCCGCTCCCAGCAGCAGCTGGATCAGGGGCCCGCACTGTGTCCAGAGGGTCCTTGCCACCGGGCAGTCCCACAGGCAGTGGCGGACCGACTCCTCCTCTTCACACCTGGGCCAAGGGCACTTTGCAGTCCTGGCCAGTCTCCGGGCATGCAGCACTCCTTGGACCGGGAGGACCCCATGCGCCGCCAGCCAGGCCAGGTCTCTATGACGGTGCAGCAGATCTGGGTGGGCCACAGCGTTCCAAACTTCTTCCGGCTGGCCTACTGCCAGCTCACGCACCTGGCTCACCGGATCCCTACCCTGCACAAAGGACAGGAGAGACTTGTGGTTAGTTAAAACCCCCGCTCCCACCCCTTCCAACCCCATCTTCTTTAAAAAGGCCTTCATCTTCACATACCCTCCCACCATTTTAAAAGCCAAAGGCACCGTTAAAGGCACCTTCACCACCCCAATGCTTTTAAAATCGGCCCCGCTAAAAAACTTGACAAAAAAAGACGCTTTACAAGACAGGGACAGACACAAGGACACCTGCAGCGCCACAAAGTGGCACCACAGCACAGTGTAAAAATCCAGAACCCCCTTCCCACTCTTCTCTGGTTCCTTTTTTACCACCGTTCTGGGCAACCGCTCCCATTTTGTGCCCCATAAAAAATAAAACACAGCACGATCAAGACGAGACAACACGGCACGAGACGGCACAAACACAACACTCACAAACAGCCACAAGGGTAAAATCACTGATTTTAAAATGAGAATTTTGCCCTCCAGCGATAGTTCCCTCAGTCTCCAAAACCCCAGCCGTTTTTCTGTTGTTCTTAAAATCCCTTCCCAGTTCCCATCCCCACGTCCGTCAGAATTAAAATGGACCCCGAGGATTCTCACTTGGTCAGGTCTTGCCGTCATTGGCATTCCAGAGAGTTCGGTCCCTGTCCAACGTCCGTACAGTTTTAGGTCACACTTGTCTTTGTTAAGTCTTGCCCCTGAGGCCCTCCCAAACCACACTGTCCTGTCAACAGTCCGGTCAATGGAAGGCTGGTCAGTGCAAAGTACGGTCACGTCATCCATATATAAAATGCAGCGGGCCTCCTGCCCACCGCTCCCTGGAATGCCCAGCCCTGATATCCGGGTATCCCTTCTCAACACTTGTGCCAGTGGCTCTATACAGCACACAAACAGAAGTGGCGATAACGGACAGCCCTGGCGGACACCGCAGCGGACATCTACTGCCTTGGAGAGGACCCCGTTCACCAGGATTCTGCTTCTAATCCCCGTGTACAGAAGCCCCACCCGTGCTAAGAACCCAGCCGAAAAGCCCATTTTCCCCAGCACCTTGAACAGGTACTGGTGCGAGACTCGATCGAACGCCGTTTCAAAATCTAAATTTAGCACGGCGAGCCGAATGTTTCTGTCTCTCGCATAACAGATGGCGTCTCTTACCAGTACGAGGCTGTCCGTGATCCTCCTTCCAGCCACAGCACAAGTTTGATCCGGGTGGATCACGTCAGGTAAAACCGTCCTCATCCTCAGGGTTAAAATCTTACTTAAGAGTTTAAAATCGAAATTTAAAAGGGTGATCGGATGCCAATTCTTAATATTGGACCTATCCCCTTTTTTAAAAATCAATGTGACCACCCCCTCTCTAAAACTCTTGGTTAAAATTTTAAAGTTGTCAAATTCGTTAAAAATATTTAAAAGGTCCGATTCCAATAAATACCAAAATTTCCCATAAAATTCCTGTGGCAGCCCATCTAAGCCCGGTGCTTTGCCTTTTTTTAAAGACTTAAAACTAATTTAGATCTTCCCTCCCAATTCCTCCCTCCAACTTGCCTCTGTCCTGCACCACCCCCTCTATAAAATTTAGCACCTCCCCCATCCTTTCCTCCTTTCCGATTGGAGTGGGAGCCGCTCCAGAGAGACGGCCCCTGCTGCCATAGGTCCTCCCACATCCTGTAGGAGGAGCGATATGGCAGCCCACACTCCTGTAGGCAAATCACATCTGCTTGCACACTTTCCAAAGAACACAACACAGATCTTTCCCGCTTTAATGTCCTCACGCTGCACACATTAATGGTTGCCACCGTGAGGGGCATGTGCTGGGAAGCCATTTTATTAATATATATATATTTTTTTAATTAAAAAGTGAGGGTTAAAACAGGCAGAAAGAGTTAAAAACACCACGAAGTTAAAAGAAATGCCATACTCACCATCACTTTAAAACCCCACCGCCACCTGCTGGTGACCCAGCAGATGACGATGGTTCCGTCTCGGAGATATAGGGGGCCTGGTTTTGTCCCTGCTCCGGGTAGATTGGGGAGGAGCCCGATGACCCGCTGTCTGACAGCCCAGCCATCAGGCCCCACCTCTCCCTCACCCCCCTTTTCTTTCTCTCCGCCCCTTCAGTTCCAGTCTCTGCACCTCTTTTACGGACAATTCCTTCCACCAACATTTCCTCATCACTCTCCCCCTCTGTTACAGTCTCCATGAAGACTGCGTCAGAGTCGGAGTCAGAGTACAGAGACTCGACGGGTTCACAGGCCATTTCTTTCTCCCTGTTCTCCCCCTCCTTCACTTCCACCTCCTCACCTGCACCTTCTTTCCCGGCCACGCCCACACTCATTCCCTCATTAACTCTCACATTCTCTCCACCTGCCTCTCCCTCGTTCTCTCTCACATTCTCACCAGCGCCCTTTCCACCAGCCGCGCCCACACTCGTTCCCTCATTTACTCCCCCATTCTCACCTGCACTCTTCCCACCAGCCACGCCCACACTCATACATAGTCCCCCCACACAAAACCCTTCAAAAACCCTAACTCACCCCCTTCCATCGCTCCCATGCAGCGTGGAAACCCCACCTCTGCACCTCCCATCGGAAGCGCCGCTCCACCTCCGCATCCACCATCCGCACCACCCCCCTCCCTGTCCACCCCGTCTTCACCGCTCCCCTCTCCCCCCTCTCCCCCCACAGCTTCTGCTTTGTCAGGCTCAGCAGCAGCAGCGTCTGAAACCCGGCCCTCCCCTTCTCCCTCCCCAACCCCTCTCCAAAAAACACTCCCTCCCGTGTCACCCCCCTTACCCTCCTGTACCTCCTCCCCATCCGCTGCCACACCTCCTGGGCAAAGGGACATCCCCAGAAGACATGGGCCATGGTCTCCTCCTCCCTCCCACAGCCCTCCCTGGGACAGAACCTGTTCTGGGTCAGCCTATGCCGATACAGGACGTCCCTCACTGGCAGCCTCCCGTAGGCCACCAGCCAGTTCAAGTCCCTCAGGCGGTTCTCCAGTCCTTTCGGCTGGATCGCCGCCCACACCTCCCGCCCCACTGGCACTCCTGTCCCCCCCACCGGCCTCAGCCGCTCCTTTAGGGCCTTGTACAGGGCCCTGTGGTGCAGCACCAGCTCCCTGTCCGCGCACTCCTCGTACCTCCTGGCCTAGCGCCTTACCTGCACATAATGAGCAGGGGCCACCTGCCCCCTCGGCACCCTGTTGTCCCACCCCACCAAAAACCGCACACACGACGAAAACCAAAAACGAACAAAATACTGAAATTTATGACCCTGGGGGGAAACCAAAGAAACACACAAATTACAAAAAAACAAAACATCTAGCTTGAGGGGAAGGTGAAGCACATCCCTCCCTCCCTCCTCCACCGCCATGTACATCACCTCCCTCCTCACATATTCATAACCCCCCCACAAAAACTTACACGGCCCGCACCAGCTCCCTCCTCAGCCGCACAGGCAACAGAAAAACACAGGCCAAATAAATCAGCCCCGGCAGAATGTCGGCCTTTAGGACGAGGACCCTCCCGGACAGTGTGAGCCGGCGTGTCGTCCAGAGGCCTAATTTGCTCTTCACCCCCGCCACCCTCCTCTCCCAGTTCCTCGCTGCGTCCCGCCTGTCTCCCTCTCCAAACTCTACCCCCAGGACCTTCACTGGCCCTATACTTACCTGCAGCCCACCCTGTCCATCCCTTCTCCCCTTCCACGCCCCTAAATACTTAATCGTGGACTTTGCCAGGTTAATAGCGGCCCCCGCCCCCCTGGCAAAATCCCCCACCACCTCCATCGCCCTCCGCACACTCCTGTCCCCATCCATAAACAAACAAACATCATCCGCATACATTGCCAACTTCAAAATCTCACCCCCCCGCCCCTGGCATTGGCACCCCTTTTATCCCTCCCTCCCTCCTAATTGCCTCCGCCATTGGCTCTAAATACAAAACAAAAAGGAGTGGCGACAAAGGGCACCCCTGCCTTACCCCCCCCTTCTGCCACACCATGTCCCCCAAGTGCCCGTTAACCCCTACCCTACTCCCTACACCCCTATACATCAAGTGCAGCCACCTTAAAAACTTTACCCCAAAACCCAAACGCCCTAAAACCCCAAACAAAAACCTATGACTTACCCTATCGAATGCCTTCTCCATATCGAGAGAAATCAAAGCAAGCGGGATGTGCCTTTCCTCCACCCAACACAGGACATCCCGCGTGAGCTGGAGATTCCACACTGCTGTTCTCCCCTCTACCCCACAGGTCTGGTCCTCCCCCACCAGGAACGGCATGGCTAACCTCAGCCGGCCTGCCAGTGCCCGGGCGATGAGCTTGTAATCTACGCCCAGAAGTATTATTGGGCGCCAGTTTTTTATGTCAAGCTCATAGCCCTTCTTGTACAGCATGGCCACCACTCCTTCTTTCATCGAGGGGCCGAGCTCCCCCTTCTCAAACATCTCTCCCACTACGTCCAAGAAGTCTGGGCCCACCATCTCCCAGAATTTACAATAAAACTCCCATCCTTCCCCGGGACCTTCCCTCCCTTCATCCCAGAGAGTGCCCTTCCGAGCTCCTCCAAGCTGAAGGGCACCTCTAAGACCGCCCTCACTCCCTCCGGCACCTTCTGCTCCACCAACCCCAAGAAACGTTCTGCGGCCACCGTATCCACCTCCCTTTCCCCAAAGAGTTCGGCATAGTACCGGGAGGCCACCTTCTGCATCTCCTTTACCTCTCTCTGCACCCTCACGTCCTCCCCCCTCAACCCTTCCATCACCCTCCTCACCCTCATCGCCCTTACCCTCTGAAAAAAGTAGGCCGAAACCGTCTCCCCTTTTTCATTTAGTTCTCCCTGGCTCTTAAAAACCAGGGAGCGCGCCTTCCCCTCGTGCAGCGCCCTTAGCTCTGCCTTTAACCCCTCCCACCTCCCCTCATCAAACTCCTCCCCATTGTTCCACCGCACATATAGCCCCTCTAGCTCCCTTTGGAGCTTAAGGGAGTACCTCTGCTCCCTCCTCCTCCTTCCCCTGCAGTAGTTGATAACAAAAGCCCTAATTCGGGCCTTTGTTACCTCCCACCACTCTACCGCGGTACTGAAAAAGGGCTTCAGCGCCCTCCATCCCTTGTACGCCTCCCCAAAACGCACGCAAAAGGCCTCCTCCTCTAGCACTTGCGTGTTCATGCGCCAGCACCCCCTCCCAAAAGCTGGCGCATCCCACCCCACTGTCACCGCCACCCCGCTGTGATCCGAAAAAAACAGCGGGATCACCTCCGCCGCCTTCACCCTCTGCCCCCCCGAAACAAAAACATAATCAAGGCGGGACTTGGCCCCCCTGCTGTTCCCCCAGGTAAGCCCCGGGTCCCTTGGCCACACCTCCCTAAACCTGTCGTTTAAGGAGAACCTCCCCAACACACCCTTCAGATGTGCCGCCGTGAAATCCGGCGCCTCAAAAGAAACGTTAAAATCCCCCCCCATCACTACCACCCTACTCGTGGCACACACCTGCTCCAGGGACACAAAGAAATCTTTCCTCCCTTGCACCAAGGCTGGAGCATATACGTTCACGAGCCTCAGCCTTCTTCCCCTCCAATCCCCGTCCACCACGAGGACCCTCCCCTGAACCCAAGAAAACACATTTCTTATTCTTATATCCCTCCCTCCAAACAAAATTCTCACCCCGGAAGAATGAGCCCCTCCCACACTCCAAAAAGAAAACCCCTTCTTCCACTCAAAAGAAAATTTGTGAGCGTCCTCACTGGACCTCAGGTGCACCTCCTGCACAAAACAAACAAAAAACCTCTTTCGTGACAAAAAATGAAAAACCCCCCTTCTCTTTCCATCGTTCCTCAGACCCCTCACATTACATGTCAGTACCGTTACATTTTCTGCCATGATACAGAACTGAGGAAACCAAACAATAAACCTCCCTCTCACAGGCCAAACCCCCCCCCCTCCCTCCCCCTCCCTCCTCGCAATCTAAAAACGGTACCTCGTTCGGGGCCCTCTGTTTGACCGGCCCCTCGTCGTACCCGCACTCGGACAGGGGGGAAGCCATGTCCCACACCAGGCTCTCACTGCTCGACACATCAGTGGAGTCCCCAGAGTCCAGGTGCAATCCCCCCCTGACCACGCCGAGCCTGACCTTCTTCTTCTTCTTTTTCTTCTTCTCCATCCCAGGAGATCCGCTCTCCCCGCTGGTGCTCTCCACCGCCAGCTCCTCTGTGGCCTCCGCCCACGTGAGGGTGCGGCTGCGCTTCACCCCTCCCTCCAGGCCTCCTTCCTCAGCCCCAGCTGCCCCTGACACAAGGGCTCCCTCTGGGGGTGCCTTTCCTGCAGCCTCTGCTTGGCCCTCCACCTCTGCTCCACCCGGGGCCGGCACTGCTCTGCCTGCCTTCGCCTCTCTCCTCCTGCCCCGAGGACATGGGGTGGGGGGCACCTCTCCCGATGACGGCACCTCTGAAGCCGAGGCCTCCAGCTCCGACTCCTCCACCACCTCCTCGACCGCCTTCTCTGCCACAGGAGCTGCCTCCAACACCAGCTCTGTATCCTCTCTCTGCTCTTCCCCTGCTGCCTTGCTTCCCTGTCCCTGGGCTTCGTCCTCCGCTCCTCCAGGGGGCGCTGCATCATCAGGAGCAGCACTGCCCTGCTCCCGTCCCCGCTGCGCTTCCTCCTCCCCTCCACCAGGGGGAGCTGGCTGTCCTCCGGCTGCCTCGGCGTAAGTGCGCCTCCGGGCGGGGCAGTCCCGGATCAGGTGTTCCAGGCTCCCGCACAGGTGGCACTTCCTTCCTCTGGGGCACTCGCGTGCCGCATGGCCTTCCTCCCCACATGCCAAACAAACAAAAGAGCTGCAGTCCTTTGACATGTGCCCGTATTTCAGGCATCTCCTGCAGTACGTGGGCAGGCCTGGATACGTTAGGAACCCCTTATCCTGCCCGATGGAAAAAACTGCAGGCAGATGCCTCACACCGCCCACCGACTCCTCTTCAGGCCTGAGCCTCACAAGGTACTGCCTCTTCCCATTCCAGACTCCAAAATGATTCCTCATCCTCACCTCGGGCCTCAACACAGTGCAGTATCGCCCCAAAAACACCTCCACCTCTCTTGCCGTGACAAACGGGTTGTACATTAGTACGGTAACCACCTTCACATCCCTTGAAAAAAGTGGCTCCATGGAAAGGCCCTCCAATATCTCCTCTTTCCTCTTCTCCTTATAGGCCTCATAGACCTCCAAGGACAAAGCCTCACTCTCCAATGTAACATCATATAGGCCTCTTCCCTGGTGATCTTGCACACAGTACATGCGCTCGACTCCCACACCGAAAAAATCTTTAAATACCCTCAGAATGATGTAACGTAAGTCAACGGTTCCTCTCTTCTCCGCCTCCACCTGCAGCCGAATGGTGTTCCTCCTCTTTAGTCCTCCTCCCTCCATTTCCGGTCCTGGGGCTGTCATGGTCCCTCGAAACGCTCCCGCAAGTCCTTGAATCGCCGAAATTTGTAAACTGATAAGAACAGATTTAAAAAAATATATATTTTATTAAATACTTACACACATACATACCATCACCGCTACACCAACTGTACATTCAACGTTTTACAATACATCCCCTCAAACCGAACCGGCACTCCCACATGGCATGAGCCACCGACTCCACCAGCCCACAGCCCCTTGGACAGAGTGGGCAGGCACTGCACCCATGACGATGCAGCACTTCCCGCACCGACAGCCTGCCCATCGCGCACAGCCAGTGGAGGTCCCGCACCACCCCTGGTGCCCTCCCCCCGCTCACCTTGCCCCACTCAAGGTTCAGCGGCACCCCTTCAGGACCTGCCACCTGCCTGCCCGCAATGCTATTATACAGCAACCTGTGCTGGAGAAGGCTCTCCCTCCCCACTGGAGCCGGGCACTGCCTCAGGAAGCGCAGCACTGCCTGATAGGCCGGGGACTGCTGTTCTGCCCGTGGAGCCACGTGGGTCAGCGGCACCCAGTGTCTCAGTGCGTTCGCCAGGTGGAGACGGGCAAAGTGGTAGCATTTGTGGGGGACCCTTCCCAGGACCATCCTACACGCGAAAGATGTAAATATCGTGTCAAGTTTTAGGGAGATTCTCGGCACGCCGCGACCCCCCTTGTCCACCGGCATGTACATGAGGTCGCGACGCACGTACTCGTACCTCCCTCCCCACAGAAACTTGAACATGGTCCTGGTCAGGGCCACCTTGATCCTTGCAGGAACTGGGAAGACGTAGGCCAGATGCAGGAGTAGCGGGAGCAGGACGGCCCTCACCACTACCACCCTCCCAGTCAGCGACAGCCGCCTGCGTGCCCACACCCCCAGCCGTGATCTTACCAGCACCATACGCTCTTCCCAGTTCCGCTCACCACTGCCCTGGGGAAAGAAGCGCACCCCCAACACCTTCAGTCCCCCTTGGCACCACTCCCAGCCACCGTAATCCCTCACATCCTCTCTCCACCGGCCACACAGCAGGACTGAGGACTTGGACAGGTTCACCCTGGAGCCCGTCCCTGCCGCAAACCTGTCCACCAGGACTCTCACCCTTGCAGCCCCTGGGATCCTCACCCCGTCCACTCCTAGGTCCCGACGCACCAGCTCCGCAAAGGGCTCCATGAACAGGACGTAGAGCAGAGGGGAGATTGGGCACCCCTGCCGCACCCCCCCTGCTTGCTCCACAGCCCCGCTCAGAAACCCATTTACTCTTACGCAGCTGTACACTCCCCTGTACAGCATGCGCAGCCAAGACAGAAAACGGGGCCCCAAACCCATCTGCTGCAGGACCCGGAACAGGAAGGCGTGCTGCACCCGATCGAAGGCCTTCTCCTGGTCGATGCTGACCACCGCCAGAGGAAGGCCCCGATCGCGCACCCAGTCTATCGTGTCCCGCAGCAGAACCAGGTTCCAGCTGCAGGACCGCCCAGGTACCCCACAAGGCTGACCAGGACGTCCATCACCTGCTTCAGGCGGACCGCAGCTGCTTTTGCCAGCAGCTTATAATCCGCCGTCAGCAGGGTGATTGGACGCCAGTTCTTTAGGTCAGCCCTGTCCCCTCCTTTAAAGAGCAGCGTCACCACTCCCTTCCTCATGGAGGCCGACAGCGCTCCCCCCTCCAGAAGAGCCTGAAAGACCTCCACGAGGTCGGGTCCAATGAGATCCCAGAAGGCACTATAGAACTCCCATGGGAGTCCATCATGCCCCGGGGACCTCCCTTCCCTCATGGAGTGGAGCGCCCCTGTCAGCTCCTCCAAGCTGAGCTCCGCCTCCAGTGCCTGCCCTTCCTCCCGCCTCAACCGGGGAACCACACACCCCAGCAGTGCCTCCTGCTCCTCCGGGTCACACTCTCTCCTACTGAAGAGGTCTCGGAAGAAGCTCTCCGCAATCCCCAGCATCTCCGGGACCCCCGTTTCCAGCCCCGCTTCCCCTTTCAACCCGGAGATTACGACGGCCCTCCTCCGAGCCTCAGCAGCCTGAAAGAAGAAGGCTGTCGGCTTCTCCCCCTCCTCCATCTCCCTCAGCCGGCCCTGGAAGGCCGAGGCCTTAGCTCTTCCCTCCAGGAGGCTTCTCACCCTCTCCTTCGCCCCCTCATAAGCCTCCCACTTCACTGCCCTCCCCCTGTTGAGCTGGGCGTGCATATAGGTGAGGACATCTAACCACCTCCTCACCTCAGCCCGCTCCCTCCGCCGCTGCGCCATGCTGAAGTTTCGGCAGAACAGCCCGAAACGCGCTTTGGCCGCCTCCCACCACTCTACCGCTGTGGGGTATAAGCCCCGCAGAGCCCTCACGGCCTTATAAAACCCTCTAAAAGCCTCCTGGAAAGCCCTAGTTTTTATTAGGGAGGTATTTAGCTTCCAGTACCCCGGCCCCCATTGCGTGTCGGGAATGGGGACCGCCACCTGCAGCATGTCATGGTCCGATGCCCATGAAGGCTGCAGCGTGGCGGTCACCCCCACCCACTCCTTAGGCACGATGATGTAATCCAGGCGGCTCGCAGCTCCCCTGGAATTACGCCAGGTAACGCCTGGAACCGCCGGATGCACTGCCCGAAAGGAGTCGACAAGGCCGTAGTCCCTGACCAGCTCTGCCAGCGCTCTCGCCGAATGATCCACTCCAGCAGCGCTAGCCCCACCCCCATCCAGCGACACATTGAAGTCCCCCCCCAGGATGATCCGCCTGGAGGTGGACAGACTGGGCACCAGCTCCCTGAAAACCTCCAGCCTCCGCCCACTCCGAGTCGGCCCGTACACATTCACAACCCGTAATTTACAAGAAGCGCTATCAATGTCTGTGAACATTGCCCGCCCCGCCACAATGTCCACAGACTCCTGGACTTCCATACCTACTCCCCTTACAAGGATCCCCAGCCCATCGGCATGAACGCTGCCCACCGACCACGCCGATGGGCCCCACGTCCACTCCTTTGTAAAGAGAAGTACGTCTCCCATGTCCCGAAGATGCACCTCTTGCAACAAAAAAACATTTCCACCTGTTGCCGCCAAAGAGGCAAAAAGTGCCTGCCTCTTCCCCGAGCTCCGCAACCCCCGCACATTCAAAGTAACCACATTACACACCATTATTTTAAACAAAATGTTTTACCTACCCAACCCTTACCTTCAATCTCCTTCCTTCTCGGAGGAGTCCCCCCCTCCCTCGAGTCCTTTCTCCATCCCCATCACCCCTGTAATTCCCGCCACATCCCAGCCCACAAACTGGGAAGACGGGCTGACTGCCGGTCCTGCTGAGGCCGCAGAGGCTCCAGGTGCTTCCTCCCGGTCCACCTCAATGTCCACCTCCTGGGCCTCCCCCTCCGCCGAGTCCGATAGGGCCAGGAACCTGTTCTGCAGAGGGATGCCTGGTCCCGCCTTTGCTTCCCTCCCGTTTGAGTCCCCCGAGCGAACCCGCTTTCGTGCTGCCACCTGCGCCCAGTCCGGCACCTCTCCCTCTGGAGGAGGGCTGTCCCCCCACGCCAACGGGGTCTGCAGGTCCGCAGTGGTGCACATAGCCGCTCCCTCCGCCTCCGGGGACAAGACCTCCTCACCAAGAGGCACCGACAGGGGGGAGAAAAGCTCTGGCGAACCCTCTCTCGGGACCCCGGACTCCTCCGCCACGGCCCTCGCCTTCATCACCACTGCTCCCAGCCCCAAACCCAGGCCAGGACGCGAGGAAGGCCCGAAGATCTGCTCACCCCTGGACCTCCCATCCATGCCTCCCAGCGCCGGAACAGGATCCCGATCTCTTGGCCTCGTGGCCGGCGCGAAAGCCCGGACTGGACCGGAATCCTGACCCAGACCGGAACTCCTCGCCGGACCGGAACCCGGCACCGGACCAGAACCCGGACCGGAACTCCTAGCCGGACCGGATCCCGGACCCGGACCGGACCCAGGAGCAGGACCCGGACCGGAGCTCGGGGCGCACCGGAAACCGGAAACCGGACCCGGACCCGACCCAGACCCAGACCCAGACCCAGCCGCCATGACCTCACTGGATCCACCTGCTTCCTGCTCCGGTCTCCCATCCGTGCCGCTCCGTGGCTCCTCCAAGACTGAGGCCTCGCCCCCATGCCCAGGACAGGGGGACGGATCCAGAACAGGAGCCAGCCCCCCAGGCCCCACCCCTTCCTGAACCGGCCTAGTGGCCAAGGCCGCCGCAGAGCCTGGGCTTGTAGTGCTGGAAGGCCCAGCCCCGTGCTCCGAGGCCTGCCCTCCCTCCGTAGCCGACTCCCCTGCTTCTCGCCCGGCCTTCTTGGTGCTAGGCCGTGCTCGACCTCCAGGAGGCCCAGAGTAGGCCCCAAACTCACCCTGCACCAAGGCCGCAAATGACCTCACCCTTTCCGGGCAAGCCCGGAAAAGGTGCTCCACACTCCCGCAGAGACTGCATGTTTTCGGGGCCACACAGTCTTTTGTTGCGTGCTCCGTCGATGCGCAATGTCTGCATCGGTCGGTGGAGCACACCGCCTTAACGTGCCCGTACATCCCACACCGTCTACAGTACAATGGCTGGCCTGGGTACACCAGGTAGCCTCTGTCCGGGCCTATGGAGAAGGCCCCTGGTGGATGCGCGATCCCCCCCACACCTGAGGGATCTTGCTTGAAACGTACATAAAACCGCCTCTTACCGTTCCAGAAGCCAAACTTGTCCTTCAGCTTGACTGCCTCCTTCACCTCCGAACAATACCTCCGCAGGAAAGCCAAGATGTCCTCCTCCCGCACAAAAGGGTTGTACATATGGACGGTAAGAGGTCTCAGGGCCTTGGTGTAGAGCAAGTGCATCGTAATGCCTTGTAGCGCTGGATTTCCTTCGCACTCCAAAAACTTCTGATGCAAATTAAAACACGCCGCTTCCGAAAAAAAGGTTAAATCAAAAAACCCTCTTTGGGAAAAATCCTGCAAACAAAACACTGTTTTCCGATCCACCATCAACAGATCTTTCAAAACTTTTTCAACAAAAAAATCCAAATTAAAGCCGTTTCGTTTCTCTCCCTCCTCCATCTCCACACGAACCATGTTCTGCAGCCGCACCCGATAGGCCGGCAATCCACCTTCTGGTGTCTCCATCCTCTTCTCTTTCTTTTAGCCAAAAGGCCGAGAAGCGATAACCACAAACTGGCCCCTGCCGACGGCGCCCTCCCGGTGGCCCCGGACCGCGCTCGGGGCAGACGCCACCTGGCCCAGGGGCCGGCCCCCCTCCCCGCCTTCCCAAGAACCCTGCGCACGCACTGACTGGCCGGTCTCAGCTTGCTCCTCCCACCAAGATACACTGTCCTCCACTGGCAGGCACAGCCGCCAAAAACACTCAACACATACCGAGTACACTGTTACGTACTTACTACCGAGTTACTTACTGAATAGCTGCTCTCTAGGCAGCGACCAAAGCTATTTAGCGAGCGGGGCATCGATCGCACGCGGCAAGCAGGCGATAAGCCAGAAACGAGCAAGTCGGCTCGGCTCATCGGCGACTCGCAAGCAACCCGCATACCTGTCGCACATTGCCGTCTGTCCTTAAACCGTTCGAAGCTGCCCCGTCCTGTGGACGGAGCATCCAAAAATAGCACAAACTCAGGTGCGTTCCTCTCCACGGAAATCTTTAGTAAAAGGTAGTTTTATTGGTTTTTTTAAATTTCTTAACAATTTTAAATTTTTCCTTTTTTAAAACACACTCAATAACACAAACAAAAAATTTTAAACACACACTTAAACCATAAGGAACAGAGACATAAAAATAAATGAATAACAAATTTTCAAAAGAGTGATTCAAAAAATGTTCACAAAAACACAGAATATCCAAAAAAACACTATGTAATTCAAAGAAAACAAAAGTGAGTTAAAAGACAAAGCAATTAGGAAAAAAAGAAAGTCCATTTCGCTCAGGTTTGCTGTCCCGAAAGGCGAAAGATTTGTGCGTGCTGAAGAGAAACCCGAGCGAAATGTGACCTTTCAGCGCACCAGGCGCCTCCGGCCCCCTTCCCAGCCACTCCCACTGACCCGGGGTTGCCACTGCTGCCAGCCGGCCGGACAGACAATCCGAGAGGGAAGGTGGGAAAAGCGAGACAGCGCAATAACAAACAGTTACGTCCCGCACACAAAACTACTACATCATTTTGCTAAAAAACAGAGGCAAGCACACTTACAACAAGGGCACATATTCAGCCTATTTACAACACAATTTACATACAAAAAAACAAACAAACAAACAAAAAGGGGGAAGAACAGGGCAACCCACCCACCTCGTAAAGGACAACAAAACACAACCTTTTTTTGCACAAAACTTGGAGAGGCACACCGTTCCCGAACGCACTGCAATAACGGGTCGATGCTTGAAGCGGACGGAGCAAGCTCCTTCTCCGACTCCCTGTGCCAAAAATCTGTTTAATATATAGTCCCCTGATAGGGGATGTATCAGATATTAAACTGATAAGAACAGATTTTTTAAAAAATATTTTATTTGGAAAACCACAAGACATTACAGTTACATACATTCAAACTTTACATACATTACAATTACATTCCACAATTACATTCCCCATCTACATTCCACAATGACATTCCCCATCCTGCCCTCTACTGGGCGGCCCCCCCCCCCTATCCCTCATCCCACAGCCCCTTCCACCTCTCCTTAGCCTGGTGGTACCCCCACCTCCCCATATCATAGTGCAGCCTCCTCTGCACCTCCCCCCTAATCCTCCCCACCACCCGCCCCACCCCCCACACAATATTCTTTTCCACCAGGACCCCCCTGGCCTCCCATAAACAGAACTTTGTCAGAGAAATCATAAACCACCACAAAAACCGGTTCCTTCCCCTCAAATCAAAGTATCCCTTCCCTCTCATTACTTTCTCATAACTGAGTCCCCTGATCAATGTATAAAACAACCCCACCTCTCCCCATACCCTCTTTGCAAACCCGCACTCCCAGAACACATGTCTAACTGTCTCCTCCCGAAGACATCCCTCCCTTGGACAGAGCTTGTTCCGGGTCAGGGAGTGCCTGTAGAGCACATCCCTCACCGGTAGCCGCCCATGCACGCCCAGCCAGTTCAGGTCCTTCCACCGGTTCTCCAACCCCTTCATCTGGCTCACCCTCCACACCTTCTCCTCCACCCCGTACACCCTGACAGTGCAGATCCTGTCCAGCAGGGCTGCATACAGCCCCCTGTGGTCCAGCACCTTCTCCCTTTCCCTGCACTCAGGGTACCTTCTTGCCCATTTCACTATGTGGTTGTAGTGCGGGGGCAACCGCTCCGCTTTGGGGGTGCGATTGTCCCATCCCACCAAAAATCGCAAAGAAATTGACAACCACAACCGCGTAAAATAAAAAGCCGGATGTCTCGGCTCCCCAGTCAACACCTGACACATCCCAACAAAACCCAAAACGTCTAATTTTAAAGGAATATGAGGCACCTCCCTACCACCCCTCTCTACTCTCTGACACATCAGCTCCCTGCCAATGTATTCATACCCTCCCCAAATGAATTTAAAAATAATCCCCTGTATTGTCCTCCTCCACTTTGGTGGCAGAGGAAAAACTCTTGCCAAAAACAACAGAGATGGCAAGATCTCCGTCTTGACCACCAGAATCTTCCCTGTAAAACTCAAAATCCTCGTCTGTCACAGTCCCAATTTGCCCCTCATTCTCCTAATTCTTCCTGCCCAATTTCCTCCACCTGCTCCTTTGCCTCAAAATCAACCCCCAAAACCTTAAATGGTCCCTGACACCCCGCCAATCCGTATAACCCCCCCGTCCTCCCCTCCCACTCCCCAAAAAATTTAATCATTGATTTTCCCCGATTCAATTTTGACCCTGAAGCCTTTTCAAAGGAACCTATCATCCCTAATGCCCTCTTCAAACTTACCTCATCTTCTAGGAGGAGGGTGGTGTCATCCGCACACTGTGAGATTTTGACCACCCTCCCCCCAGCCCCTGGCAACCTAATTCCCCTTATCCCCTGTGCCCTCCTTATGGCCGCCACAAAGGGCTCCATATAGGCCACATATAACAGGGGTGACATCGGACACCCCTGCCTCACCCCTCCCTCCTGCAAAACCAAAGCACTCAAAACCCCATTCAGATTAATTCTACTTCCCACCCCTTTATACAGAATACCCACCCACCTCAAAAACTTAGGCCCGAAACCAAACCTCCCTAAAACCCTAAACAAAAACTCATGCGAGACCCGGTCGAACGCCTTCTCCTGGTCTAGACCCACCAACATGAGCGGCAAACCCCTGTCCCGCGCCCAGCTGATTGTGTCCCTAACCAGGTGAAGGTTCCAGACCATCTGCCTCCCCGTGACCCCACATGTCTGGTCCTCCCCAATAATAAAGGGCAGAGCCCTTTTTAACCTCCCTGTTAGCACCTTTGCTAGCACCTTCAGGTTGACACACAAAAGTCGGCCTCCAGTTTTTTATATCCTCTACCTCCCCTTTCTTAAACAATAAAGAAATGATTCCCAACCTCATTGAATTTGTCAAAATTCCCTCCCTTTAAATTTCCCTATATACCTCTAACAAATCAGTCCCCATCCTTTCCCAAAAAACCCTGTACAGCTCCACTGGCAGGCCGTCTGCCCCGGGGACCTTATTTGGCTGAGCTTCACTCAGCTCTGCCAGTGTGATCTCCCCCTCCAGTTCTTCTCTCACCTCTTCCGGGACCTCCGTTTCGAGGGCCCCCAAAAAACGCTCCCCTTCCCCAAAATCCACCTCTTTCCTCGCAAACAAATCCCTATAAAAATCAGTGGCCACTTCCACCATTCCTCCCGTTCCCGTTCTCACGACACCGCCCCCTCCCCGCAGGCCCTGAATACCCTTCCTCAGCCTCGTCTTTTTCACTAAATTAAAGAAAAATCCTTTTTTTTTTTCAAAGCATTCCCTCTTTGATGCGAAGTAAACCCTTCTCACCCCCTCTTCAAAAATTCCCCTTAATTTCCCCTCCAAATCATTATATCCCTCCCATTCCCTGCCACATAATTTTCTACATTTTCTAAATTTCCCTCCTGGACCTCTGCTTGCAATAATTAATTGCAATCCATTTCATGCGGACCTTCGTCCAGTCCCATCACTCCCTCATTGAACTAAATAAAACTTTCATATCCGCCCACCCTTCATACATATAACTAAAACGCTCCACAAACTCCCTTTCCTTTAACACAGACACATTCATGTCCTGTCTATTACCTCTCCCCATATGTAGTCCAGCTCAGGTGCATTGTCTTTGTCAGGTGTGCTGTGTGAAGTTCTGGGTCTGGTGGGTTTTACTGGTGTTGGTTGTGCTGGTTCTGTGATTGTTTTCCCAAAGGAGCGGTGTGTCCTTGGGGTGACTACGGGTTTGGGGGGTATTTGGGTTGTGGTCGGGTTGTCCGTCTTTGCTCATTTTTCTGGCTGCGCTGGTAGTGCTGGTTTGTCGGGTTGTGTCGGTGGTTTTACTGTCTGTGGAGGTGGCAGTGGTGATTGTTTTTCTGATGGTGGTGGTGGGGGGGGTTTTCTGGCCGTGCGGGTTCTGAATCTGTGTTCTGATTGGTGGAGGTGATTATTTTCCTTTCTCGTGGTCGGGGGTCTCTTTTTCTTTTCCCAAATATGTCTGGTGACAGTGTGTCTGTTGTGTTGTCTGTGTCTGTGGGCAGAGTGGAGAGTGTGCTGTCTGTGATCCCCATCTCCTCGTCCTCACTCTTGAATTCTGCATGTTCAGTGTCCGTGGTGGTGGGGGGGGAATTGGTGCTAGTGTTGTCTTGCATAGTGCACTGTCCAGGGTTTCCATATGGAAGTGAGTCTGTTGTCTGTGTGTCTGGTCCTACTGTCTCCATGTGTGAGGGGTTTGGGGGCTGGTCTGTGTCAGAATCTGTCTCGGTCTGTGGTGTAGGGGTGGGTTGTTATGTGGTGGTCGGTTGCTGGTGGGGGTCTGTGGCTGTATTGTGTATTTGTGGGTTGGGCTGGGGCTGGGGCTAGGGCTGGGGCTGGGGCTGGGGCTGGGGCTAGGGCTGGGGCTGGGGCTGGGGCTAGGGCTGGGGCTGGGGCTGGGGCTGGGCTAGCTACACATCACAGGGTTACGGGCATACAATTTCTGCATCGTGCCACCACTTACCACTGGGAGAGAGTGCGCTGGTTCAGCTCAAGGAGCTGTAGCATTGTCTGGGCAAACAATTTCTGCATCGTGCCACCACTTACCACTGGGAGAGAGTGCGCTGGTTCAGCTCAAAGAGCTGTAGCATTGTCTGGGCCAACAGGGCTGCCAAGCACAAGCTTTGACATAATGTGCGGGCCTCCTGACTCCCTGGGATTTGAACCCGGTCGGGTACAGGCGGCAGAGCTGGCTGCAAATGGCCTCCACCAGGTGACTGGCGTTTGGCCAATTTGCAGGACCCGAGGTTTCACCGAGGAGGTAACTGCAGGGGGGAACCAGATAAAATGGAATTATACCTCTTGACACTCTGAAGGTCTTGTTCTCCATCAATAGGGTGTCGCAAGTCTTTGAATGGCGTGTCTCTTACCGTTGGAGACTCTCCTTTCCAGGGACAACGGACGTCTTGCCCTTCGTTGCCTTGAAACGCCCCTTCACGATCCTCTCCCGGTGCCGGGATGGGTATATGAGCCGGCTTTTGTCGGCGTCTGGGAGAACGCTCCACAGACTCACCAGCTCGTCCACCTTGGCATCCGACAGCGAGGTCAGTCCACTCAAGGCCACCAAGGCACTGACAAGCCGGGTGACAAGCTGGTAGCCTGGCTGACCGTCAGGGCCTCTGAACTCCTGAAAGCACAAGATGCATGTGTCTTAAATGCACGTGTTAAAACACTTAAGGTACAGCTCTTTGTCACAAAGCAGTCCAGCTGTATTGGTATGCTTTTTTATGGATCATTATTTACCTTAGAATCTTCCCTGGTGGGAGCCGGTGGAGTGAGCACCCGGGGAAAACCCAGGAGGGTGGCGGCCGACTGAGGAAAGGCTTCAGGGGCAGCTGGAGGTGATGGCCCAGATGGGGGTGCCTCAGCTGGATCTCCTGACCGGGCTGCTGAAGGGATGGAGGATGGGGTTGGGCAGTGGACCGTGGGGTCGTCCTCCTCCTCAAAGCCCTCATCCGTCACATCCAGATCCAGGTCTTGGATGTCAGCAGCCTCGTCCGGAGTGTCAGGGTCCAAGCTGACGTCCTGCAGCACCCTGCCTGTCTGTGACTACAGGTACTCCACGCCAATGAGCTCCCCTGCAGAGTGGGCCAATGCCAATGAACAAACAGCTTGGATTAAAATTTGTGCCAAAACACACTCTGGCCAAGCACCCTTTGGCTGTGCTGGTTAAGGCAGTGCTGCAGGTGGCCACTGTAGGAGAGACTGTGCTGGTTAGGGCAGTGCTGCAGGTGGCCACTGTAGCAGAGGCTGTGCTGGTTAAGACAGAGCTACAGGTGGCCACTGTAGCAGAGGCTGTGCTGGTTAAGGCAGTGCTGCAGGTGGCCACTGTAGCAGAGGCTGTGCTGCAGGTTTTCTGTGGGGACACCTGCAGCGAGCCTGCGCATGAGGTGCCACACGTCCAGTCTGACCACCAGCTTGTCCCACTCATGAAACAAGGCAGCTGTCTTTGACCCGCCGAATGAGGAGCAGCAGTCCCGGTCCACGTAGATGAGCTGGGGGGTGCAACCCTGGCGTCTCGGTAACGCTGCATTAGGCCAGCAGCCATGGGCAGCAGGCCCTGGCCCTCGGCAGCTATCAGCACCGTTATCAGGACCTGCCCGAATTTGTTGCCGACGTTCGTTGCCCAGGCCGCTGTGTCTGCAGCGAAACCGGCGAGCTTCTTGGTCACCTGAGAGCAAGGAAGGGGAATAGACTCACTTCAGGAAAAAGTGGCACAAAGGAATCTTATGTCCATGACATATAGCTATTATTTAACATATCTTACCTTCTTCATATCACATATCTTTACACAGCTTCCGGTACAGCTGGGTGGCGCTGTTCCCCAAAGAGCGCTCCCGCAGCAGCCTCATGACCCAAAGGTCGCAGGACAGCCTGGAACAAGAGCAATTCTTCATGGAGACCCACAGGCTACATGGTGATGCATGCGTATCTGTCTTGTATGCATTTCTTATGTGTTATATGTGTAGGTAATACATACTTAGGTTATATGTGCCCACAACAATTAAAGCAGGCTTGTTGTTCACAGAATGGACGTGAAAGTAAAACTTAAATTTCTACTTACTTGTAGGTCAGAATCACTGGAAACTGGTTCCGATGAGCCGGATCCAGCTGATTCAGCACATCCTGTGACCAGCCAGCTACCTTCTTCTGACATCTCTGGCAGCTCAGGTACTCCGTAGCCATCAAGTACCAGCCATCGATGTCAAAGACCCTCCAGATGGTCTTGTAAAGCCCAGCCTTTGTCAGTGGTCTTTACAACCAGGCTGGGTGCATGTCAGCTTGAATGCCCACATGCGGAGGGGCATCCAGAGGAACAGCAGACATGCAAAGAAGGCAGCTGGCGAGGAGGGAGGCTGGCTGTAGATTAGCCGGGGCTGGGGAGGGTACCACCACAGATGCAGGTTCGTGGTGAGTACAGTCTTCCCCAAGCTGTCCCTGGTAAACAGCGTCCTTCTTTCTCTGATAAATATTGCAATGAAACAACAGTTAATTCAAATGATATTATACCAAACTGACAATACTTTATAAAACACAGTCAAAATAAAGATGCACAATTCACTTCCTTCCACGTCAAGGGCTATCTCCACCAGTTCTGCATCCAATGGCTCCGTTTGGATGGGACGCAGAACTGGTTGGCTAGACACCCCTACAAGTGTAAAAGATGTATGATTAATACACGTATTAATACACGTGGTCAGAAAGCACAAACAAAACTGAATAGAAGCTTGCCTGAAACTACAGGGCTGGGGGTCAGCAGCTTCTTGACCTTTGCCTGTAGTTCCCCTGTGGACAGTGTGTACAAAATACATGCATAATGTGTTTACATGTAATGTCTTTCGGGCTTTGTGGCAGTCCAGGTGATAATAGTCCTTGTTGTGGTTGGTGATCTGGTGGGTGATTATGATATTGTGATGTTCCTGTTTTTGGAAAAGCATGATATTGCGTGAGTCCCATAAAGTGTTCTTGGTGATTTTGATCACCCTCCGGGCAATCTCCTCCTCAGCAGATGTGATCCCGTTGCAGGGGCCGAGGAGGATATCCCAGAGGGTCAGTGACTGAGTGTCCGTATGTGTGTTCAGGAATGTGAAAACGGATTGCCAGATGGTTTTGGCCTTTCTGCAGTGCCACAGGAGGTGATCCACGGTTTTCTTGACAATACAGCGTGGGTATGGGCATGTCTCCACCAGGCCCAAGCTCCTCCTGAACATGAACACCCTGGTGGGGAGAGCTTTCAGCACAGCCAGCCACGCCAGGTCTTTTTGTGTGTTCAGCAGGCATGGGTGGTTGATGTTTTTCCAGACTGTAGTGGCTGTGCTGTGGGTTGTGTTGTCGGGTCTATGTAGTTGTTCCTGTGATTTGGTTGTGTTTTTGATTTCTTGGAATGATCAGTTTGTGAGCTGTGCAGTGTGCAGTCGTGAGGTGTAGATGTATCGGCGGAGTGATCTGTATGGCTGGGGGGGGGGGTCCCAGGAGTAGGGGTGCCTGTGATCCAGGATGCAGAGCCCCAGGGGTCTTAAACTGGCGGCAAAGTAGAAGTGGTTCATGTATCCGGTGTTGTAGCTGAGTTGCTTGGTGCTGTTGATGTGGTAGGCGAGGCAGAAGCAGCAGAAGGCTTTCCACCGGGTCGATCATGCCTTTCTGGTACAGGTCCTGGACAAAATGGGCTTTGGGGGGGGGTTTATCGCCTGGGTAAAGACCCTCTACAGCGGAGCCTTCAGGCCAGGTGCAGGCGAACGGTGATGCAGGGTAGAGGGGTGAGGCAGGGGTGACCAAGAGGAGGCAGGTGGTGGAGAAGGCCGGGGCGGTGACTACGAAGGCCACCAAGAAGAAGGGCAAGTCTCTGGACTGGGCTGAGGAGGCGGAGATCCTGTACACTTGCGACGATGCCACTTTGTTAAAGGGGACGGAGGCTTCTGCCCAAAGTTTGGGCTTGCAGTCAGTGAGGCCTGTTTCTAATTTGTTTTGGTCATGGCAGACAAGATTTTAATTTCTTTGAACACAAGGGGACCACAAGACCGGGGTAAGAGGCAAGCTTCCTTTTGTTCTTTGCGTTCTGTGCCTTTTTCTGTTTGTTTTTTACAAGAGTGCCATTTGGCGGGAGGGAAGGAGGCAATTTCTTTAGTTAAAGATTGGAATTTAGGGATTTCTGTTTGGAGTGTTAGGAATGTGTTTGCTGACGGTTTGGGGATTTTGTTTAAAGAGGGAGGGATTTTTATTGAAGAATATGTAACCATCGTACCCGGCAGGCTCTTGTGTGTTGACGTTATTTGGGGGGGGGGGAGTTCAGGTTTTTGAATGTTTATTCTCCATGTAACATAACTGAGAGATTTTCTTTCCTAAAATGACAGCCAGATTTGTTGATGACAAACAGGTGTGTGGTCTTAGGGGGGGATTTTAATTAATTTTAATTCATTGGATGAGGGAGTAGTAGGGGGCAGGATAGGTTTATTTAAGAGTTATTGTTTAAGTTTAAATTAGGCTGGGCCAATTAAGGGCCAAGATGCACCTGGAGCAACAAAAGGGGTATCAATAGGCGTTTGGATTATTTCTTTGTTTCGCAGGGGGAATCAGTTAATCGTTTCCAGGTGACACCGAGTTGGTAATCAGATCACCAGATGATCCAATTTTCTTTGGGAGGGAGCGGCCTGGTGGGAGGGAATTTGGAAATTCAAAACTGAATTATTAAGGCATAAGATTTTTGTTGAGCAGTTTAGAGAGTTTTATTTGGGCTGGCACGTTTTTAAATGTCGTTTTAATTCAATCCTGGATTGGTGGGAGGTAGTGAAGGAGAGAATCAGGGAGTTTTGTCAAGGGTACGGGAGTGCGAAGAGGAGGGAGGAGAGGGAGAAGGTAGCGGCCTTTTTCTTTCAGACGGTAAAGGAGAGGCAGGCGGCAGCAGCAATGGAGGTCTTGCTGACAGAGCAGGGGGTTGAGGTGACGGAGCAGCAGGACAAGGTGTATACAGCTGTCAGGTACTATTCTCGTTTATTTAGGGAGGCTGATAGGGATGTGGAGGATGGAGACAGAATGGTGGAGCAGCTGTGGAGGAGAGTGAGGGAGGGGAAGCAGGAGGCTTTGGGGAGGGCACTCTCAAAGGAGGAGCTAAGGAGGGCCCTGTTTGGGATGAAGGGGGACAAGGCTCCAGGGAGGGATGGCATCCCAAAATAATTAGATGGGTTTTTTTGGGACCTTTTGGGGGAGGATTTAGTTGAGGTTTATAATGAAATTGGTTTATTACCATTTTCCATGAGGGAGGGAATTATTCATTTAATTTGTAAAAAAGGAGACAAAAGGGAGTTGGGGAATTGGCGGCCAGTCACGCTGTTAAGCGTGGATGTGAAGGTGTTGGGGAAGGTACTGGTCAACAGGGCTAGGGAGGTGATAGGGGAGGTGGTCTCTGAAGACCAGACATGTGCGGTACCAGGTAGGTTAGAGATCCAGAATGTATTTGTTGTCAGGGACATTTTGAGTAGGGCGCAGGGGGATAGGGGTTGGGGTTTTGAGTTGAGGTGGGTTACTGGGTAGGATAACAGGGGTCCGAGGGCGGAGGATGTGCCATCTAATTTATGAGGCTAAACAAGGTGCACATGACCAGTGAGAATCTGGAGGACCACAGGGCAATGTACAAGATGCTCCTGGGCAGGGTGGTGAGAGAGGAGGGGAAGATGCTGGCTGGGAAGGGGGTGGACTGGGGGCTTTACAGGGGAAGGGGATGCCTAATCGGGTGAGGGACCTAAACTGGTTGGGGGCTCTTGGGAGGCTCCACAGGTTTGGGACGGCGAGGTCAGCTCACTGCCCGAGGGGGTGAAATGAGGATGAGACTAGCTCATGTTTTCTGGGACTGTTTTTTTGCGAGGGCTTTTTGGGGGAGGGTCGTTAAGAGCTGTGTTTTTCGTTGTTTGAGAGTGGGAATATTGAGGTGATGGGTCCTGAAAGGGAACGGGTGGGGAACTTTGAGTATCAGACACCCAGACAAACGCACCACTGTTTTTTTAATCTGTTTGTGTCCACAGGCAATGCAACTACACCAAAGGACACATGTCTATGCAAGTACTACAAGTACTACGGTTTTATGTGTACATGCATATATGCATATTTCAGTGAATGACTGACTTTCAATCAAGTAAGTAAGCCTAAGCCTGTGAGTGAGTTCTTATTAATACTTTTTCAACAATCAGGGAGGATCCTTCATTCAAGAGACTCCCCTCAGGGAGTCTCGTCCTAAAGCCGTCACCAGAGGCACTCAGGCTCTTAACCCCTGGTGCCTCTGGTGGAGGCAGTTACAGGGCCAGGACTCCTGAGGAGGTGGAGGCGGCGGCACAGGCCCACGTCGTCTCCGTGGGAGGTGACCTTGGGAAGGCCAAACTGGTGCTGAGCTACAGCACCCTGGAGTTTAGCAAGTACCAGGGTCAGACCTTCCGGTGGCTCATGAAGAATGACGTACCGGCACCAGCGGGAGCAGGAGACCTGCGTGTCCCAACTGCCACTCATGGCCAACAAGGATGCCCTCACCCGCTACGCCTGCGCCTACCCTGACTTTGTGGAGCTAGTCAGGTTCCACAAGGCTGGATGAAGCACGGTCCCTGGCCAGCCAGCCAGGCCAGGAGAGAGAGGCCCTTGCTGGCTTCGGCCAATACAAATTGAGCACGCTGAGGGACCTCTACGAGTCCAAAGAAAGGAGCACGATTAGGTAAGTGGCATAAAATACTGTTTTCTAGAGTATGTGCTTATGTTGCAATTTTGTAGAAAGGAAAGTGCAACTGATCAAAAATGTCTCTCAGCTGCGTCAAGGCTTCGGAGGAAGACACCCCAGCCTGAGACGCAGATGGACGCCGCCGTAGCTTACATCAGGCGCAGAGACCAGGAGCGAGAACGTGCTGCCCCCCGGCCTGCGGCTCCCACTCTGCTCGCTCCTGCGATCTCTGCGTTTTTAGGGCGGCGCTCACTGTCCACAGGGGAACTACAGACAAAGGTCAAGAAGCTGCTGACCCCCAGACCTGTAGTTTCAGGCAAGCTTCTATTCAGTTTTCTTTGTGCTTTCTGACCACGTGTATTAATACGTGTATTAATCATACATCTTTTACACTTGTAGTCTTCTAGCCAACCAGTTCTGCCTCCCATCCAAACGGAGCCATCGGACGCAGAACTGGTGGAAATAGCCCTTGACGTGGAAGAAAGTGAGTTGTGCATCTTTATTTTGACTGACTGTGTTTTATAAAGTATTGCCAGTTTGGGATAATATAATTTGAATTAACTGTTGTTTCATTGCAATATTTATCAGAGAAAGAAGGATCTCCTTGAAATAGGAATGGTAGGTTTGGGTAAGAGATTCAATGTGTTTAAGCATGCTTTGTACCTTTGTCCTGTCATCCATCCATCGCTGCCTAGCTGTGGCTTTCACTCTCCGCGTAACTGCAACTTTTGGATTTCCTGTCTTAGAGGCTCATCTTTCTTTTTGATCACACCCATCTTCTCCTGCACCCCCTGTTATACTGGCACTGGGCAAATTTATGGCATTACTGTAGATGCACTTTCTAATGTACTTCACTGACAATCATAATAACTATGGCACTTATTTGGGCTGAGCTGCTTGTAATCGTAGTTAAACAGCATCTCATTTCAATGCTTGATTGACACAAACACTCAGGTTTTTGTAAAAAAAACCAAAAAAAAAAAACCCTCTATTTTAGGTACGTCTCTGCAAAGGCGATCCTCCCGTCGCAGAGGTCCAACGCCCACTCCCCCCTGCCTCCACCTCCCACCACCACCACCGGAGAAGAGGAGGGATGGGCCAAGCCACAGCAGTCTTTCTGCCACCAAGGCCTGCCTCTCAAAGAGCTGAGGTGAGTGTAAAACACTCACCTTGTTTATTTTTTTTTCATGAAAGAAGATGCAAAACTCTGGTTTGTAACACATTCTTTTTTGTGTTTTGCAGCTGCTGTTTCCTGAGAGTTGGCGTGCAGCTTTCTCAAGGGAACAGCAGGAGTGGATTGGTCGGGCGCTGTTTACCAGGGACAGCTTGGGGAACTCACCACTGTACTCTAGACTGTACTCACCACGAACCTGCGTCTGTGGTGGTACCCTCCCCAGCCCCGGCTAATCTACAGCCAGCCTCCCTCCTCGCCAGCTGCCTTCTTTGCATGTCTGCTGTTCCTCTGAATACCCCTCCGCATGTGTGCATTCAAGCTGACATGCACCCAGCCTGGTTGTAAAGACCACTGACAAAGGCTGGGCTTTACAAGACCATCTGGAGGGTCTTTGACATCGATGGCTGGTACTTGATGGCTACAGAGTACCTGAGCTACAGAGTACCTTCAGAAGAAGGTAGTTGGCTGGTCGCAGGATGTGCTGAATCAGCTGGATCCGGCTCATCGGAACCAGTTTCCAGCGATTCTGACAAACAAGTAAGTAGAGATTTAAGTTTTACTTTCACGTCCATTCTGTGAACAACAAGCCTGCTTTAATTGTTGTGGGCACATATAACCTAAGTATGTATTACCTACACATATAACACATAAGAAATGCACACAAGACAGATACGCACGCATCACCATGTAGCCTGTGTGTCTCCATGAAGAATTGCTCTTGTTCCAGGCTGTCCTGCGACCTGCGGGTCATGAGGCTGCTGCGGGAGCGCTCTTTGGGGAACAGCGCCACCCAGCTGTACCGGAAGCTGTGTGAGGGGCACAGCAAAGCCTGGTTGCAGCGGTCCATGCAGTACCTCAGCAGGTGCGAGCACTTCCTGGCCATGGGCTCCTAGCGGCATGACCTCCCTCCACCCCCTCCCATGCCGCCGGTGCCCACACCCCTCTGGCTGCTGAGCGTCTATTGCTACGACGTTCTGACGCGACTGGAGCAGATGAAGGCCAGGGTCACCTCCACCTTCCGATCCATTCTCAAGTTGGATTTGACGAAGAAGGTAAGATATGTTAAATAATAGCTATATGTCATGGACATAAGATTCCTTTGTGCCACTTTTTCCTGAAGTGAGTCTATTCCCCTTCCTTGCTCTCAGGTGACCAAGAAGCTCGCCGGTTTCGCTGCAGACACAGCGGCCTGGGCAACGAACGTCGGCAACAAATTCGGGCAGGTCCTCATAACGGTGCTGATAGCTGCCGAGGGCCAGGGCCTGCTGCCCATGGCCGCTGGCCTAATGCAGCGTTACCGAGACGCCGGGGTTGCACCCCCCAGCTCATCTACGTGGACCGGGACTGCTGCTCCTCATTCGGCGGGTCAAAGACAGCTGCCTTGTTCCATGAGTGGCACTGCCGTCACCACACACGCGGAGCTGTGGACACGGAGCGCCTCATCGCTGAGCTCATCCAGACCTTTGACAGTGCGAAGGGACACGACACCATGGGCATCCCGCTGCTGGACCACGACCGCATCCAGGCGATCTGGGAGGAGCAGAGGCGCCACCTCCACTGCATACAAGACCCACCAGGCTTGAGTCTGTACACCCAGACCGGTCAGCTGATGAAGGGAGGCGTCCAGCTGCCGGTGTATAGCTGCGCGCGGGGTTCAACTTCTCTGGAGTCATTCCACCTCCACCTCAACCGGTTCATCCCAGGTAGGCCCATCACCCACCTGTCTACCATAGCAAAAATCGGTTGAGGCCTAGGTGATTTTCTTTTTTTCTAACGTGCTGCTACATGTGCTGCTCTGTTTCCTTTCTGGGGATGGTGCAAACGCCATGCACTTTCAGGCGTTCCTGCTGGACGGACTGGTGAGGTGGAACGAAGACCGCGCCGCAGCTGCAGTGGAGGGACCAGCACAGCCTCTGCTCTCCTACAGTGGCACCTGCAGTACTCCCTTAACCAGCTCAGCCAAAGGGTGCCTGGCCAGAGTCTGGTTAAGGATTACACCAAACCTGGCGAGTACGCTGGTCTGTATCTCCTTATGTTGGTGCCAACTTTGACTTTGTGTGTTTTGGCAAAAATTTTAATCCAAGCTGTTTGTTCATAGGCATTGGCCCACTCTGCAGGGGAGCTCATTGGCGTGGAGTACCTGTACTCACAGACAGGCAGGGTGCTGCAGGACGTCAGCTTGGACCCTGACACTCCGGACGAGGCTGCTGACATCCAAGACCTGGATCTGGATGTGACGGATGAGAGCTTTGAGGAGGAGGACGACCCCACGGTCCACTGCCCAACCCCATCCTCCATCCCTTCAGCAGCCCGGTCAGGAGATCCAGCTGAGGCACCCCCATCTGGGCCATCACCTCCAGCTGCCCCTGAAGCCTTTCCTCAGTCGGCCGCCACCCTCCTGGGTTTTCCCCGGGTGCCCACTCCACCGGCTCCCACCGGGGAAGATTCTAAGGTAAATAATGATCCATACAAAGCATACCAATACAGCTGGACTGCTTTGTGACAAAGAGCTGTACCTTAAGTTTTTTAACACGTGCATTTAAGACACATGCATCTTGTGCTTTCAGGAGTTCAGAGGCCCTGACGGTCAGCCAGGCTACCAGCATGTCACCCGGCTGGCCAGTGCCTTGGTGGCCTTGAGTGGACTGACCTCGCTGTCGGATGCCAAGGTGGACGAGCTGGTGAGTCTGTGGAGCGTTCTCCTAGACGCCGACAAAAGCCGGCTCATATACCCATCCCGGCACCGGGAGAGGATCGTGAAGGGGCGTTTCAAGGCAACGAAGGGCAAGACGTCCGTTGTCCCTGGAAAGGAGAGTCTCCAACGGTAAGAGACACGCCATTCAAAGACTTGCGACACCCTATTGATGGAGAACAAGACCTTCAGAGTGTCAAGAGTTATTATTCCATTTTATCTGGTTCCCCCCTGCAGTTACCTCCTCGGTGAAACCTTGGGTCCTGCAAATTGGCCAAACGCCAGTCGCCTGCCGGAGGCCATTTGCAGCCAGCTCTGCCGCCTGTACCCGACCGGGTTCAAATCCCAGGGAGTCAGGAGGCCCCTGTGGGCGGCAGTGCTCGCACATTACGTCAAAATCCGCGAGCTTGTGCTTGGCAGCCCTGTTGGCCCAGACAACGCTACAGCTCTTTGAGCTGACCCAGTGGTAAGTGGTGGCACGATGCAGAAATTGTATGCCGTAACCCTGTGATGTGTAGCTTTCTGCTGACTGACATGCTAACATGTGGTGTTTATCGCTCTCAGGTACTCCCGGAGGCAGAAGGCGTGGGAGAGAGCTGTGCTTCAGCAGGACGTGGTGGGTACCCGCATCCCTGCCATAGCTTACCAGCAGCTGCCTCCACCACGGCAGCTCCTTCAGGGTGAAGAGGCGACCGGACAAGCGGCCTTCGTCTTTGTCACCCCAGAAGACTGATCGTGCCAGGCCACCCAGCGAGGAAGGAACGCCCACGCGCCCATCCTCCATCCCAGCCCAGCCCAGCCCAGCCATGTCACTGCCACCGTGCCCGCTGCTACAATACTGCCAGTCCCACGGACGACAGCATGGCGGCAGAGTAAGGCGGACACCAGGCCACCGAAACCAAACCGGCAGCGTACGGAGCAGTACATCTGCCAAAAGTGCGGACAGCCGAAACGGCAGCAATTTGGCCATAGCCGTTTCAGCAACATCGCATTCTGCTCCACCACTGCCGGCAAGTCGGTGCAGGAGTGGTTGGCAGAGATGAAGGACACTCAGGGACGCTGATCCACTGGCTGGGTGGAGGATGCTTTTATTGTATATAAATAACCGGACTCTTCTTGGCGAGGTGTAGAGGCTTGCGTGTGCTGAAGACCCTCAGAGCTACATTTCCTGCAGTCCTTGGACTGCTGGTCCGAGGTGAAGCACCAGACAAAAGCCGGTCCTGCAATGGGAACACTGAAATGTCAAAAGTGTGCCCTTGGCTGCATTTGTAATGGACACTTTTTTATATGGACACAGTAAAGCTCCCAGTGGTGTGCATCAATGTTTCCCATTTTGTACAGTGCTGTTACTTCATGTCTAAAGTTCAGCATAATTAAGTAAGTTTTTAAAACACAATTGTATTACAGTGAAGCAGCTTGTGCATCAATGTTTGGATCATTGCATATTGCAATCATTGTTTTATCCAACAAAATATACTTCATGAAATTTCCATTAGATATTCTACACATTACAATTTCTGACATTCAAATTATGCTAATTTACAATGAAAATTTCTGTCAATCTGCATATTCATTACAAATTCCTGACATTCAAATTTTGAACGTGTATCAGGAATAATCTTGTTAACAAGGGGGTTACTGTACGACGCGGAGGCGAAGGACTATGGCCACCAGTCGTTAGCTAGCAAGCGAACAAGTTGATTCTACACCAAGTTAACGTGATATGCGGAATGGCCTACAGCAGGCAACCTTACCCGAGAGACGTCCGGCCGCAGTAGCACTGTTTTATGTGAGCACGCGTCCATATTGCACCGAACTGAAACAAGTGAAACTATTTGGGAAAATACAGTATTATCTCCCGTAGGCGACAAAGCCACCTGCCCCTGTCGGCCGAGTGCAAATACAGGCGTGGCTACGCAAAACTTTATTTGTGTCCCACGTTACAGACAGAACTACAACAGGGTGTGTCTTACGATTTCTTTTTAAAATGTCTACGGATTTGGAGTCGCGAAAACCCATCGGCAGGCTATTCCAAAGGCTAGGGCAGTAATAACCGAAAGACACTGCTGCTGAACAAGGATTTGTGGGTGTGGGTGACGTGAATTTATGGATTAAAAGATGGTTCTTCGGGCATATTATACTCAGGCTAATTGTCAGGAGATAGATGGGTTGGTTCACGTCGAGACTAATGTTTGAAATTTTCTGACATTAACCTTGAGCCACATTGATGAGTTTTTCCGCAATTTCGTACTCCAGACATGCGCTGTGTTCCTCGTCGCAATCCCAAAAGGCATGTTTCTTCTCGGCTTTAAACTGAGGGCCTTTCGCGTGTGAGGCTAACGTGATAAGCATTACACAACCAAAACCGCACGCCGGCAAGATATATTAATCGCTTTTAATACTAAATTATGAAAATTGCACAATCTTTTTGTGTTGAAGCATGTTTCCCTGCTAAATGAAATCTCAGATGATGAGTTTGATGTGTAGTCTCTGCAGGGTAGTGGCTATCATGTTTGCCAAGAACGCTAAAGGTTCTCGGTTCAAAACCGAGCAGAAACAGCTTTCACATTGGCCAAGCACACTTGCGATAACTAAGGATTCATGGGTCACCACTACACAACATATAAACTACATGCCAGCAAGGTATCATAATAATTGCTTTTAATACCAAGTCATGAAAACTGAAGCACTTTCTCCTGCCAAAATAACATAATGTGAATTCATGGATTAACAAGATCAGAAGTTTTTTGCAATTTGATACTCTAATGCTAACACTAATGTAAATACACAAGAAACCATATGCCAGCAAGATATCATAATAATTTATTTTAATGCTTAGTTACAAAAAGTGCATTCTTTTTGCACGTTTTCGTGCAAAAGGAAATCTCAGATAATGAGCTTGACGTGTAGCTTCTGCAGTGTAGTGCCTAAAACTCATATTTGTGGCTCAACGTTGATATCCGAAAGGTTCAAGCAGAGACCAATGTTTGAACTTATCTCCAGACAATTAGCATGAGTACTTTATGCCAGAAGAATTTGTAAATCCATAAATTCATGTCACCCACGCCCACCAATCCTTGTTCATCACAAGTGTGCTTAGGCAGTTCTTGCTCAGCTTTAAACTGAGGAGCTTTAGTTTTCTTTGGAAATGTGATAGTCACTCCACTGCAGAAACTACACATCAAACTCAGGATCTGAGATTTCCTTTTGCCGCTGTCAGGGTTTCCCAACTCATTTTCCAGCCAGTACCTTTTTTTGGCTCATGTGTGCAGATTGCTACCTTGGTTAATTGGTATCCAGGTGCAGTCTAATTACCAAACCAGTTATCCTTTATTGGTAGGCGGGGCCTACTTTATTTAAGGCTCATTTGCCCGTCCTTTCTGGATTTGTGTGTTTCATTTTGCTTCAGACACTGAGCCAATGCTTTGCAGCACGGATATTTTAAAAGACATTCAGCATTTCTCTTTTCTTGGAACTAAGATTTGGGTTTTGTTGTCTGATTATGACCTGTTCAGATTCTCTTCATCAGCCGTATTACTCTGTATTCAGGTGCCTATATCAATTTTCTGGAATATTCTCTCTCTTTCTAAAGCTCTCCAGTTTGTGTGGAGCTACTCCAGTTATTCTTTAGAAACTGTGTTTGGCAGTGCCTCATAAGTCTAATTGGATTCTTCTACCATTTTCCTTTTCTCCTCTTGTGGTTCCCCTAGATTCTATTGGTGGTTTCACATGTCCTGTGTGTAACTTAAGATTCCCTTTTCGGTCGCGTCTGTTCCTCCATCCCCACTCCCTTATAGCAGGAAAAGGTGCTTCAACACAAAATCATTGTGCAATTTTCATAACTTTTAATTAAATTAATATGATGCCGTGCTGCCATGTGGTTTATCGCATTTGCCTCACATGAGACTGCCCAGTTTCTAACTGGGGACCAGAGACCTGTCTGGAGTATCAAATTGCCTCAAACTTATATCTGTGGCTCAATGTTGATTCAGAAACATTGGCCTCTACTTCAATCCATCTATCTCCTGACAATTAGCCTGAGTACTTGATGCCAGAAACTCCCTTGTTACTCCATAAATTCACATCACACACACCCACAAATCCTTATTCATCACAAATGTGCTTAGCCAGTGCTTTCAGTGCAAAAGCTGTTTCTGCTCAGTTTTAACCCTCTGGGGTCTGAAGGCAAAATGAGAAGTAATGACTGCCACACTCTGACATTTGTCATTTTAATCAACTTTATAAACCGTGATTCCAAAGTGTTTCAGCACAAACTCCACTACAATCATATGAGAACAGCAAGCAGGACAGAAGAATTTCTGGGTTGTAAATTGCTCTAGAATCACACATTCAAACCCTCAATTTTTAACCCATACAGGAATGTTGCAAAAGCCTGCACTAACCAATTGTAACGAAATGATTGGGTTGCTGACATTTGTTCATCTTGGTCTTGGGTCTCGAATACTCACACGTCACCCCCCTGCTTACTTCCCTCCACTGGCTGCCTGTCATGGCTCGCATCAAATTCAAAACATTGGTGCTAGCCTTCCAAGCAGTTAAAGGGTCTTCCCCAGCTTATCTGCAAAAAATCATCAGACCCTACACCCCTGCCAGACCTCTTCGTTCAGCCTCCACAGGCCGCTTGGCACCTCCCCCTCTCAGAACCTTCACCTCACGCTCACGACTACTATCTGTTCTGGCTCCACGGTGGTGGAACGAACTCCCTGTTGAGGTCAGAACTATAGAATCTCTCCCCACCTTCAAGCGCAAGCTGAAGACACACCTCTTCAAGCAGCACCTCTCCCCATCCCTCCCTACCTCCCTGTGAACCTTAATTGTTGTCTCTGTGACTTGCTTTGTGTATCGGTATTTTTAGTTGGCTAGGTAAGCAGTGTTTGGATAGTTTTGCTCTGTTTCTTTGTTTGTTCAAAAAAAAAAAAAAAAAAAAAAAAGGCCCTTCTCCTTATCTTTGTTGTACAGGTAGCAGTTGAAATTGTACTTCCCTCTAGGGTCTTTCAGCGAACTTATCCCTGGTTATGGGTATGCACTTTGTTGTACGTCGCTCTGGATAAGAGCGTCTGCCAAATGCCAATAATGTCATGTAATTGTAGTAAATTATCCATCAATCTATCCATTATCTGAACCCGCTTATCCTGAACAGGGGGGCTGGAGCCTATCCCAGCATACATTAGGCGAAAGGCAGGAATACACCTTGGACAGGTCACCAGTCCATTGCAGGGCACACACACCATTCTCTCACAAACTCATACACTCATACCTACAGGCAAATTAGACTCTCCAATCCACCTAACCTGCATGTCTTTGGACTGTGGGAGGAAACCCACGCAAACACAGGGTGAACATGCAAACTCCGCACAGGGAGGCCCCGGCCGACGGGGATTCGAACCCTGGACCTTCTTGTTGTGAGGTGGCACTGCTCCCCACTGCACCATCCGTGCCGCCTTGTAGTAAATTAGAAATATAAAATATGAGGCTGAGTAAGTAGGCTTTTCACACCTGGCCTGACCCCTGCCTACCTCTGAGAACGCCTTTCAACAAAGCAATACTCGGTCAGCCATTTCAAAGACAAATACATAATTTGATTCAGGAACTTATTGAAATCACCTCACAATCTACATACAATGAAGATGCAATTCACAAATATCCCAAATGTGCCCTTTTAGCTGTCCACAAAGGGGGACATCACCCTCTTTGCACTTCCACGGAGTGTTCCGTTTCTTCCCAATGTCCATCCTGCACAGCATGCACCTCTTGTGACCATACGACGCCACCTTGTTGACATCCAGAGTCTGTGTGGCTGGAGGCACAGGCACATGATCATACATGGCCTGTTGAGATTCCTTGGGTTCTGTCTCTGAGACACCACACAGCTGTGCAGTGAGCTCCTCCATAAAAGTGTCATTGCTTCCTGTTCCAGTGATGACAGTTCTTTGTATAGCATGTAAGAATTTGTTGCAGCACTGTCCAAAAAATATAATTAATAAATCCTGTGTTCGTGTCTATATAGGCTATAAACAAAGGTGCCTGTTTACCTAAGAAAAAAATGCAGAGGTATTATTTTGAGATGTAATTGTAAGAATCCTTCATGAATTCAGAACAGAGTGGGAACTTACATACACGCATTATTGACTATTCAGAAGAACACAGGTTTTAATACAGCACACATTGAACGATATAAGACATACACTTCCTTCCTTGCAGTTGGTCTGTTGAGCAAATAATTATTTTTCTGCCATATCCCTGAACGTAGATACAGTACGTCAATATTGATTGTGCTGCAAGTACAACCAGTTTTAGAATCCTGGCTTCACCACTACACATCACATATAGTAATTTACAAATGTAAATATTACTTTATTCAAAGTTGGAGAAGTTGCAGTCCACATGCAGGAAATGCATTTACTCATGAAGTTGTTTCTCAGCTGGTTCCTTTTGCTGTTCAGAATGACACTGCTCTTTGTCACTGTCGATACCTGATGAGTTGTTTGCTTCTTCCACAAGGCATGCAGCACCTGAAGTCATTCGTGCCATTTTCTGTCAGGAAAAATGTTCACCTCAAAAGAAGTGACTAAGCCTGTACTTCACTGTGTAATTATCAAGCTTTACAGTAGGCGGTCTTGCTCAGGGCATCGCCCCTCCCCTGCCAGAGAATCATCATCACCCCGTGTCAATATGGATGAGATGGGTCAGAATTTGTGCTGAGAACTTGCATATTTGTTATGTACGAACCTGAGAACCCAGACGCAGACCCAGGGATATTCCAAAACGTAGTTTCAGTCCAAGTCCAAAGCCAAGAGATCACTAGACAACCGAGCCAAAATGAGATGCAAAAGTCGAAAAAGCGATGAGGTCAAAATCCAGAAAATTAAAGGGCAAAGGTACATACGGGGTAGGCAAAAATCAAAGTAAAAAAAACTCAATCAAAAGTCAAAACCAAATAAACGGAAGTGGCGCAAACAAATCACAAGGGATAGGCAAACTCAGACAAACAAAGGAATATTAAGGGAAATTAAAGGAATCCTGACCACCCCAATGCAGTGTAAAAATCCAGGACCCCCTTCCCTCTTCTCTGGTTTCTTTTCATCATTGCTCTGGGCAACCGTTCCCATTTCATGCCGCATTTAAAAAAAAAGAAAAGAAAAAAAAGGATAATTAACAAAATGTAATCCAAATGTTGGAGATAGTGACCTGTTTGGTTGGACTTTGATGGAGGTGGAGCTGGTTTGTTTGGGCAGAGAGGGAGGTTTTTGGGGTTTCCTTGGGGTTGAGTGGAACTGTTCTTTTGGCTTGTTTCATGTGACACGCTATTGCTGGGTGGGGAGTTTCTGGGGTGCTGCTTCAGTTGGATCTTAATCTTTTGCCCCTTTTTGATTTAGCCTTTTGCCAAGGTGTTATGGTGTCTTCAGAATTAGTGGTTGAGGAGTCTGACCCCTCCACCATGATGGGTGTGTCGGAGTCAGGCTCCTCCTTAACGGTGATAATTAAAGATTGAGTGGCTTTGGTGTTGGGTTCCGGAGTTTGTTCTGCAGGGAAGGTGTTGTTTTGTGCTCAGTGTTTGAAGGGGTGGGAGTGGGCAAGCTTGCACAGCTTGGGCATGCCGTAATAAGACATTACGCCCCGGTGTCTCCCCAGCATGATGGTGCTGGGGATGTGACATACCCCCCGACTGCAGAGGGGTCGGGCTTGAGCTAGACCAGCCATTTCCTGGCCCCGGTCCAGACTCTGTCCTCATCCAGGACCCTCCAAGATCTGGATTTATCAATGCCGTACCTGCCTAACCACAATCCTGCACAGCTTCATTATAAAACTGCACAGTGACCACTTTGTTTTCCATGTCAGACAGGGGCTCTACCTCAAAGCTGGGGGGAGCTGTCAAGGACTAGCACCACTAAGAGACTTGCACTGTTACAGACACAAACACACTTGTCTGCCAGCATCGGTAAAGGTAATTAAATAAACAGCGAGTGCATTTTAAAATGTTTATTGGGGTTTTACCATTTATAACTTGATAGGAAATATTACAAGTTTTTACCTGGGTCCATTCAATCCTGGGTCCCCCTCCTTCAGGTCCCCCCTTCTTTTGAACAAGAGCTACTGAGCTGTGTCAGTGAGGCCCCTAACCGCCCCTCCCTGTATGCCGCTCTAAAAACCTCTGGCATGTCCTCCTGAAGGAGGTCCCAGAAGGCCAGATAGAATTTGGCTGGGATCCAGTCAGGGCCTGGGCCTATGTTGGGTTAGGGAACGCACGGCCTCCTCGGTGCTCAACTCTGGTTCCGTGTGCTACATGACATCATTATACATCACAAAACAGTCATGTACATCCTCTTACATTACTTTTTCTATATCCTCCTATATCCTATATATCCTATATCCTTACACTTCCACTCCCTTACCATTATACTCATACACGCATATACTCACTTTAACATTATACATGCAGAGTGAATTAACCAGCATCTTATAATCCACTGTCAGCAGGGTGAGTGGACGCCAGTTTTTTTTTTTCAAGCCGGGAAGCGCTGCTTCTCCACATGTTCAGTCTTCTTTCCACTCTCCCCAAACAAACTTCCCAATTTTAATTATCTGACCTCCCTTTCAAAAAAATTTTTAACCCCTCCTCCCCACTCTGAACATTACATTATTGCCATTTGGCAGACGCTCTTATCCAGAGCGACGTATAACAAAGTGCATACCCAGAACCAGGGATAAGTGCGCTGAAAGACCCTAGAGGGAAGTACAATTTCAATTGCTACCCGTACAACAAAGATAAGGACCAGGGCCTAATTATTTAAAAAAAAAAATATATATATATATTTTAACAAACAAATAAACAAACAAACAACAAAGCAAAAGTGACCAAACTTAATTATCCAAATACTGCATACCTAGCCAACTAAAAATACCGAAACACAAAGTAAATCACAAAGACAACAATTAAACTCCACAGGGAGGTAGGGAGGGAAGGGGAGAGGTGCTGCTTGAAGAGGTGCGTCTTCAGTTTGCGCTTGAAGGTGGGGAGAGATTCTACAGTTCTGACCTCAACGGGGAGTTCGTTCCACCACGGTGGAGCCAGAACAGACAGTAGTCGTGAGCGTGAGGTGGAGGTTCGGAGAGGGGGAGGTGCCAATCGGCCTGTGGAGGCTGAACGAAGAGGTCTGGCAGGGATGTAGGGTCTGATTTTTTTGTAGGTAAGCTGGGGAAGACCCCTTAACTGCTTGGAAGGCTAGCACCAATGTTTTGAATTTGATGCGAGCCATGACAGGCAGCCAGTGGAGGGAAGTAAGCAGGGGGGTGACGTGTGAGTATTTGGGAAGGTTGAAGAGCAGACGAGCTGCTGCATTCTGGATAAGTTGGAGGGGTCTGATGGCGGACGCTGGGAGGCCAGCCAAGAGGGAATTGCAGTAGTCCAGGCGGGACAGAACCATCGCTTGGACCAGGAGCTGGGTTGAGTAGGGGGTGAGAAAGGGGCGGATTCTCCGTATGTTGTATAGGAGGAACCTGCATGACCGGGTCACCGCCGCAATGTTCTCGGAAAGGGACAGTCTGCTGTCCATCACCACGCCGAGGTTCCTTGCCCTGGGTGATGGCGTGAGTGTGGTATCCCCGAGGGAAATGGAGAGATCCAGATGGGGAGAGGTATTAGCAGGGATGAATCAGTCTTACCTGGGTTGAGCTTTAGATGGTGGTTGTCCATCCAGCTCTGGATGTCACTCAGGCAAGCAGAGATACGGGCAGAAACCTGTGTATCAGATGGTGGGAATGAGATGAAGAGTTGGGTATCGTCTGCATAGCTGTAGTAGGATAGCCCATACCTTCCCCCAGTCCTAACCACCCATCCCTCTGAAAACAAAATGGCAGATTTATTCAAATTAAAGACCCCATCCCCCTACAATACCTATTCAAAGTCTCCATCGCCCGGTCTATGTCTGTTTCGCATGAAACCAGTAATGTGGTGTCATTGGCATACTGGAGCACTTTGATGGGCCTCCCCATACCCCCTGGAGCCTGCACCCCAACAAAAGCCCTATCTTCCCTCAGCATCTCTGCCAATGGCTCAATAAACAAAACGTACAAAAGTGGCGACAGAGGGCACCCCTGCCTAACCCCCCTACCCTGCACTACTGGACCACTCAGTTTCCCATTTAATTTTACCCTACTAAAAACTCCCCTATTCAAAGTCTTAACCCATGAAATAAAGCCCTCCCCAAAATTCATCCTTTCTAAAACCTGAAACAAAAACCCATGAATCTACCCTATCAAAAGCCTTTTGCTGGTCCAAACTCAAAACCCTAACCCCTACCCCCCTACTCTACGCCCTACTCAATGTCCCTGACAACAAATAAATTATGGATCCCTGACCTACCTGGTACCGCACATGTCTGGTCTTCAGAGACCACCTCCCCTATCACCTCCCCTATCACCTCCCTAGCCCTGTTGACCAGTACCTTCCCCAACACCTTCACATCCACGCATAGCAGCCTGACTGGACGCAATTCCCCAACTCCTTTTTGTCTCCTTATAAATTTAATGAATCATTCCCTCCCTCATGGAAAATGGTAATAAACCAGCCCTCCCAATTTCATTATAAACCTCAACTAAATCCTGCCCCCACAATGTCCCAAAAAGAAACATCCTGACAGCTGCATCCACCTTGTCCTGCTGCTCCGTCACCTCAACCCCCTGCTCTGTCAACAAGACCTCCATTGCTGCTGCCGCCTGCCTCTCCTTTACCTTCCGAAAGATGAAGGCTGTCACCTTCTCGTCCTTCTCCCTCCTCTCCACCCCGGCCATAAACAAAACCCTCCTCGCCCTCTCAACATGATACTCTTTAATTTCAGACTTAATCCGATTTACCTCCTCCCACACCACCACACCTCCTCTGTTGGCAACCCCAGCCCAATACTGCAGGTCCCTCTGCAGCTGCCATACCCTCTCCCTCTCCTCCCTCCTCTTCGCACTCCCATACCCTTGATAAAACTCCCTGATTCTCCCACCAATCCAGGATTGAATTAAAATGACATTTAAAAACCTGCCAACCCAAATAAAACTCGAAACTGCTCAACAAAAATCTTATCCCTTAATAAATTATTATTAAATTTCTAATCTTTAACTAAAGAAATTGCCTCCTTCCCTCCCGACAAATGGCACTCTTGTAAAAAAAAAAAAAAAAAAAAGACAAAAAAAAAAAAATAGAGAAAAAGGCACAGAACCCCCACAAAACTACATTATTTTATTAAAAACAGAGGCACAATAACAACAAGAGTACCTATTCACCATTTTTACAACAGTTTAAAAAATGGGGAGAACAGGGCAACCCACCGACCTTGTAAATTACAACAAAACACAAGCTTTTTTTGCACAAAACTTCAGTACAAAGAGGTTGTACAGATGTATTGTCAGGGGTCGCATGGCCTTATAAAGCAGGTGGATTGTAATCCCTTGTAGCGCTGGGTTTTCCTTGCACTCCAAAATTTTTCGGTGCATGTTAAAACGGGCAGCTTCCAACACAAAAGTGAAATCAAAAAACCCTCTCTGGGAAAATCCTGCAAACAAAAAACTGTTTCACTGTCCACCATCAAAAGATCTTTCAAAATATTTTTCACAAAGAACTCAAAATTAAATCCTTTCCGTTTCTCGCCGTCCTCCATCTCCACGCGTGTTCTTTTCGTGCCCTGCGGAAGAAGAACCGCGTGCACT
The DNA here is from genome assembly GCF_963514075.1 of Conger conger. NCBI lineage: Eukaryota > Metazoa > Chordata > Actinopteri > Anguilliformes > Congridae > Conger > Conger conger. Next base: position 70,456 of record NC_083771.1, on the reverse strand, counting down.
TCTCATCCTCCTGGAGGCCCTGGAGTTTGGAGCGGAAGGTCTGTTTCTTCCGCTCTTCCCGGTAGAGGGTGGTGAGGCTCTGCCGAGCTTGTGCGATTTCGCTGCTAACATCCAGGCCTCGGGACTGGAGGAGGCTTAGTCTTTGGAGGGCAGCATTGTGGCCATCCCACTCCCGAAACGGAATCCCACATTCCTGGAGCAGGACGACGTCTGAGGGGATCTGTGACAGAATGGAGAAAACAGTGGTGCGTTTATCGGGGTGACACGCCATATTCTGACAAATTTGGTTAATTGTGTTGAAAATTGTATCCGGGTTATTGTGGCGCCTACTCACCCCCTGACCATGTTCTCCCATGGGTCTCCCCTCCTGACTGCCTGGGAGGTTCCGTCCTGGAGAGGTGGGGGTGGTTGTTTTTGCCCCAGGCCTCCCCCCAGGGCCTGGGAGGAGGGGGATGTTGTCGCCCCCCTTTGAGAGTCCGGACCGGGGGCTGGCTGGTCCCTGATGGAGTGGGGGTGAAGTGTGCCAATGTTCTGCAAGTTTTCCTTATGGTTTACAGATTTTGGTGGATGGGTAGCAGGTTTGGGAAGGGGATTGGGCCTGGCGAAAGATTTGGGACTGTGTACCGGTTTTTTGTTTGATTGTACTGTTTGTCTTTTGGCATTGATCGGTTGGCGTGCTATTGCTGGGTTTGGAGGCTGGCTGGGTGTATTTTGTGCTTTAGCTGTTGTAGGTGATCGAATTCTTTTTCCCTTTCTTTCCGGTTTTTGTCACGGGGTGATGGAGTTTGTGTCCGAGTCTGCTGATGAGGAGTCTGACCCCTCCACCACAATGGGGGTGTCAGAGTCAGGCTCCTCTTTAACTGTGGTGACAGTGGGTTGGGTAACAGGGGGTGCTGTTGAGGTGGGGGTTGCCGGTGTTGTGCTGCAGGGAAGGGTTAGTGGTGTTTGTGTTGTGGGGGTTAGGCTGTCAGGCTGGGGCAAAGGGGGAGTGGGTGCTCTAATGCGTGGTTTGGGGATAGGGTGGGGTGGGGGGGGGGGGGGGGGCAGTCAATGACGGTGGTGGGGGCGCGGTGCTCCGGGCCCTGTTCGCGTACGAGAGGGGGCAATCACGGAAGAGACGCCCCCTCACCCCGCAAAGATTACAGGGCCTCGGGTCACGGCACGCCCTGGTCTCGTGCTCGCCGCCACACGACTTGCACTTGACCACTGTGCAGGCTGCGGCCAAGTGACCTAACTCGCCACAGTTCCTGCACAGCTTGGGCATGCCGTAATAAAACACCACGCCCCGGTGTCTCCCCAGCGTGATGGTACTGGGGATGTGACATACCCCCCCCCCCACTGCAGAGGGGTCAGGCTTGAGCTGGACCAGCCATTTCCTGGCCCCGGTCCAGACTCCATCCTCATCCAGGACCCTCCTGGCTTCAGATTTAACTTGCCCGTACCTGCCCAACCACGTACTCACATCGTGGTCCTGTACAGTTTCATTAAAAAACTGCACAGTGACCACTTTGCTTTCCGTGTCGGACAGGGGCTCAACTTGAAAGTTGTTGAGGGGAGACCTGTCCTTCCCCTCTCTATAGAGGTTCCAGAACCTCTCCAGGACATTAGCGTTCTTAAGGCTAACTTCAAAAATATCGGCATTTCCTGGAACCTTCACCAGGCAGTTCAGGTCGCCTGGCACGAAGCCCATGGCTCGCTGAAGCACTGCCCGGCTAAACTCCAGGAGGGTCATACCTGTCACTCTCCTCTGACTGTTGACTGTTGGGGCAGCAGCATTGGTTCCCCCCCTAGTGGACGCTGGCTCGGTGGCGCCCTCTGCAGCTGCGCCATTCGCCCCTTGCTCCACCAGGGGGCCTACCCTGTCGCTGCTGCCCCCCTCTCCGCTGTTCAGGAGGGTTAGCCGGACGGCATTGTGGCGCCGCACACCTGGCTGAGCCGCCGTCGCCATTCCTGCTGGGGGCCGGAGTCCAGCTGTAGGCAGAGAACAAAAACATGCCTGAGGTTGATGGCCTGTCCCAGGGGGACCGAACATGCAAGGGGAGCCGATGGTTCAGCTCCCCTGCCGCTAGTGAACCTCCCTTCCGGTGGGGGGCACCAAGCGTTGGTCCTGTGGACGGAGCATCCAAAAATAGCACAAACTCAGGTGCGTTCCTCTCCACGGAAATCTTTAGTAAAAGGCGAAAGATTTGTGCGTGCTGAAGAGAAACCCGAGCGAAATGTGACCTTTCAGCGCACCAGGCGCCTCCGGCCCCCTTCCCAGCCACTCCCACTGACCCGGGGTTGCCACTGCTGCCAGCCGGCCGGACAATCCGAGAGGGACGGTGGGAAAAGCGAGACAGCGCAATAACAAACAGTTACGTCCCGCACACAAAACTACATCATTTTGCCAAAAAACAGAGGCAAGCACACTTACAACAAGGGCACATATTCACCCTATTTACAACACAATTTACATACATACATACATACAAAAAAACAAACAAACAAAAAGGGGGAAGAACAGGGCAACCCACCCACCTAATAAAGGACAACAAAACACAACCTTTTTTTGCACAAAACTTGGAGAGGCGCACCGTTCCCGAACGCACTGCAATAACGGGTCGATGCTTGAAGCGGACGGAGCAAGCTCCTTCTCCGACTCCCTGTGCCAAAAATCTGTTTAATATATAGTCCCCTGATAGGGGACGTATCAGATATTAAACTGATAAGAATAGATTTTTTGTTTTTAAAGGTTTTTATTGTATCAATACATTTAAAAATTACAATGCATTATTTTTGCAAGGGCAAGTCATTACAGGAATAAATAACAAATCTTAAATAACAAAATCACAAAATTAAATTCCAGTAAAATCATATACAGAAATACAATAAAAGGTATGTAATTTTATTAAAATTCCCACCATGACCCCTTACCCTTCCCTTTTTTTATTGATAAAACCACACAAAACTGTTTAAAATAACCAACAAGATCCTTAAAAAAGATGACCTTTGTACCGGGCAGCACACAGTGCGGGCCGACCAGATGGCCTGTTTAAAGCAGTTTATTGCCAGCCACAGGCACCTCCACTTGCGTGTGTCCATTCCCCTGCCCACGCCGTACAGCACCATCTGGCACTGCAGGGTCAGTCCCGCTCCCAGCAGCAGCTGGATCAGGGGCCCGCACTGTGTCCAGAGGGCCCTTGCCACCGGGCAGTCCCACAGGCAGTGGCGGACCGACTCTTCCTCTTCACACCTGGGCCAAGGGCACTTTGCAGTCCTGGCCAGTCTCCGGGCATGCAGCACTCCTTGGACCGAGAGGACCCCATGCGCCGCCAGCCAGGCCAGGTCTCTATGGCGATGCAGCAGCTCTGGGTGGGCCACAGCGTTCCAAACTTCTTCCGGCTGGCCTACTGCCAGCTCACGCACCTGGCTCACCGGATCCCTACCCTGCACAAAGGACAGGAGAGACTTGTGGTTAGTTAAAACCCCCGCTCCCACCCCTTCCAACCCCATCTTCTTTAAAAAGGCCTTCATCTTCACATACCCTCCCACCATTTTAAAAGCCAAAGGCACCGTTAAAGGCACCTTCACCACCCCAATGCTTTTAAAATAGGCCCCGCTAAAAAACTTGACAAAAAAAGACGCTTTACAAGACAGGGACAGACACAAGGACACCTGCAGTGCCACAAAGTGGCACCACAACACAGAATAATAATCCAGAACCCCCTTCCCACCCTTCTCTGGTCTCTTTTTGGCAACCGTTCCCACTTTGTTCCCCAGAAAAAATAAAACAAAGCACGATCAAGACGGGACAACACAGCACGAGATGGCACAAACACAACACTCACAAACAGCCACAGAGGTAAAATCACAGATTTTAAAATTAGAATTTTCCGCTCTAAAGATAATTCCCTTTGTTTCCAAAACTGTAGCCGTTTTTCTGTAGTTTTTAACATACCCTCCCAGTTCCCATCTCCATGTTAGGGATGTGCATTACAGGACTAAATCATTTTCAAATAGTTTATGGCTATTGAGGGAGAATATTTGAATATTCAAAATCCCCTGCACACACGCAAAAATAAATAATTAATATATTAATTTAATATAACTGTGTATCATTCAAAAGTAATGGTTACATAAAGCAATGGTTAAATAATTTATTGTAGGATATAATATTTTTGTAGGATATAATTTTTTTAACAATTAACCTACCGACAATAACACCGGCCTCATTAGAATAGGCGTTTGATTCCGCGATGGCTTTTTAAATAGAACTAGGCTAGAGCCTATTATTCCAATCAAAATGGTAATAACAAAGTGAAATAAAAGGCTATTCGGGTAGTCTATATATTTTTAACAATTAGGCTACCATACAATCGACAATAACAAAAGCATCAAATTGGACGAGACGAGTCAATCAATGAACATTATAATGCAAGTCTCTATAAGTTCTTATTTAAAAAGACCAGCATGTCGACGTGATCTGGATGAAGGCGAGAGCGCAGCCGATTCACTATCAGTCCTGCTGCAGAGAAAACTCTCTCCGACGGCACAGAAGTAGCAGGCGCACATAAGTATGCCATCGCCAGTTTCGCCAGTCTCGCATACTTCGTTTCGTGAATCTTCCACCAATCTAGTGGGTCTAGGTGCGGAGGGATACACGCGTCCTTGCAGTAAAGTTTTAATTCTGTGTCAAGTGTTGCAGCCGTCTCTGTATGGTACTCTTCGCCAAATAGAGCTGCAATGGCAGAGTCAAGACGAGGTTTTTTGGCCATCTCTGATGTACCCGGTTGAGGGTCATCACTGTTCTCTACCACCTCCGTGCTTATTGAAATAAGCTCATGAACCCTGGCTTTGACAGCATTCTTGACCGCTTCGTCGGCAAATCGCAAGTGTTTATGCCTTGGGTCGAGAAAGGATCCAGTGAACGCAACTTTACGTGCGCTATCCACCTCATCGGGTGCTATGCGCTGTTTCAGTGACACAGACACGGCGTTTTTGAACTGGGTGACTTTTGTGGATTCGCCTGGAGATGTACACAGATGTTTGGACAGCAGAGTTGCTGTGGCGGGATATATAATTGAACTAGACACCCCTGATTCCCCACACAGAGCAGTGGTAGCACATTTCAATGAGCGCAGCACTGGTAGCAACTCCTCGATAAGACACCAGTTATCGTCAGTTAAATCAAGGGTTTGGGCGTCAGACAGCTTAGTGAAAGCTCTATCCGAGAGCCACAATGGCCCATCGCTGTTCAAGCAGGCGCTCAAACATATCGTAAATCGAATTCCACCTTGTTCGACAGTACTGCACAATCTTGCCTTATAGCAAAGTTAGCTATAGATGGTTGGGTACTCACGGCCCGTTGCTGTAACTCGCTCGGATGCTTTGCCTTAAAATGCGAGTGCATAGTTGTCGTTGAATTGTGGTAGGACAAATTAGTGCTGCACAATTTGCATTTCACGGTGTTCTCCGTAGTTTTTTCGACCTCGTTGTGCCAATCTTTCCATGTCTTGCGTTTACTGTACTTGTACAATAATGCAGGCTAGTGTAGTGAATTTAAATGGCCAACAGATGGCAGTGTGAGGACCTTGCTATTAGGTACACAAGGCTCATATAGGATAGAGATAGGCGCTTACACAGTAGGCTACGGTTGCCAATTGCAGCATATCTGTAGTTCAATACACGGTGTATAAATTCATTTAAAATGCGACCCTGGAATACTATTCGAATAATTTGACTTGCGCGAATATTCTAATATTCGAAAATTCTAACTCATCCCTACCCCATGTCCGTCAGAATTAAAATGGACCCCGAGGATTCTCACCTGGTCAGGTCTTACAGTCATTGGCATTCCAGAGAGTTCAGTCTCTGTCCAACGTCCGTACAGTTTCAAGTTACATTTGTCCTTGTTTAATTTTGCCCCTGAGGCCCTCCCAAACCACACTGTCCTGTCAACAGTCCGGTCAATGGAAGGCTGGTCAGTGCAGAGTACGGTCACGTCGTCCATGTATAAAATGCAGCGGGCCTCCTGCCCACCGCTCCCTGGAATGCCCAGCCCTGTTATCCGGGTATCCCTTCTCAACACTTGTGCCAGTGGCTCTATACAGCACACAAACAGGAGTGGCGATAACGGACAGCCCTGGCGGACACCACAGCGGACGTCTACTGCCTTGGAGAGGACCCCGTTCACCAGGATTCTGCTTCTAATCCCCGTATACAGAAGCCCCACCCGTGCTAAGAACCCAGCCGAAAAGCCCATTTTCCCCAGCACCTTGAACAGGTACTGGTGCGAGACTCGATCGTACACCTTTTCGAAATCTAAATTTAGTACGGCGAGCCGAATGTTTCTGTCTCTCGCAAAACAGATGGCGTCTCTTACCAGTACGAGGCTGTCAGTGATCCTCCTTCCAGCCACAGCACAAGTTTGATCCGGGTGGATCACGTCAGGTAAAACCGTCCTCATCCTCAGGGTTAAAATCTTACTCAAGAGCTTAAAATCGAAATTTAAAAGGGTGATCGGACGCCAATTCTTAATATTGGACCTATCCCCTTTTTTAAAAATGAGTGTGACCACCCCCTCTCTAAAACCCTTGGGTAAAATTAAAAAATGGTCAAATTCATTAAAAAATTTTAAAAGGTCTGCTTCTAATAAATACCAGAATTTCGCATAAATTCTTGTGGCAACCCATCTAGACCAGGTGCTTTTCCTTTTTTAAAAGACCTAACACTATCATTTAATTCTTCCCTCCCAATTCCTCCCTCCAATTTGCTTCTTTCCTCCGCCACTCCCTCTATAAAATTTAGCACCTCCTCTAACTTTTCCTCCTCTACCTCCTTTTCTCCAAATAAATTACCATAAAAACCCTCCACCACCCTTAGCATGCCATCTGTTTCAGTATTTAAAACTCCATCTTCTCCCTTCAGACCCTTCATTAAAATATTCCTTGATAAAATCTTGAAAAAAAATACCGGGTACATTTTTCCCCTTCCTCAATCTCCTTCTCTCTACTCCTAAAAATGATGCTTTGGCATTTCTTTTCTATTAAAATCTCCATCTCTCTTTTTACCTCTTCATACTCTTCTTTAAAAGCAAACCCCATATTTATTAAATTCCCATATCTATTTAATCTTTTTTGTAGTCCCACCCACACCCTCCTCTCCTTTGCTTTTTCCTCCCTCCCCTGCTTAATAAAAAACCCCTTTATTTGTTTTTTTTACCCACTCCCACCACTCAGCCCAGGTCTCATAAAAACACTGGAGAGTTTGCCATTCTTTATAAACTTCATTAAAAGCCATCACTACTGCCGGGTCCTCCAACAACCGGCAGCTCAGTTTCCATATTCCCCTGCCGACTGCTACACCTGACTTCACAGCCAGGGAGCAGCACAGCAGGGAATGGTCTGAGTAAAATACCGGGCTCAGAGATGATGCCAGACCAGCAAACCCCTGGCAAAGAGGAAATCAATCCTCGATGCCCGGGATCCATCACTCGTGCGCCAGGTAAAACCCTCCTGCCCCGGGTTAAGAGCAGAATAAATATCTGTGAGTTTAAAATCGTTAATTAAATTTTTCAAATAAAAGGATGTTTTGTCCATTTTAAAATCTTCCCCTGCTCCCCTCCGCCCAGCCCTGTTTAAAACACAATTAAAATCCCCAACCAATAGCAGAGGAGCTTGCCCGAAAAGGTATGTGGGAAGCTCCTGAAGGAGCTCCCAGCGCTCCTGCTTCCCCTGAGGGCAATAAATATTTAAGAGGTTAAAAGTGAGTTCATTAAAAGAGAGAGATACTGATAAAACTCTGCCTGTTCTCACCACTGTGCTCCCCTTCACCTCAATGTTTCTGTTCTTCACCAGCACTGCCACACCATCCGCCCGATTGGAGTGGGAGCCGCTCCAGAGAGACGGCCCCTGCTGCCATAGGTCCTCCCACATCCTGTAGGAGGAGCGATATGGCAGCCCACACTCCTGTAGGCAAATCACATCTGCTTGCACACTTTCCAAAGCACACAACACAGATCTTGCCGGCTTTAATGTCCTCACACTGCATACATTAATGGTTGCCACTGTGAGGGGCATGTGCTGGGAAGCCATTTTATTTCTATATATTTTAAATTAAGAAGTGGGGGTTAAAACAGGCAGAGTAAATTAAAAACACCAGGAAGATGAAAGAAATGCCATAGCCCCCCACTCCCTCCTGCTGGTGACCCAGCAGAGGACGATGTTTCAGTCTCTGATATGTACGGGGCTTGGTTTTGGGCCTGTTCCGGGTAGATAGGGGAGGAGCCTGATGACCCGCTGTCAGACAGCCCAGCCGTCAGGCCCCACCTCTCCCTCCCCCGCCTTTTCTTCTTCCCCACCCCTTCAGTTCCAGTCTCTGCTCCTCTTTTTCGGACAATTCCATCCACTGCCATTTCCTCATCACTCTCCCCCTCTGTTACCGTCTCCATTAAGACTGAGGCCCACAAAGGGCCTTACCCTCCCGGAGGACCGCCTCACTCCTCCTCTCCAGTTGGGCTCCTCGACACGACCTGCACAAAAAGAATGATAAAATGATACTTATATATATATAAGAATATAGCGCACGATCGCTTACCTTAGCCAAAAGGACGAGAAGCGATAACCACAAACTGGCCCCTGCCGACAGCATCCACCTTCGCTCCTTCACCCTCACTCCTTCACCATCTCCCACCACTCCACCGGGGAGTCAGAGATGTTTCAGACTCACCCACTCCAGGTATCTTCTCGAGAAGGAGAGATGCACCTGGGGGTCTTGGAGATGGCTGATGTTCATCCGCCAGAGCCCCTTACCCACGGTTATAGATTTCTCCCAGACCAGGGACACGGTCACCATGTGGTGGTCCGAGAAGTGCACCGCCTTGGTGGAATAGCTGTGCACCCTCAGGCCTGGGGATGAGGAGGAGCCAGAGGAACTCACAAACGTGTGCTGGGGAGGAGAGGCGCCCTCGGCGTCGCAGAGGGAGAAATCTTCCATGAGGGACCGCAGCAGGGTGCCGGAGCGATCCGGTCTTGGTTTGCTGCGGTCCTCATCTCTTGAAGCGCAGTTAAAATCTCCCCCCACGACGACGGGCATCGTGCCGTGTAACAGTGGTGATAGTTTTGTGAAAAGGGAGACTCTCTCGGCCACGCTGGTGGGACCGTACACGTTGATGACCCTGAGTGGGGAACCCCCGACCTCGAGATCGGTGACGAGGATTCGCCCACTCTCCACAATGCTGTGTGCTGTTATTTTAGCATAGGGATTTTTCATCAACGTGCCGACCCCATCAGCTCTGGCGATGTTAGAGCCAGACCAGAGAGAGTCTCCCATTCTCCATTCCCCCCCCAGAGCACCATCCCACTCCCGAAACAGAATGCCACATTCCTGGAGCAGGACGACGTCTGAGGGGATCTGGGATAAAATGGAGAACACGGTGGTGCGTTTGTCGGGGTGTTTGATACTGCGGGTGTAGTGAGAGGGCCTGTGCTCCCCCTTCTCAAAGATCTCCCCCACCACCTCTAAAAAATCAAGACCCACCAGCTCCCAGAATTTCAAATAAAATTCTTTGGGAATCCCATCCTTCCCCTGGACCTTCCCTCCCTTCATCCCGGAGAGTGCCTTTCTGAGCTCCTCCGAGCTGAAAAGCATCTCCAGGACTGCCCTCACCCCCTCCGGCACCCTCTCCTCCACCAAACCCAGAAAGCGCTCTGAGGCACTCGTGTCCACCTCCCTTTCCCTGAAGAGCTCTGAGTAATAACAGGAGGCCATCTTCAGCATCTCCTGAGTTCCTCTGTGCACCCTCCCGTCCTCCCCCCTCAGCCCTTCCATCACCCTCTTTGCCCTCTTCGCCCTCTTCGCCCTCACCCTCTGAAAAAAAATATGAGGAGCAGGTCTTGTCCTTCTCATAGCTCTCTCCCTGGCTCTTAAAAGCCAGGGTGCGTGCCTTGTCTTCATGCAGAGCCCTAAGCTCTGCCTTTAAAACCTCCCACCTCCCCTCATCAAACTCCCCCCCATTGTTCCATCTTATATAGAGCCCCTCTAGCTCTCTCTGGAGCTTAAGGGAGTACCTCTGCTCCCTCCTTTTCTTTCCCCGGCAGTAGGCAATAACAAAGGCCTTAATTCGGGCCTTTGTCAACTCCCACCACTCTACTGCCGAGCTAAGAAATGGCTTCAGCTTCGCCCACCCCTCGTACGCTTCCCTGAAGCGCACGCAAAAAGCCTCCTCCTTCAAAATCTGTGTGTTCATGCGCCAGCACCCTCTCCCAAAGGCTGGCGCATCCCACCCCACTGTCACCGCCACCCCGCTGTGGTCAGAGAAGAACAGTGGAATTACCTTGGCCGCCTTCACTCTCCTTCCCCCCTGGAACAAAAACGAAATCAAGGCGGGACTTGGCCCCCCTACTGTTCCCCCAGGTAAGTCCAGGGTCCTTTGGCCAGGGTCCACCTCCCTAAACCCATCCTTCAGGGAAAACCTCCCCAACACACCTTTCAGGTGTGCCACCGAAAAATCAGGTGACTCAAAAGAAACATTAAAATCCCCCCCCATCACAACAAACCTGCTTGTGGCACACACCTGTTCCAGAGATACAAATAAATCTTTTCACCTTTGTACTAGGGCTGGAGCATAAACATTTATAACCCTCAACCTTATGACCCTCCAATCCCCGTCTACCACAAGGACCCTCCCCTGAACCCAGGAGAACACATTTACAATCTTTATCTCCCTCCCTCTAAACAAAATTCCCACCCCGGAAGAATGAGCCCCTCCCACACTCCAAAAAGAAAACCCCTTCTTCCATTCTAACACAAATTTACTAGAATCCTCATTGGATCTCAAATGCACCTCCTGTAGAAAACAAACTGAAAAACATTCTGCCATGACGCAAACAGGCAAGAAAATAAAACACCGCCATCACAGGCTGAACCCCCCAAAACTCCCTCCCCCTTCCTCCTCATAATCCAAAAAGGGTACTTCATTCGGGGACCTCTGTTGGACCATCCCCTCATCATACCCACACTCGGACAGTGGGGAAGCCATGTCCCTCACCCGGCTCTCGCTGCTCGACCTGCCTGCGGAGTCCTCGGAGTCCAAGTGAAAATCCCCCCTGCCACGCCCAGCCTTACCTTCTTCTTTTTCCCCAACCCTGGAGATCCGCTCCCCCCACTGGTGCTCGCTACCGACATGTCCTCCATAGCTTCTGCCCAAATGGGGGCGCGGCTGCGCTTCACCCCTCCCTCCAGACCCCCTTCCTCACCCCCAGCTGCCCCTGCGCGTACTGCCGCAAAAGCTCCCTCTGGGGGCACCTCTTCTGCTGCCTCTGCATGCACTGCCACCTCTGCTCCACCAGGGGCCAGCACTGCCCTGTCTGTCAAAGTCGAGGCCTCTAGCTCCGACTCCTCCACCACCCCCTCCGCTGCAGGGGCTGCCTCCGAAACCTGTGCCGCACCAACTCGCTGCTCTTCCCCGGCTGGCTCGCTTCCAGTTTTTGGTGTTTCCTCCTCCTCTCCTCCAGGAGGCGTTGCATCGGCAGAAGCAGCACCCCCCTGCTCCCGTCCCAGCTCCTCTCTCTGGCTCCGCTCACCTTCCTGCTGCTCTTCCTCCTCCACACCACCGGTGGGAGCTGGCTGTCCTCCGGCTGCTTCTGCTTAGGTACGTCTCCGGGCGGGGCAGTCACGGATCAGATGCTCCTGACTCCCACACAGGTGGCACTTCCTTCCTTCTGAGCTGCGTGGCCTTCCTCCCCACAAGCCAAACACACAAAGAAACTGCAGTCCTTGGACATGTGGCCATATTTCGAACATCTCCTGCAGTATGTGGGTAGGCCAGGATAAGTTAAAAAACCCTTAGATGTGAGAGGCCTCACACCACCCACCGATTCCTCTTCAGGCCTGAGCCTCACCAGAAACTGCCTCTTCCCATTCCACACCCCAAAGCGATTTCGCAGCCTCACCTCAGGCCTCAGAACCGTGCAATACCTCCCCAAAAACACTTCCACCTCTCTCGCCGTAACAAAGGGGTTATAGGTTAGCAGGGTAACCAACTTCGAAAAGAGCGGCTCCAGGCTTATGCCCTGTAGGACCTCTTCCTTCTTCCTCTCCTTATAGGCCTTGAACACCTCCAAACACAACCCCTCACTCTCCAAAGTCACATCAAAGAGTCCCCGACTCTGATAATCCTGAACACAAAACATCTTCTCAACACCCACATGAAAGAAGTCTTGGAACACTCTTACTATGATGTAGTGAAGATCAATCTTCTCTCTCTTCTCCACCGTCACCTGCAGCCGAATTGTGTTCCTCCTCTTCAAAGCTCCTCCAGAAATCTCCGGTCCTGGGGTTGCCATGGTCCCACGCGCCAAAACAAGAAAATCCTTCAGATTGCATTCAGCCTGGCCACAGATGGCAGCACAGACATGGATGACATAAAGATGTACCCAATTGTAGTTAAGATTTCGTTGTTATGCTACTTAAGATCTGTGAATCAAGAGAATCTACGGGGAGAGCAATATTTGATCTACTTGATGGAGAGCTAAAACAGAGATGCATACCATGGTCAAATTGCGTCAGCCTTGCAGCTGAAAATGCTGCTGTCATGCAAGGTTTGGGGAAAGGTGTAGCAGCTTTTTTGAAGGCACAGCATCCGCACATCTATTTAATTGGTTGTCCCTGCCACCTGATACACCTAGCTGCGGAACGGGCATCCAGGGTGCTTCCTCATCACCATTTACTACTATCTGGACAAAAGCAGCAAGAGGAAGTCAAATCTGCGTGATGTTCAGGTCATGTGTAATACAGAGGTGAGGAAGGTCCTCAAGATGGCTTCAACCAGATGGCTCTCTCTGGGGCAGTGTGTGAACCGTCTTTTGCAACAGTGCAAAAGACAGTTATAATGTCCAATGTATTTAAGACACATAATATGCCATAGGCCAATACAATTTTCAATTACGGTATGTTTAAGTTTAAGTTCTGTTTAAGGGACATATTTTTTGGGATTTTCAGTTACTTTATGCCAAATGTCTTGGTGAAAACATTGGAACATGTTCCAAAATTTGAAGTGTATCAAAGCACAGAAAACTGAAATATATTGCCTTTTCATGAAAAGAGTTCTTGTTTTCTTCATAGTCTACTTGTATGTTGAATAACTAGATTTGGTGGTGAATGGGATCTATGTGCTTTGTAATAAGTTGTGATGAGTGAGCATGTGAACTCAATCAATACTGATCAGCAAATGTGCCTGACCTCGCGCCGCGCCGTGCCGCCACAGTAAGTAGCTACTCAAAACATTTTTCCAAGGTTGGCAGGTCTGCAATTGTGAAGTTTGAGTACATCTGAAAAACAAATGTTGTTGTTTCTCCTACTGAATCGTTCTGCCCTACAAAGCCAAAGTGCAGTATCTCCAAAAATGAGAGAAAGTAGCCCTCTACTTTGGTTTCACAGTGCATTGTACAGATACTGCAAAATAAAACACTCAATATCCCTGGGACAACAATCAATCTGTAACATATTGAAGAAAAGATGTGGAACTTTTGATTGGTGAAATAAGAACAGTCACAAATGAAGATACTGCACTTCATCTTTGTAGTGCAGCGTTGTATTGCTATCAATTCAGTAAATTTTATGTTCTTCAGGTTTCCTGAACTGCTTCCGTACCACGAACCCCAAGAGCATGATCCAACTCAATGAGGAGTTAATCGACTATCAACTAATGGACATCCCTATGCCCCAAGACCCAGGCACATTTGACACTGAGGCTTTCTGGGGGACTATGTCAACACTGATGAACAGGGTAAGAAATATTGTGCACCCTCTGACATATACATTGACTTTATCAACTTTATAAGAAAGTGAATTTTATTTATATAGCACCTTTCAGCCAGTGAGGTGCTTTACAGAATAAACAGATATAAAACAAGCAGGAAATGAAATGCAATACACTAAAATGACATAATAAAATTCAGTAAAATAACATAAAACAAAGCAATACATAGAATAAATAGGCATTTAAAATATTGCTAACTGAAAGCCAGTCTAAAAAGATAGTTCTTAACTGTTTCTTAAAAATGTCAATAGACGCAAATGCAAATACTTGAGAGTAATTAGGCCTCCTTGGTTAATTTTTTCATAGGTGACTGGGATGAGCAGATTTGGAAAACTGTCCAAGATTGCCAAACTTGTGTTAGTTCTTCCACACTCGAACGCGGATGCGTGTTCTCCATGGTGGGACTGAATAAAACCAAGTCAAGGAACAGTTTGGCTTTGGATGGAACTCTGTCATCCATGATGACCGTGAAAATGGCTGGCCTTGAGCCACAATGCTTCAAATGGGGAGCCTCCTACCAACGTTATCATGGCATCAAAATCTGCCACAAATGCGTACAACACACAACACCGTTCTTAACCTGTCTCGCACGCACGCACGCACACACACACCCATACACTAGGATACACTAGGGATGAACCGATATATCGTAATATCGTATATCGCGATATCAAATGGCCACGATAATCGTATCGTGACGCTTCCCGATATCGCAATATTGCACAATAGCCGAGCAGCAGCACAGCCACTGCTGCACTACAGATGATCAATAAATGATAAATGATAAATGATGATCACTACAGATCAATAAATCCATCAATAAATAAATCCATCAATATATACGGAAATAAAAACGTTAATTTATTTATTTAATCATTTATTTACCATTTTATTTATTTATTTATTTAATGATTTATTGACACTTTTATTTAAGGATATATTTATGGATTTATTTAAGTATTTATTTATGGATTTATTTAAGGATATATTTATTTAAGGATTTCATGCTCCAACATGCAAATAAGAGCTGTTCTGATTGGACTGCACAGGCTGTCAGTCACTGCTGCAATGATTTCAGAAAAAGATGGAGGAAAGGAGTATCGCAGACCTGCTTCGTGAAGCAGCAGATCGAATTGAACGGCAAACAGGACATGGTTAGTAGGCTAATGTAGCTAGCTACATTAATCCGAAAATCGCGCTTGATACTTAATGAACACCACAATCACACTGAATGACCCCCCCATTCCAACTTTCGTTTGTCTAGTAGATCGTCGTGGTTCTGGCGTTAGTCGGAGGGAACCGACAGCTGCAGTCACTCCCTCAAACCCAGTTGATGGTAAGTAGCCTAAGTAACAACTACAGTTACATGGACTGCAATAATAGAGACAGAGCGCATTTAAGTCCCGCCCACACCTTGGAGGAAACTTCACTTCCGGTCCCCATTGACTTTGCATTGCGCGAAGGTGCCTTCTTGTCTTTTCTGTCTGATATCAAATGAAATAAAAATGCCTAAAAGCTTCTGTGTGGTGGGATGCACTAACAACAGGGTAAAGAACCCACAACTAAGTTTTCATAAGCTGCCGAACCGAAAAACTGAGCTTTTTTAAGAAGACAAAAGTCGATACAGGCCAGAGACAGGCACAGCTCGCTGGAAACCACGCCCACCTGTAACCAAGGCGACCTGAGATGCTAACAAAGTGCCGGTAGCTAGCTAACGTTAGCTAAATAAGCTAAAACCATCAGATTTAAGAATGGAAAATAATTATTTTAACACCCTATGTCTACCAGAGAGGAAAAGGTATATTAACAAACTCAATATTGTCGGGCTATCTCAGTGTCCTTTCTCCTTACCTTGCTCATCTTGGAGAAATGATCCCACTGAATGGCCAGAAGTTAAATACTTTGATATTTACAACTATTTGATCAAATCACCAGGTAAGACCATAATTTAACCTAGATAGCTCTAGCAGCTAACTAAGATCAAAACCAGGCCTTGCATAGCTTAGTTAGCTTAATTTGAATCCCGTTGTACATTGTATTGTATAATGACAATACAGGCTTTCTATTCTATTCAAGCTTTAGGCCTAGTTTGCCTGGCCAAATTAGCAACTTCATAATAATCAAGGCCCATAGCCTGCCTCAGCTTTATGAAAGGTACTTCCCCAATTTGATAAAGCATCTAATAAAAGCTTGGCATGAGAAGAGTATCCAGTAATAGCTGATTGCTTGTCTGTCTTACCTTTTGTAAGGAATCTACACTCATACAACAATGAGAAACTACCGTTCTCTAGATGCCCACAACTTTTTTGTTACTGGATGGGTGCAAGTTGTGTACCACCGTAAACCAGCCAACTCTGAATGCACAGTCTTCAAGGCTGATGTGAAGCCATCCTGGAGGGTCACTGATGCATCACATCACACATGGGTTGCTGTGAGGAGTAATGGGACAGTTTTGGCAGCCCATTGTGACTGTATGGCAGGGTAAGTTAAAAGCAGATACTGGCAAAGTAGAACTTTACACGTGACTTGTTTTAGCTTGTTTTATGACCTATATCAATTTATTGAATTTGTTTTATTTCCCTTTTAGGCTTGAAGAGACATGTTCTCATGTGGGGGCTGTACTTTTTAAACTAGAGGCATCTGTCCGTCTTGGCTATAACAAAGTGGCATGCATTGGTCTCGCATGCAAGTGGAATAAGGTGTGCACTAAAAAAGTAGAGCCAGCCTTAATCAAAGAATTTTATAGTGACTCAGCCAAGGCCAAGCCACTTGCCAAGAGATGCAGATCTAAAGGCCCTGTACCACCAGCAACAGAAGACCAGCAAATGCAACTATTGGAGATGTTGTCCTCCACAGGAACCAGTGCAGTGGCCCTGAAAACACACGAAGCATTTACACAATCAGCAAAGCCGTGGTTCCTCAATATCGCTGGTATATCAGAAGATGATGTAGTGAGCATCGACAGAGAAACTGTGAACCAGGCGAGCAGTGCCTTATGGCACAGACATAGAGTTGGGAGGGTCACAGGGTCAATTGCACACCGAGTTCTCCATACCTCTCCCACCACTCCTGCTCTGTCACTCATTAGTACAATATGTCAACCGAAAAATAGAGCAATCAAGACAGCATGTATCCTCTGGGGGAGAAATCATGAGAGTGACGCCCTTGAAACATATAAATTAGCACTAGGGATTGGCCAACCAAAGCAAGGAACCTCCTCCCAGATTTATCTGCCTGATCAAGTGGGAACATCGCATGTCAACTTGCAGGTGAAGAGGGCTGGATTCAGAGTCTCACTGGACAAACCATTCATTGGAGCAGCTTGTGATGGCTATGTAATGTGTGACTGCTGTGGGGCGGGAGTTGTTGAGGCCAAGTGTCCCTACAACTGGGGCCAAGACATGGGCGGAAGTCTAGACCAGTGGCTTCAAGACCCCAGTGGACACCTGCAGAGTGCAACTGGTTTGAGGAATCATCACCCCTACTTTACCCAGGTATAAAATGCATTACAAAAATGAATAGCTCAATTTTATTTGATCGCAAATGCCATACACATTTTTTCCCCCAATGTTGAAAGGTATTGAAGAGAGGTGGGAAAGGTCAAGTTCATTACAGTATGGATGGTACAGTATGTGTAATTGTTTTGCAGGCGCAGATGGAGATGTTTGTGACAAAGAGTCACTACTGTGACTTCATAACATGGACTCCACAGTTGTGTGTCATCTTCCGGGTACCCAGAAGTGAAGACTTCATCTGCGCTGCTATGTGATGGTTCCCATACTTCTGGACCTGCCACATTCTACCAAGAATGACACTGTACAGTCAGGTACATGGTGTAGCTTGTTTAATTTGGAAAATAAATGACTAAACAAATCTGATCATGGAAGCTACACAGGTTCTGGAAGACATAGATAGCCAGGGAAAACCCTTAGCATTGAGGTTTACTAACCAAATGATGTGTGATTAGGGACTGGAGCACAACCCTGGCAGTTGTAGTAGTGCCAGTATTGCAGGCACTGAGGCAGGGAGCAGCGAAGCCAACAGCAAGAGTGCAGTCAAGGGCAGGAGACATGACAGTAGAACAGGAAGCGCTGGCAGTGAAGGCATTGTGGCAGGGACCAGCAGAGGAGCAGGCATTGTGGCAGGGACCAGCGGAGGAGCAGGCATTGTGGCAGGGACCAGCAGAGGAGCAGGCATTGTGGCAGGGACCAGCAGAGGAGCAGGCATTGTGGCAGGGACCAGCAGAGGAGCAGGCATCGTGGCAGCGACCAGCAGAGGAGCAGGCATTGTGGCAGGGACCAGCAGAGGAGCAGGCATCGTGGCAGGGACCAGCAGAGGAGCAGGCATTGTGGCAGGGTCCAGCAGAGGAGCAGGCATTGGGGCAGGGACCAGCAGAGGAGCAGGCATTGGGGCAGGGACCAGCAGAGGAGCAGGCATCGTGGCAGGGACCAGCAGAGGAGCAGGCATCGTGGCAGGGACCAGCAGAGGAGCAGGCATTGTGGCAGGGACCAGCAGAGGAGCAGGCATTGTGGCAGGGACCAGCAGAGCAGGGGAGCAGAGTGACGGTACTTCATGGATCCCAATGGGACAGTTAGACCTGTAAAGCAAGGCATTCCATGATACATGTGCAATAGTTTATATTGCCCTCAGCAGGTATAGGGATTGTCATCTGGGACCCTATCTATGTGACAACATAGTGGGTTATAAGTGACAAAAATTTGTTGGGACATAACTGTCAAAATAAAATTGGCCATCTATATTGTCCCAAACTGTAGCCCCTTGTATCATCACCCCAAGAACCTTAGCATGCAATGTTCCTTATTTAACTTACCACACTGCTGGACATGTTGACTAAAGCTGCACACACATGAGCAATTTTGTCAATTGTTGCCTCTTGTCTGTGTTGCCTTTCATCCATTAGGCTCTTCACCAGCCGCATCTGAATCGGCCCATCCAGGATGTGGAACCGTCCCTTGAGGACCCCAATCACTCTTTCTGTTTTGAAAAAGAAATATCTCTCAAATCCAAAGACTGATCTCGTCATGAATTTTCACAACAAAATATTGACAAACCTTTCACCTGTTTTGTTTGTTATGTATGAAATAAGCCTAGCCTTGTCAATAAAATTGTCAGTAATACATTCAAACAAAGTTCTTGCCTATGTGAATTCTGATGTTCAATTTCACCCGTGACTCCTCAACATCTTTCCCAGGCAACTGTTTCCGGCCCCGAGTGAAAGCTGGCATTATCAAATGGGCGCTGAGAACAGCAAAATCTTCCCCAAGAGTAAAACCCCTGTCAGCCAGTATCTGTAATAGAGAATAAAATTGATTAAAAATGGTCAGATATTTTCACATTCAAGTAATGTCCCCAGCTACATCTGTACGAACTGGTACATACCTGGTCTCCTGGTTGGTGGTAGCTAGAAGATAAAAAGCCAGACTGCCTAACTATATGGACATCAGATGCCCGACCCCCCCAGCCTTTTGAAAGGAAGGTGATGCCTCCAGATGGATGACAGGCGATGAAATATTTGGCTGTTGTCCACTTCTTATAATTTGAGTAGGTTTTGGCACTGAAACACAAACATCATAACAAAATCTTAGGTTATATCAGGGAAATGTAGTGTTTCAGTTAAATTCTGATTGTGGTGTAGTGGTAGATTGAAATGTTGGTCTACTAACTGAGCTTTCAGTTTCTTTGGATGCTCGATCCTTATTTCGAAGCAGTCAATGATGCTTGTCAGATAGGGAAACTGAAATCTCATTTCAGATGGTATTGAATCTTGTATGCACTCTCTATCAGGCCAGCGTATTAGGTATGCCATTTTGGCATACATGACATCTATCCACTTGGTGAAAACACGTATAACTGTTGTTCTATTTAGTCCAAACATTTGAGCCAGTACAGGTGTTGTTGTGTTTTGGCGCAGCTTTAGCAGTGTGAGGAATAACTGGTCTTCTGAGGTCAATTTGCAGAGTCGAGTGAGTTGAATGAACTGAGCGATGAATGCATTAAGTACAACAAAAACGGTCCAGGATACACCAGTCATTAATTTGCATTTCTCGTCGTCCTCTTTCGAACTGCTGGCTTTAAATCTCTGTTGTGCCTCATCCCTCTCTCTCCTGGCAGCATCCCTTTCCTCTCTTAAAAGATGAATCTCCTGGTAAAGCTGTTCTGTTGTTGGGTGTTCTTCAGGTGGGTTTGGATTCGGAGGGTCGTCAATTGTGGCTGTGGTAGCTGTGGTGTTGGCAACATGGACTTGATGACGCTTCTTTTCATTTTGAAACCGCCGTAGTGAAGTGGCTGTTTTTACAGTCTTGTGAGGCAGTAGGCTTGGAATGTAGTCTGGATGAGACTCATCATTACTTTTGGAGCCTGAAACAACAAAATCATGTAACATTACTTTGAGGCAACAAATCAATAGATGGCAGTTGGCACAAGATAGCCAAAATAATTCCAATTCTAAAAAAATATTCTAATTCTACTGGTAAATAGGCTAACATTAGATGATTATCACCCCTCTCTGCCTCTCCCTCACATAAGTTACAGAGCGAGAGAAAGGGACATTCCAGGGTAACGTTAGGTACACCACACGAGGGAGGAAAATTAGCGTACAAAATAGAGCCTGATATAGAGGGAAGTTGGGGTGCAGTTGATACCGCTAACTAAAATAATGATGGGACAAGTTAGCTGTTAGCACGCTAATGTTAGCGAGCTAACGCAAGCTAAGGCTATGCTTAGCTTTCTGATTTATCTACATTCCACAAGTTGCATACTGTAAAAATGCTTTAGCTTAACGTTAGCTAGCTACAGAAATAGTTAGCCTAAAACTGACATTTGGATATTTTACTTACCAGTGACAAAATGCAAGCTGCAATCGTAGGCGTACTGAAAACAGCTTTTAGGCATTTTTATTTTGTTTGTTAACAGACGGAAAAGACAAGGAGGCGCCTTCGCACAATGTAAAGTCAATGGGGACCGGAAGTGAAGTTTCCCCCAAGGTGTGGGCGGGACTTAGATTATGACGCGTGGCGCTCTGTCTCTATCCTATTATTGGCCTTAATCTAATTAAGACAATACTTCGATTAAGATGTTTACATGGGTTGATTATAGAACTATTCGATTCATACTCCCGTTTACATGCCTAGGAGCATACTCCGAGTAATGAATGGAGACGCCCCCGCATAGGCTAACTTACGTAGCTACTTCCCAGTTTCCCTGCCAGTATTGAACTTAATTCAAGTGATGCTGCCGTGGTACGTTGTGGCTAGTATTTTCTGGCAAATTGTGCTAAATAATGTGCTCCAAGACGCTCTTATTACGACTATACACGCCTGTAGATTCTGACGGATACAGCTATTACAGCAGGCTACATCGGTAACGTTACTGTTTGTCGGCCAGATATGTTGTATGCCACCGCGACGAAAACTCCGTTTGACGGTCATAGTGCGATTAAGGTGTATACCAGTGGCGTAGCCACTGTTGTGCCCGGGTGTGCCGGTGCCACCCAAAATTGCAGCTGGCACACCCAACTGTGATTAGTGTAACGGCGTAAATCCCTCGTGAGTCGGCACTCGGCAGTAGATAGCGAGTGGACGTGGGTGAATCTCACATTGACTTGGTGGCGTAAAGGGTTAACTACATGGTTTTCTGTGCGGGAGTCTCAGGTTTGAAACAGACCTCCACCTTTTTCACGGCTATTTAACACCGTATTTCCGACCCCGACCCTTTTCACGGTTATGGTTGCCAACTGTCTCGTATTAGCCGGGACATCCCGTGTTTTGGGCTAAATTGGTTTGTCCCGTATGGGCCCTCCCATGTCCCGTATAGTGACTGCTCCTCTACTCTGATCACTGATCAGAATCCTTGTTGCTTCAAACGGGAACCGGCGAGTCTTCTGCAACACTGCAGCTATGCTCAGTGAGCATTACGTCTTCTTCGCGGGGGTTTCTGCTGCCGCCACAGCACCCGACCGCGATGCTGCCCCCCGTGTCCGTGTTCACAGATGGAATTGCACCCCCAATACTCCTGTCAAATATTCTCAATCCCGTTATTTTGACAGCAAAGATGTCTGACTGCAGCACAGAGCTCAACTGAACTCAAACTTTATTTATAAAGCACATTTAAAACAACTGTAATTGACCAAAGTTCTGTACAAGTATAGGCATCAAATAACTGGATAAAACGAGATAGATCGTTACACTCTAAACTGTCCCCTGCAAACAACAGCAGGTAGGAACCAAAACCACTCCTAGGCAAGGGGACATGAAACAACGACCTAAATGTTACACATGTAAACATACAAATAAAATAATAGTTAGAGTAAAGCTTAAGTAATTAAAATAACTCAAAAATGTAATGGTATATTTACTAAGGTTACACAAGCAGCAGAGCAACAATGCTCCCCAGCAGACTGAACAGTGTACCCAGTCTTTCATCTGAAAGAGAGCTGACACAGACTTTGGACCCAGAAGAAATATTGCCTTGTTGAAGATCAGGCCACGTGGTCTTGCTCTGTAATGAGGCTGCACCTGGTAACGTTACCCGATTTCATTTGTTACCGTTATGTCACAATTCAACCGAACACTGTTGTATTATGCCAGAATGCTGTCCTCGTAGCAGAAACATAGAAAAGCGGACTGTACTGTTATATAATATTGTTCGATTTAGCCTCTTACAGTAAACAGTAAACACTTCTCTTTTGTGGTTTTAGGTGATACTTGAAAGAATCAATTGGCCTGTTGACAACGCAGGGGACAGTGATGAGGAGGAAGACTGTCCTTTGGAGATCAAGTGCCGCATTGCAGGCTACTTGAGGAGATTCATTGAAACAGGTTGGTTAGTTACGTAATAAATGTATTAAAATGTTGATTTTGAGGACATTGCTTTTGAAAATGTAAACTTTGTGTAATGAGGGGTTCTAAGCCTGACCCTGAAAGGGTGAGCCTACTGGCTTGAAGTCTAATTAATGTGCACTAAAATCTGTAAATTGTGGGTTTCTAGCTTTTGCAACTGCAACATGTTTTGAAGTACTGAAACTACCAGCTCACTATACCAATTACAACTCCTTTGAATCAGACTTGCGATCATGTATTGTCACTTGGGATCATGGCTTTGGACTAGTGTAAAACTATTGAGTTGTTTATATAGAAAGAAGATCAAAGTTTCCACCTGTACACAGTAATCTTTAAAAGTACTGTTTGGACTTGTTAATGTTTGATTAAATTTGATGACTTGTTTGTGGGCCTGCTCCATTTAGCGGTGTTGGCTTGCCACTACTTACGTAAAGGCACAGGCGTGGAAAACCATTTCAATGGAGTGTCGGCGGCTGCATGTTTCAGACTTCAAAGCACTGATGACTTGTTGAAAAGATAATAAAAATGTTAATATCTGTAATTTCTTCCATATGCAGTGTTTATTTTGAACCCTCAAACATATTCAACATATGATTCTCTCAATTGTAATACAAGAGAAGCACAGTCAATTTGGTTAACTAGTGCAGTGCCCGTTGGGACCGGGGTGATTTTCTCAATAAGCTAGTAAACGCTCGTCCGATCTACTTCGCACTCGACACTGCACTCCGTAGAGTCCTCAGCAATACACCTGCCGAGTTAAAAGTCGATTGGGTAAGCGGTTGGCGAGATAATCGAAGGACAGACAGACAGAGATTCCTGCCATTATTAGAGAGATTACAACTTTGTATGTATAGACTACACACTTGTGACATAAGGCTACATTGAAACAGATGGATCAACAGTAAGAACAGAAATACAATACTAGTCTATAGTACAGATGAATCTATCTAATTTAATTATTCAGAATGTCTGTGAGGATATTTACCACGTTGCGGTACATGGGCAAAGCCTCAGACAGTGGAACCCTTGGATTTGGAAGCAGTTGTGCTTCGTCTGCAGAGAGAGGACGGGGTAGTTGTATCTCTGGAACAATAACTCCCTCTGGATGATGGTAGTTGGATCCAGCCCGGTCCACTCCAAAGTCATCATCAACCTAAGAATTTGTTTTAAACAAGCCCAACCACATACAAATTCAGTGCATATTACTAAAAGTATAAAGATGAGAGTAATACAAAATAAAAATTGAAACTGAACATTGAAAATGTAGTTTGTAGCTTTTACCTGCACAGGACCAGCATCCCCCTCGCGTGGCACACTCTGCCACAGCTCCAGTGGGGATCTGTTGCCTTCAGTTTGTGGTGGTTCCATGCTTCCTTAAAAAAACCTAGATGCTCCTGAATGTGTGGTAGGAATGTCCAGTGGAGTGCATACAGGTCTACCTCCCTGTCTGGGTTCAGGACACTGTTAAGTTCAAGAGTAGAGAACATGGTGTAGAACAAGTCCAGAACATTTCCAAAGACATCCCTCCACAGACGTTCGATCCTTTGGAAATGGGCAAAGTTATTAATGGTGGATGACAGATTGTCTACTGAAATTAATTCAATCAGGCAATACAATATTTGTTATGTTGTTTAGTTTATTAATGAATTCTTGTATATCATTAAATGTACTGTTTTACAAAAGAACTCCCAGCCAATGCTGGGGGTGTAGCTATGCAAAAGATTGTAGTAGCAATACTCCATGTCCTAAAAATGCATGCTTTGCATTATTGTGGATTGCTGCTGTACCTTTGGTTATGAACACTTGGCCCAGTGATGTGTGAACTGCGGTTTAGCCCTCTCTGGCTCACCATGAAGCTTGATACATCAACGTTCTCACCGCCCTTATCAGATCTCACACGAGAAGGTAAACCATATTCCTCCACAGCTCCCAAGAAGCTCTCCAATACTGTTGTGGCACGATTGTTGGTGGCAGCATTTAAATAGACAATCAGTCTGCTGAATCCATCCACACCTCCATGTACAATGATTCGCCATCTGATCAGAATAAGGAAATAACTTAATATTCTTAACTGTATTGTTTATTCTAAATTTGTGTCCTACTAACCACCAGCATTTTTCATTGTTTTGACAAGTGATCTCTGATGTGTACACCATAACTGAGTAGGCCTACTGGTAATATTGTTTCAGTAAGACAGCTTGAGTTGACATGTTTGTTCTCAACTAACACACTGATACAATGATGCAGAAAGTTAGAAAAAATAATTAAGTGATCTGCCACAGTACCTTATCAATTTATGATTGCCATCAATGTGCCACAGGCTGTTGGGGGCTGGAACATTGTACTGCCTACGCCTGAGTGTGTGTATTGAGAGCCTGCGTGCAAGGATTCCCTCTGGATCCACTCGTCTCAGAGACTCTTGCACACGATGCGCTGGAGAACGACAATTATGCTAAATGCTAAGATTTAATCACTTTAGGCAGATGTATACAATAAATGACATACAATTAATTAAGATCAAACTCACTTTGGATTCGAACCCCTTGGGACTTCAAATATCCCAACATCATTTTGTACCCGGCGTTGTCTGTGATTCTTCAAAACAAGTTCATCCAGCTGTTCATCCGCAATCTCTGAGTACAAGTCTGACATTCTAGGGGGATATGCAAACCCATTAATTAGCCCACTCAGAATAGCTAACGGTTCTCTACCACACAGTTGTACACAGAACCCATGCGATAATTACGACATATGAAATCACATTTGCACAAAGCGTTATGAAATCACATAGGCACTTATTAGCATCAACAAAAATAGCACCACAATATACTTAAGACTTAAGTTAGCTATTTACAGTTAAGGTCAAAATTATTGGCACCCTTGATAAAGATGAGCAAAAAAGACAGGTAATGAGCTAGATTTTATGCTCAAAAATATGGGAAAGCTATATAATTTATAAAATTTTATTCTTATTCTAATACAAAATACTTTTATGTCGAATTTCCAGTCTGACCAGTTTTTCCGATGGGAGATGACAGCTTCTGGTGGACGTTTTATTTTTCGCGTTCTCAAATTCTAGCAGGCTGAATTACAGACCTAATTCTGAGGTCCCCAAACTGGACACTCTCCTCCCCCCGGCTGCGCCTAGAAATCCTGTCCATGAATATCACAAACAGAATCGGTGACAAAGGGCAACCCTGGCGGAGTCCAACACCCACTGAGAACGTGATGGACTTTGTGCCGAGTATGCGGACACAGCTCTCACTTTGGTCATACAAGGCCCTCATGGATCGTAGCAGCGACCCCGGTACCCCATATTCCCGCAGTACCCCCCACAGGATTTCCCGGGGGACACGGTCATAAGCCTTCTCCAAGTCCACAAAACACATGTAGACTGGTTGGGCAAACTCCCATGCCCCTCCCATCAACCCTGCAAGGGTAAAGAGCTGGTCCACTGTTCCACGGCCAGGACGAAAGCCGCATTGTTCCTCCTGAATCTGCGGTTCGACAATCGGCCGGAGTTTCCTTTCCAGTACCCTGGAGTACCCTGAGCAGTGTGATACCCCTATAGTTGGAGCACACCCTGCGGTTAGGTCACACAGACCTACAAAGTCACACAGACTAACACAAAGTTAACACAAAGGAGCTATTTAACACAGAGTTAACAACTAATATACCGTAATTAGAGTGACTACCAGCGAGACCATATCACCATGGCCATTAGCAAAGACTGAAGTCCTCAGCTTCCCTTTTAATACAGCTCCCGGAGCTGATTACCTAACCACCTCCAGGTGGCTCTCGTTCCTCCACACGTCACGGAGGGGGGAAGATAGCGGCGGACCTGCAAAGAAAACAGGCAAAAAACACTCTCCCCACAGACCCAATGCAGCCCATATACCTAGGGTCATAACAGGAGTATTAGAATATTGTGGAAGAAATAGGCTGGTTTAAGACTACATAAGAGGTAACAAGTAATCACCTTAGGCCATGCTGTTCCATTCTCCTTCGAATGGTTTGTGTAGACACACCAAAGAGGCAAGCAACATCTGCTGGTTTAATGCCACTCAGGATGTTTCCAACACCTCAAGAGGAATCTCATAAGGGGGTCGTCCTACACTTCTCCCTTGTTGATTTTCTAATGCAGCACGATGCAGAATCGTCTGCAGGTTGCTCCACACAACCTCGTCCACATCAGAATCAGTCAGTGCTGCAATTTCTACAACGCTGTCTACAAAGTCTTCCACTGTTTCTATAATATTATTGAGTGGTACATTACCACTATCAATAGTATCTGCCAGTCTTAACATTTCATTTCTTAGCTCCGATAAAAACTCCATTTTGGTACCTAGCTAACCGGTAGTATAGTCACACTTGTAAAGAACTTGTAGACAATCCAATCCCAGCATAGGCCACTGCAGTCCAATCAC
Organism: Conger conger; assembly: GCF_963514075.1. NCBI lineage: Eukaryota > Metazoa > Chordata > Actinopteri > Anguilliformes > Congridae > Conger > Conger conger. Next base: position 43,373 of record NC_083771.1, on the reverse strand, counting down.
AACAGCTAGCCCAACTGAAACCCACCCCCTTATTTGCATGTTGGAGCATGAAATCCTTAAATAAATATATCCTTAAATAAATCCATAAATAAATCCATAAATATATCCTTAAATAAAAGTGTCAATAAATGATGAAATAAATAAATAAATAAATAAATAAAATGGTAAATAAATAAATAAATAAATAAAATGGTAAATAAATGATGAAATAAATAAATAAATGTATTTATTTCCGTATATATTCATGGATTTATTGATGGATTTATTCATTGATGGATTTATTGATGGATATATTGAAGTATTTATTGATGGATTTAATGAAGGATTTATTTATTAATATGTCACAAAGCGTCCTCCATAAATATAGGCCGACATTATTAAACTGAACTTGATCACATGAGTGATGTGTGCTATTTTATCTGAGTCTTTGTTGTTGTCTTTTTGCCACGTTACTTCCCCTGTAACCATTGCTGCTGCAGATGCAAAACAGATCGCACTTGTTAATGAGCCCCGGGTCTCAATATGATTTTACCAAATAAAGGCTTAAGAAAAAAAGCTCTGTATAGCTCTAAAATGTTTCTAGTTTACGACTCACAAACGCCGCGCACTGTTGTAAACAGGCTCATGGATTATCTGCAGTATCATTCAACACAGATATGCCCTTCTGGTTATTGTCGTCCTCACTCTCTCTCTCTTACTCTTTCTCTCTCTCGCCACGGTGTTGACTGACTCGACTCTGGCAACTGTTTTTTTTCCGTAATAACATACTCATGAAGTCCTCTGCTACAGTTTATTAGCTGGTTCTAGGGCATCAAAAATTCTATTTACTTGACACTGCACCAATCTACCCCCCGTTGAAAAAGGCCCCCTGCCTAAACCTTGCGGGGGGCCCCTGAGATTTTGCGTTACGCCACTGGGCAATATTGTGTAATACCGTGATATCGTGATATTTTGAATATATCGTATCGTATCGTACCGTAAAATTTCATATCGGTTCATCCCTACCACACACACACACACACACACACAGTCAGTCACGCACGCACATACACACTCAGTCACACACTCAAAGTCACACCCTCGCACAAATGCTCACAAAGATCACCTCTCCCAAACTATTACATTTTATAATATAACTCATCCAGAATGCAGCAGCTCGTCTGGTCTTCAACCTTCCCAAATACTCACACGTCACCCCCCTGCTTACTTCCCTCCACTGGCTGCCTGTCATGGCTCGCATCAAATTCAAAACATTGGTGCTAGCCTTCCAAGCAGTTAAAGGGTCTTACCCAGCTTATCTGCAAAAAATCATCAGACCCTACACCCCTGCCAGACCTCTTCGTTCAGCCTCCACAGGCCGCTTGGCACCTCCCCCTCTCAGAACCTCCACCTCACGCTCACGACTACTGTCTGTTCTGGCTCCACGGTGGTGGAACGAACTCCCCGTTGAGGTCAGAACTATAGAATCCCTCCCCACCTTCAAGCGCAAGCTGAAGACACACCTCTTCAAACAGCACCTCTCCCCATCCCTCCGTACCTCCCTGTGAACCTTAATTGTTGTCTCTGTGACTTGTGTATCAGTATTTTAGTTGGCTAGGTAAGCAGTGTTTGGATAGTTAACTTTGGTGACTTTTGCTCTGTTTGTTTGTTTGTTCAAAAAAAAAAAAAAAAAAAAAAAAAAAAAGGCCCTTGTCCTTATCTTTCTTGTACAGGTAGCAGTTGAAATTGTACTTACCTCTAGGGTCTTTCAGCGAACTTATCCCTGGTTATGGGTATGCACTTTGTTGTACGTCGCTCTGGATAAGAGCGTCTGCCAAATGCCAATAATGTAATGTAATGTATTCTTACATGTGTAAATAAATCAACTTATTTTATTCAGCTGAGTTTGTCTTATTGGTTGAGCCGGTCATTTTCCGTTCGATTTGTTTTATTTGTGCTGGTCAATTATAAACTTAATTATAAACTAAATTATAGTTTATATAGTTGATATGAACTCAATTATTAACAAAATTATAATTGGGAGAAGTGGATTCGGCCAAGGGGCCTCTGCGACCAATACATACACAATGTCGATTTGCTCCAGCCCTGATTTGCAATCTCACTCAGAGTTTTTCATGAAACTTGAGAGCCCTGATATAGAGAGAGAACAGCAAGGGCCCAAGCACAGATCCTTGTGGTACTCTGTATCTAACCCTGGATTGATTAGAGGAGTCATTGTTAAAGTGCACAAATTGATATTGGTCCGATAGATATGATCTAAACAAAGAGAGAGCCTGTCCACGGAGGCCTACAAGTAGAGATGCAGCCACTGTCAGAAGTGAGGAGTAGATCATTGAGTACTTTTACCAGGGCTGTTTCAGTGCTGTGGAAATTTTCTGACATCAACGTTGAGCCACAGTGATGAGTTTTGATACAATTTAATATTCCAGACATGGACTGTGTTCCTTGTTGCAGTCCCAAAATCCATGTATCTGTTCGGCTTTAAACTGGGGACCTTTAGTGTGAGAAGCTAACATTATAAGCACAACACAACCGAAACCGCATTTCAGCAAGATATTGCAAAGTAATTGCTTTGAATGCTAAGTCATGAAATTTTTTTGTGTTGAAGCACGTTTTCCAGCCCAAATAATTGCGGTATTAAGCTTGATGTGACGTTTCTGCAGTGTAGTGGTTATCATGTTTGTCAAGAACGACAAAAGTCCTTGGTTTGAAATGAAGCAGAAACAACTTTTTCCACTGTAAACACTGCCAAAGCACATTGCGATGAACAAGGATTTGTGGGTGTGGGTGACGTCAATTTATGGATTAACTAGATGGTTCTTCGGGCATAATGTACTCAGGCTAATTGTCAGGAGATAGATGGGTTGGTTCACGTAGAGACTAATGTTTAAAATTTTCTGACATTAACCGTGAGCCACAGTGATGAGTTTTTTAGCAATTTGATATCCAGACATGTGCTGAGTTCCACGTTGCAATCCCAAAAGCCAAGTATCTGCTTGTGAGGCTAACGCGATAAACACTACACAACCGAAACCACATGCCAGCAAGGTTTCATACGAATTGCTTTTAATACTAAGTTATGAAAATTGCAACAACAAAAAAATTGTGTTGAAGCACGTTTCCCTGCAAGCTAGTGGCTATCATGTTTGCCAAGAACGCTAAAGGTTCTCGGTTCAAAACCGAGCAGAAACAGCTTTCACATTGGCCAAGCACACTTGAGATAACTAAGGATTCATGGGTCAAGTGATCTTTTGGATTAACAACGTAGCTCTTCTGGCATAAATTACTCGGGCTAATTGTCAGGAGATAGGTTCAAGTACAGATCGATGTTTGAACTTTTCTGATATCGACGTTGAGCCACAGAGAGAAGTTTTACGCAATTGATATTCCAGACATGGACTGTGTTGCTTGGTGCAGTCCCAAATTCCATGTTTCTGCTTGGCTTTAAACTGGGGACCTTTTGCGTGAGAAGCTCACGTTATAAGCACGACACAACCGAAACTGCATGGTAGCAAAATATATTAATTGCTTTGAATGCTCAGTCATGAAAATTGCACAATTTCTTTGTGTTGAAGCATGTTTTCCTGCCAAAATAACTCCGGTATTGAGCTTGATGTGACGTTTCGGCAGTGTAGTGGCTATCAAGTTTGTCAAGAACGCTAAAGGTTCTTGGTTCAAAACCGAGCAGAAACAGCTTTTTTCCACTGTTAGCACTGCCAAAGCACATTGCGATGAACAAGGATTTGTGGGTGTGGGTGACTTCAATTCATGGATTACCAAGATGGTTCTTTGGGCATAATGTACTCAGGCTAATTGTCAGATCATAGATAGATTCCAGTAGAGACCAATGTTTGAACTTTTCTGATGTCAATGTTGAGCCACAGAGAGATGTTTTACGCAATTTGATACTCCAGACATGCGCTGTGTTCCTCCTTGCAAACTCAAAAGCCATGTTTCTGCCCAGTTTGTAAGCAGGAACCTCTCACGTGTGAGGCTAATGTGATAACCACTACACAACCGAAACCACATGGCAGCAAGGTATCATACTAACTGCTTTTAATACTAAGTCATGAAAATTGCACAATCTTTTTGTGTTGAAGCACGTTTTCCTGCAAAATGAATTCTCAGATAATGAGTTTGATGTGTAGTTTCTGCAGGCTAGTGGCTGTCATGTTTGCCAAGAACGACAAAAGTCCTCGGTTTGAAATGAAGCAGAAACAGCTTTTTCCACTGTAAACACTGCCAAAGCACATTGCGATGAACAAGGATTTGTGGGTGTGGGTGACGTCAATTTATGGATTAACAAGATGGTTCTTCGGGCATAATGTACTCAGGCTAATTGTCAGGAGATAGATGGGTTGGTTCACGTAGAGACTAATGTTTGAAATTTTCTGACATTAACCGTGAGCCACAGTGATGAGTTTTTTAGCAATTTGATATCCAGACATGTGCTGAGTTCCACGTTGCAATCTCAAAAGCCAAGTATCTGCTTGTGAGGCTAACGCGATAAACACTACACAACCGAAACCACAGCAAGGTTTCATATGAATTGCTTTTAATACTAAGTTATGAAAATTGCAACAAAAAAAAATTGTGTTGAAGAATGTTTCCCTGCAAGCTAGTGGCTATCATGTTTGCCAAGAACGCTAAAGGTTCTCGGTTCAAAACCGAGCAGAAACAGGTTTCACATTGGCCAAGCACACTTGAGATAACTAAGGATTCATGGGTCAAGTGATCTTTTGGATTAACAACGTAGCTCTTCTGGCATAAATTACTCGGGCTAATTGTCAGGAGATAGGTTCAAGTACAGATCGATGTTTGAACTTTTCTGATATCGACGTTGAGCCACAGAGAGAAGTTTTACGCAATTGATATTCCAGACATGGACTGTGTTGCATGGTGCAGTCCCAAATTCCATGTTTCTGCTTGGCTTTAAACTGGGGACCTTTTGCGTGAGAAGCTCACGTTATAAGCACGACACAACCGAAACCGCATGGCAGCAAGATAGCATTCAAAGTAATTAATATAAGTCATGAAAATTGCACAATTTCTTTGTGTTGAAGCATGTTTTCCTGCCAAAATAACTCCGGTATTGAGCTTGATGTGAAGTTTTTGCAGTGTAGTGGCTATCATGTTTGCCAAGAACGCCTTGGTTTGAGCAGAAACAGCTTTTTCACTATAAGCACTGCTTAAGCACACCTGCGATGAACAAGGATTTGTGGGTGTGGGTGACATGAATTTATGGATTAAGAAGATGGTTCTTCTGGCATAATGTTCTCAGGATAATTGTCAGATTCATAGATAGGTTCAGGTAAAGACCAATGTTTGAAATTTTTTTACATCAACGTTGAGCCACAGAGAGAAATTTTATGCAATTTGATATTCCAGACATGCGCTTTGTTTCTCCTTGCAATCCCAAAAGCCATGTTTCTGCCCAATTTGGGGACCTTTGTCTTTTGAGGCTAATGTAATTAGCACAATACACAAGGAACCATATGCCAGCAAGATATAATAATAATTTATTTTAATGCTTAGTTACAAAAAGTGCCCATTCTTTTTACATGTTTTCCTGCAAAAGGAAATCTCAGATAATGAGCTTGATGTGTAGTTTCTGCAGTGTCGTGCCTAAAACTTATATTTGTGGCTCAACGTTGATATCTGAAAGGTTTGAACTTATCTCCAGACAATTAGTCTTAGTACTTCATGCTAGAAGAATTTGTTAATCCATAAATTCATGTCACCCACACCCACAAATCCTGGTTCATCACAAGTGTGCTTTGGCAGTTCTTGCTCAACTTTAAACTGAGGACCTTTTGTTTTCTTGGGAAACGTGATAGCCACTCCACTGCAGAAACTACACATCAAACTCAGGATCTGAGATTTCCTTTTGCCGCTGTCAGGGTTTCCCAACTCATTTTCCAGCCAGTACCTTTTTTTGGCTCACGTGTGCAGATTGCTGCCTTGGTTAATTGGTAGCCAGGTGCAGTCTAATTACCAAACCAGTTATCCATTATTGGTAGGCAGGGCCTACTCTATTTAAGCCTCATTTTCCCTCCTTTCTGGGTTTGTGTGTTTCATTTTGCTTCAGACACTGAGCCAATGCCCAGCAGCACAGATATTTTAAAAGACATTCAGCATTTCTCTTGTTTTAGGATAAAGATTAGGATTTTGTCTGATTATGCCCTGTTCAGGTTCTCTTCCTAAGCTCTGTTACTTTGTATTCAGGTGGCTCTATCAATTTTCTCGAATATCCTCTCTCCTTCTAAAGCTCTCCACTTATTCTATAGAAACTGTGTTTGGAAGTGCCTAATTCTAAATGGACTCTTACCATTTTCCCTTTCTCCTCTTGTGGTTCCCCTAGATTCTATTGGTGGTTATCAAATGTCCTGTGGTTAACTGTAAAGGTTCCCTTTTCGGTTGTGTCTGTTCCTCCATCCCCACTCCCTTATAGCAGGAAAACATGCTTCAACACAAAATCATTGTGCAATTTTCAGAACTTTTAATTAAATGCAACTAATATGATGCCTTGCTGCCATGTGGTTTCAAAAGTATCATGGTTATCGCATTTGCCTCACACGAGACTGGTCCCCAGTTAGAAACTGGGCAGAGACCTGGCTTTTGGGATTGCAATGAGGAACAGTTGCATGTCTGGAGTATCAAATTGCCTCAAACCTATATCTTTATACCTATACTGATGTCATGCCAGAAGAACTCCTTTGTTACTCCATAAATTCACATCACACGCCCACAAATCCTTATTTATCACAAATGTGCTTAGCCAGTGCTTTCAACCCTCTGGGGTCTGAAGGCAAAATGAGAACTAATGACTGCCACACTCTGACATTTGTCAATTTAATCAACTTTATATATCCAAAGTGTGTAATGTAATTATTTTCAGCACGAACTCCGCTACAATCATATGAGAACAGCAAGTAGGACTGAATCATTTCTGGGTTGTAAATTGCTCTAGAATCATACGTTCAAACCCTCAGTTTTGAACCCGTCCAGGAATGTTGCAAAAGCCTGCACTAACCAATTGTAACAATGTTAGGGTTGCTGACATTTGTTCATCTTGGTCTTGGGTCTCGAAGATATTGTAGTAAATCCAATTAGAAATATAAAATATAAGGCTGAGTAAGTAGGCTTTTCACACTTGGCCTGACCCGTCCCTACCTCCTAAGAGAATGCCTTTCCACAAAACAATACTCGGTGAGCCATTTCAAAGACAAATACATATTTTGATTCAGGAACTTATTGAAATCACCTCACAATCTACATACAATGAAGATGCAATTCACAAATATCCCAAATGTGCCCTTTTAGCTGTCCGCAAAGGGGGACATCACCCTCTTTGCACTTCCACGGAGTGTTCTGTTTCTTTCCAATGTCCATCCTGCACAGCATGCACCTCTTGCGACCATACGACGCCACCTTGTTGACATCCAGAGTCTGTGTGGCTGGAGGCACAGGCACATGATCATACATGGCCTGTTGAGATTCCTTGGGTACTATCTCTGAGACACCACACACCTGTGCAGTGAGCTCCTCCATAAGTGCCACTGCTTCCTGTTCCAGTGATGACAGTTCTTTGTATAGCATGTAAGAATTTGTTGCAGCACTGTCCAAAATAATAAATCCTGTGTGTGTGTCTATATAGCCTACAAACAAAGGTGCCTCTACCTCAGAAAAAAATGCAGAGGTATTATTTTGAGATGTAATTGTAAGAATCCTTCATGAATTCAGAACAGAGTGGGAACTTATAAACACGCATTACTGACTATTCAGAAAAACACGGGTTTTAATACAGCACACATTTAACAGTATGATCGTAAGACATACACTTCCTCTTGCAGTTGGTCTGTTTAGCAAAGTATTTTCTCTCTGCCATTTCCCCAAATGTAGGTAAAGTACATTAATATTGATTGTGCTGCAAGTACAACCAGTTTTAGAATCCTGCCTACGCCACTACACATCACATACAGTCAAATAATTATTTGATCCCTTGCTGTTTTTGTAGGTTTGCCCACTTACAAAGAATGGATTTGTGTAGAATTTTAATCATAGGTGCATTTTAACATTGAGAGACAGAATATCACAAAATAATCCACAATAACAACATCATACTTTTTATAAATTTATTACCGTATTTTTGCATGAAATAAATATTTGATCCCCTGCCAATCAGCAATAATTCTGGCTCCCACAGACCAGTTAGTTTTCCATTAAGAAGCACTCCTAATCTCAACTCATTACCCAAAACACCTGTGTCAACTCGCTACATCGTTATCTAGCTGTATAAAAGACACCTGTCCACACAATCAGATTCCAACGTTTCCACCATGGCCAAGACAAAGGAGCTGTCTAAGGACATCAGGAACAAAATTGTAGACCTGCACAAGGCTGGGATGGGCTACAAGAAAATAACTTCTCACCAAGCTGCTTGCTTAACAACTGTTGGAGCAATTATTAGAAAATGGAAGAAACCCAAACTCACCGCCAATCTCCCTCGGTCTGGGGCTCCACGCAAGATCTCGCCTCGTGGGATATCAATGATCATGAGAGAGGTCAGGGATCAGCCCAGTACTACACAGGAGGAGCTTGTTAATGACCTGAAGGCAGTTGGGACCACAGTCATGAAGACAACCGTCAGTAACACACTACACTGTGAAGGATTAAAATCCTGCTGCGCGCGCAAGGTTCCTCTGCTGAAGGCACATGTACAGGCCCATCTGAAGTTTGCCAAAGAACACCTGGATGATCCAGAGGAGGCTTGGGAGAAGGTGATGTGGTCAGATGAGACCAAAATAGAGCTATTTGGCATCAACTCGACTCGCCGTGTTTGGAGGAAGAGAAATGCTGAGTACAACCCCAAGAACACCATCCCCACTGTGAAGCATGGAGGTGGAAACCTTATGCTTTGGGGGTGTTTCTCAGCTAAGGGGACAGGACGACTTCACCATATCGAGGGGAGGATGAATGGGGCCATGTACCAGGAAATTTTGGGCAACAACCTCCTTCCCTCAGTGAGAGCACTGAAAATGGGTTGTGGATGGGTCTTCCAATGTGACAATGACCCAAAACATACGGCCAAGGCAACAAAGGAGTGGCTCAAAAAGAAGCATATTAAGGTCCTGGAGTGGCCTAGCCAGTCTCCAGACCTAAATCCCATCAAATCTGTGGAGGGAGCTGAAGCTTTGAGTTGCCAAGCGACAGCCTCGGAACTTTAAGGATTTGGAGAGGATCTGCAAAGAGCAAAGACCAAAAGTATTAAGTATTAAGTATTAAGTCCTATTGTTCTATGGATCAAATACTTATTTCATATGAAATTTATAAAATGTATATGTTATTGTGGTTTATTTTGTGATATTCTGTCTCTCTATGTTAAAATGTACCTATGATTAAAATTCTACACCGTTCCATTCTTTGTAAGTGGGCAAACCTACAAAATCAGCAAGGGATCAAATAATTATTGCTCCCATTGTATGTATTATTTTGAGATTCAATGGTGAGAGTGTGGTAATTTACAAATGTGCATATTACTTTATATTCAAAGTTGGAGAAGTTGCAGTCCACATGCAGGAAATGCATTTACTCATGAAGTTGTTTCTCAGCTGGTTCCTTTTGCTGTTCAGAATGACACTGCTCTTTGTCACTGTCGATACCTGATGAGTTGTTTTGCTTCTTCCACAAGGCATACAGCACCTGAAGTCCAGTCATTCGTGCCATTTTCAGTAATGAAGAAGTGACTAAGCCTATGCTTCACTGTGTGATTATCAAGCTTTACAGTAGGCGGTCTTGCTCAGGGCATCGCCCCTCCCCTGCCAGAGAATAATCATCACCCCGTGTCAATATGGATGAGATGGGTCAGAATTTGTGCTGAACAAAACTTGCATATGTGTTATGTACAACCCTGAGAACCCAGATGCAGACCAAGGGATATTCCAAAACATAGTTTTACAGTCCAAAGCCAAGAGATCACAAGACAACCAAGCCAAAATCAGATGCAAAAGGAAAGTTGAAAAAGCAATGCGGTCAAAATCCAGGAAATTAAAGGGCAAAGGTACATACGGGGTAGGCAATCAAAGTCGAAAAGGCATTTCATGCCCCATTAAAAGGAAAACATTTTAAAAATAAAGAATAATAAAAATTTAAAATGTTGGAGATATAGTGGCCCGTTTGGTTGTACTTTTATGGAGGTGGAGCTGGTTTGTTTGGGCAGAGAGGGAGGTTTTTGGGGTTTCCTTGGGGTTGAGTGGAACTGTTCTTTTGGCTTGTTTCATGTGACACGCTATTGCTGGGTGGGGAGTTTCTGGGGTGCTGCTTCAGTTGGATCTTAATCTTTTGCCCCTTTTTGATTTAGCCTTTTGCCAAGGTGTTATGGTGTCTTCAGAATTAGTGGTTGAGGAGTCTGACCCCTCCACCATGATGGGTGTGTCGGAGTCAGGCTCCTCCTTAACGGTGATAATTAAAGATTGAGTGGCTTTGGTGTTGGGTTCCGGAGTTTGTTCTGCAGGGAAGGTGTTGTATTGTGCTCAGTGTTTGAAGGGGTGGGAGTGGGCAAGCTTGCACAGCTTGGGCATGCCGTAATAAGACATTACGCCCCGGTGTCTCCCCAGCATGATGGTGCTGGGGATGTGACACACCCCCCCGACTGCAGAGGGGTCAGGCTTGAGCTAGACCAGCCATTTCCTGGCCCCGGTCCAGACTCCATCCTCATCCAGGACCCTCCAAGATCTGGATTTAACAATGCCGTACCTGCCTAACCACATCCTGCACAGCTTCATTATAAAACTGCAGTGACCACTTTGTTTTCCATGTCAGACAGGGGCTCTACCTCAAAGCTGGGGGGAGCTGTCAAGGACTAGCACCACTAAGAGACTTGCACTGTTACAGACACGCAACACAAACACTATTTACATGTCTGCCGGCATCGGTAAAGGTAATGAAATAAACAGCGAGTGCATTTAAAAATGTTTATTGGGGTTTTACCGTTTAAAACTTGATAGGAAAGTTTTTACCTGGGTCCGTTCAATCCTGGGTGCCACTACCAAACAGGAAGTGGAGTGCAACCAGGTGGTATTTCTGGAGGGGGGTTAGTGGAAGCTTCCATCTGTTTGTTTGATTGGTGTAAGGGGGGAATTTGAACAGTACAAGTATGACTGCTTAATTTCCATTTAGTACCCCCTTTGTTGTTGTGTGTTTAGCTGTTTATTATTATTGTCATGGCCATATTTGTTATGTTCTGTTTGATCTTTTTCTGTAATTTTGTTTTTATTTTTTGGTTCAGATAGGAGGGGCTATGCCCATACAGCTCTGGGCATTTATAGCTCTGGGAAAGAGTTGGTGGATTGAGTTTTGGTGAGCCTGATGGCCTGTAGGAATGGCTCAAGGTAGAAGACGTACAGGAGGGATGCGAGGGGGCACCCCTGCCTGAAGCCGGATCTGATGGCAAACAGGGCAGAGGGTTGCTGGTTGACAACCACTCTGCCCGTAATGTCTGTCAAACAGATTTGAACCCAGCGTAGGAGGGGGCCAGGGAAATTAAGCACCCTCCTCATGCACACATGGCTAACCCTGTCAAAAGCCTTCTCTTGGTCTTCTCTTGGATTATTAAAACCCTCATGAGGAGCAAGTTGTCATTTTTGGGCCTTCCGGGGATGCTACAGGTCTGGTCCGGTCCGGTCCGATCACTGATGGCATCAGGTCTTGGAACCTCCTCATCAGCGCCTTCGCCGTGATCTTGTTGTCCACTGAGAGGAGGTTGATCGGCCACCAGTTACAGAGGTCCTGCAGGTCCCCCTTCTTTGGGACAAGAGCTACCTCTTGATATTCTGAATTTTTAAACCATCACCTTTTTTAAAGATCAGTGTGACCACCCCCTCTCAAACTCATGGGTAACATTTTAAAATTGTCAAATTCATTAAAAATATTTAAAAGGTCTGATTCTAATAAATGCCAAAAGGTTTCATAAAATTCACATGGCAGCCCATCCAATACAGGTGCTTTGCCTTTTTAAAAATATTTAATACTATCCTTTAATTCTTCTCTCCCAGTCCCTCCCTCCAACTTACCTCTGTCCTCCACCACCCCCTCTATAAAATTTAGCACCTCCCCAATCCTTTCCTCCTCTACGTCCTTTTCCCCAAATGAGTGACAATAAAACTCCTCCACCACCCTTAGCATGCCATCGGTATCTGTATTTAAAACTCCATTCTCCCCCTTCAGACCCGTCATTAAATTACTTCAAAAAAAAAAAAAAACCTTGTATACTTTGGCATTTCTTTTCCATTAAAACCTCTTGATATTCTTCTTTGAAATCAAGCCCCATGTTTATTATATTCCCTTACCCGTTTAATCTCTTTTGTAGTCCCACCCACACCCTCCTCTCCCTTGCTTTTTTCTCCCTCCCCTGTATTTTTATTTTATTTTTATTTTTAGAAGAGGGGAATGTTGTCACCCCCTTTAGAGAGTCCGGGCCGGTAGCTGGCTGGTCCCTAATGGAGTGTGAGTGAAGCGTGCTGTTTTGTTGGAGGTTTTCTTGATGGTGTACTTATTTCGTTTTGGTTTTTGCCACAGAGTGATGGTGTTGGTGTCCGAGTCTGCAGATTAAGAGTCTGACCCCTCCACCATGATGGGGGTGTCAATCAGGCTCCTCTTTTACTGCGGTGACAATGGGTTGCCGCCACACGACTTGCACTTGGCTGCAGCCTGCACAGTGGTCAAGTGACCCCAACTCGTCACAGTTCCTGCACAGCTTGGGCATGCCGTAATAAAACGCCACGCCCCGGTGTCTCCCCAGCGTGATGGTGCTGGGGATGTGACATACCCCCCCCACTGCAGAGGGGTCAGGCTTGAGCTGGACCAGCCATTTCCTGGCCCCGGTCCAGACTCCATCCTCATCCAGGACCCTCCTGGCTTCAGATTTAACTTGCCCGTACCTGCCCAACCACGTACTCACATCGTGGTCCTGTACAGTTTCATTAAAAAACTGCACAGTGACCACTTTGCTTTCCGTGTCCCTGCACAGCCTTGGTCCGGCCACCACCCTGGAATACCGCTCAAGGAACCTCGTCACGTTCTCGTCAGGAAGGTTCATGTCATACATGTTTATGACGATGACCCTGTGGTTCCTCCGCTCTAGAGACTCTATCTCGAAGGGGCCCAGATCTTCCATAGCCTTGCATCGACACAGGAACTCTTGGAACAACCAGGGTGTTCGGAAGGCGAGGTCAAAATACTCCTCCCGTCCATTTCGCTGAATGCCCAGCACCTCCTTCTCAGTCAGAGAAAATTTCCCCAACACAGAGCTCTTGATGAACACCTCTCTCTGGGGCATAGCACCAGCACTCCCCGTCCACTTTGCTCGCACAGTATTCCGCACCACTCTCCAAACTCCAGCCATCTTCAAAATGATCTCTGCTTTGCTCAGAATCTTGATCTTAGCCAAAAGGCCGAGAAGCGATAACCGCAAACTGGCCCCTGCCGACGGCGCCCTCCCGGTGGCCCCGGACCGCGCTCGGGGCAGATACCACCTGGCCCAGGAGCTGGCCCCCCTCCCCACCTTCCCAAGAACCCTGCGCACGCACTGACTGGCCGGTTGGCGAGCTACCGTAACGACCGGACTCAGCTGGCTCCTCCCACCAAGATCCACTGTCCTCCACTGGCAGGCACAGCCGCCAAAAACACTCAACACATACCGAGTACACTGTTACGTACTTACTACCGAGTTACTTACTGAATAGCTGCTCTCTAGGCAGCGACCAAAGCTATTTAGCGAGCGGGGCATCGATCGCACGGGGCAAGCAGGCGATCAGCCAGAAACGAGCAAGTCGGCTCGGCTCGTCGGCGACTCGCAAGCAACCCGCATACCTGTCGCACATTGCCGTCTGTCCTTAAACCGTTCGAAGCTGCCCCGTCCTGTGGACGGAGCATCTAAAAATAGCACAAACTCAGGTGCGTTCCTCTCCACGGAAATCTTTAGTAAAAGGCGAAAGATTTGTGCGTGCTGAAGAGAAACCAGAGCGAAATGTGACCTTTCAGCGCACCAGGCGCCTCCGGCCCCCTTCCCAGCCACTCCCACTGACCCGGGGTTGCCACTGCTGCCAGCCGGCCTGCCGGACAATCCGAGAGGGAAGGTGGGAAAAGCGAGACAGCGCAATAACAAACAGTTGCGTCCCGCACACAAAACTACATCATTTTGCTAAAAAACAGAGGCAAGCACACTTACAACAAGGGCACATATTCACCCTATTTACAACACAATTTACATACATACATACAAAAAAGCAAACAAACAAAAAGGGGGAAAGAACGGGGCAACCCACCCACCTAATAAAGGACAACAAAACACAACCTTTTTTTGCACAAAACTTGGAGAGGCGCACCGTTCCCGAACGCACTGCAATAATGGGTCGATGCTTGAAGCGGACGGAGCAAGCTCCTTCTCGGACTCCCTGTGCCAAAAATCCGTTTAATATATAGTCCCCTGATAGGGGACGTATTTTTTTGTTTAAGAGACTTTTATTTTTACAAATTACATTTTACATTTTATTTACGTTACATACACATAACGCCATCAGTATACCCACCCTTCCCCTTTCCCACAGACAATACATATACATTCATTATTTACACTTTTATTTACACTATTTACACATTTGCCTCTTACAGGCTCAAGGCAGCCTTCACCTTTTCCCATTTCTTTTCTCCCCTTTTTTTTCCCTCTACCTGGGCGCACACCCTCATCTCCACCTCCACTCTTCTCTCCCACCCCTTGAAACACTGCACCCCCGTCGTGCCATCTGAGGGATTCAGTATTTTCCTGTTCCTACTGTCCCACAGGGCCAGCTTCCCCCAGCTCACCAGGAGGCTGAAAACCTCCCTCTCCTCAGCCTTCAGGCTCCCCACTCCGGCAACCCTCATGACCCCCTCTTTGTCCACTGCTGTGGCCCATACCGGGAGAAACACCACCCTGTTTGCCCTCCCCCAGAACACTCTTGCAAAAGGGCATTCCCATAGGGCATGCCCTCCCATCTCCTCCCTCCCACAGCCCCTGGGGCACAAAGGGCTCCTGGCAGTGCCAGCCCTGTGCATCCTCTCCCTCACCGGTAGTCTTCCCAGACCGCCCAACCAGTTCAGGTCTCCTGCCCGGTTTGGGAGCCACCTGGCCGTCAACCACCTCCATTGCCCTCCGCACCTTTCCACCTCCCTCTCTGCCTCCCTCGTCCTCCTGCCCAGGATCGCCTTATAGAGGGCCCGATGGTCCCACAGCCCCTGCGCCACGATGATCTCTCTGTGAGTTCTTAAAAAGAGAACTGCCCTTGTGTAACACCACGGGGTGTCCTCCGCCCTCGGCCCCCTGTTGTCCCACCCCACCAGCTCTCTCATGGCTGTCCCCACCCACATCTTCATGAGGTGCCAGCACTTGTGGCCCTCATCCCCCACCAGGGTATCAAAAATGCCCTTTAAATATAGCACCTCTAGCTTTAAGCCCACGTCCACGAGGCCTCTTCCCCCTTTCTCCACTGGCAAAAATAAAACCTCCCGTTTTACCGGCTCTAACCGCCCTCCCCACAGGAAATTAAAAATCAACCGGTTCAATTTCACCCTGCACACCGCCGGCATCGGAAAAACCC
Organism: Conger conger; assembly: GCF_963514075.1. Lineage (NCBI taxonomy): Eukaryota > Metazoa > Chordata > Actinopteri > Anguilliformes > Congridae > Conger > Conger conger. The sequence goes on along the minus strand of NC_083771.1, from coordinate 27,738 downwards.
TCCCTAAATAAATCAATTGCGGCAAAAAGTCCGCCTTCACCACTAGTACTTTACCTGTCAATGTTAATGCTCTCGCCCTCCACAAGCCCACCCTCTTCCTTACCTTTTCCAGGCACTGTTCCCAGTTCAGCCTGTCTGCCCTCTCCCTGCTGAACCGGATCCCCAGCACCTTCATCCCGTCCTCACACACTGCGAGGCCATGCTGCTCCCCCCTCCTCCCTCTCCATCCCTCGGTCACCATCACTGCCGACTTGCTGTTGTTCACTTTGAACCCCGACCCACCAGGCCCATGACCCTCTCGATGTCCCTGTCTGAGGAGACCACCACTGTAGTGTCGTCCGCATACTGCAGCAGCTTTAAGGTCTCTCCCCCGCTGCCCGGGATCTGCAGGCCCCTAAAAGCCCTGTCCTGCCTCATCAGTTCTGCCAGGGGCTCTATAATGCAGACATAGAGTAGTGGGGACAGAGGGCACCCCTGTCTCACCCCTCTTCCCTGCGACACCGCCGCGCTCAGAGCTCCATTTACCTTTACCCGGCTGAAGGCCCCACTATAGAGGGTCTTCACCCAGGAAATAAACCGCTCTCCGAACCCCATCCTGCCCAGAACCTGCACCAGGAAGGTGTGGTCGACCCGGTCGAACGGCTTCTGTTGGTCCAGGCCGATCACCCCTACCCCCACTTTCCTGCTTCTCGCCCAGCTCAGCACATCCCTGAGCAAAATTAAATTCTGGGTCCCCATCCTTCCTGGGACCGCACAGGTTCGATCTGGTCCCAGAACTTCCCCCAGAACCCCCTTGGCCCTGTTGGCCAGCACCTTCCCCAGCACCTTGTAGTCGGTGCAGAGGAGTGTGACTGGCCGCCAGTTCCCCAGATCTGTCCTCTCACCCTTCTTGAAGAGCAGGTTTATTACCCCCTCCCTCATTGATAGGGGCATTTTCCCCACTTCTCCCACCCGTTTGAAAACTTCCACCAGGTCCTTCGCCATTATACCCCAGAAGTGGGTATATAGCTCCCTGGTGATCCCGTCCCTCCCTGGAGTCTTCCCCGCTTTTAGGGAGAACAAGGCCTCCCTTACCTCTTCCTTGCCTATCTTCTTCCCCAGAGCTTCCTGTCGTCCCTACCTTACCTTTCTCCAGAGCTTCCCTACCAGCCTGTCCCCCTCCTCTGTGTCCCTCTCCTCCCTCCCAAACAGCACAGAGTAAAAAAGCGCTGCGGCGTCCAATTTTTCCTCCTGCTTCCTTACCTCCCCCTGGCCTGTCCTTATCGCCTCTATCCATCCGTCGCTCTGGCGCTCCCTCACGCCTTTAAAAAAGAAAGGGGTTACCCTCTCATCCTTCTCCCTCCTCTCCACCCTTGCCAGGAAGGCAAACCGCCTTACTTTTCCCAAGTAATATGCCTTTATCTTCCCTTTTAAAGCCTTTACCTCCTCTACCTCTACCCTCCCTCCCCTGTTTGCCACGCCCACCCAGTATTGTAGTTCACTCTGTAGTGCCCACACTCTCTCTCTCTTCGCTATCCCATAGGCCACACAGAACTCCCTTATCCTTTGTTTTACCACCTCCCACCAATCCAAGATGCATGGAAATTGGGCTTTGAAAGCCTTCCAACCAAAATAAAATTCTTTAAACTGCTCTACAAAAACCGCGTCTTCCAGGAGTTCTGCATTAAAACTCCAAATCCTGCTTTTTTCCCGCTCCCCTCCCTCTAATATGCACTTTATTGCACAATGGTCGGAGGACCAGCTTGGCAGCAGCAAAAAAAATTTTCACTTAAAAGATTTTGAGACAAAGAAATAGTCCAGTCCAGTCCTACAGCCCCTGGAGTTCGCCCATGTAAACCCCTCCCCCTGTCGGCCATTTTCCCTAAAACAATCAAATAATAAAAACCTAACCAAAATCTCTTTTTTTAAATAAAGAACTGAAAAATCCCTCCTTCCTCCCACTATCCCTTCATCCACAGACACATTAAAATCCCCCCCCAAAATCATACCTCTATTCGTAGCCAACAAATCTGGCAAAAGCTTGAAAAAAGCCAAACGCTCTGAGATATTGCACGGAGCATGCACATTTATGAATCTTAGTTTCTCCCCCCCCCCACAAAACATCTACACACAGGAGCTTTCCTGGGACTATGGTCAGGAATTCCTCTACCACTACCCCCCTTCCCTTAAACAAAATCCCCAAGCCGTCTGCGTGGACATTGCCCACTGACCAAACTGAAGGCCCCAAAACCCAATCCTTTCTAAAAATGGCCACGTCCTTCCCCCCTCCCAAATGGCATTCTTGAAGGAAAAGTACATCAAACGGCACCTCTTTTAGCGATAAAAACAGTGCCACCCTTTTGTCCCGTTCCTTTATGCCCCTGGCATTTAGAGACATGAAAGTTTTTTCCATCATGAGGGTATATTAGTAAAAATCTTGGCTTCCAGCCTACCTCCGTCCAAAAATCTTCTCCATGGTCAGCCTTTGTTCAGTTGGCCGTGGAGCCTCTGAACTCCCCATCTCATTCTCCACCTCTTCGGCCCAGTCCTTGGGCCTAGCCATGGCTTTGGTCGGGGCCTTGGCCTTCGCCTGCCTCCCCCCTGGTGGAGCTCCAGCCATCTCAGGCCTCTCCTTCCTCTTCTCTCCCCTCAGCCTGATGACGGCCTCCTCCTCCATGGGCTCCTCCATATCAGAGCCCCCGCTGCCTTCACCCGCCGTCTCCCTCCCCTCCATGCTGCCGAGCTCCAGCTCGGTGTCTGGGATCGGGCCTTCTTCCGTGCTAGGCCCCGCTGAGCCCGGTGTAGGCCCTCTCTGCTCCCCCTTCCTGCTTTCCACCTTGCTGTGCTCTGTTGGGCCCGGTGTAGGCCCCTCCGCCTCCGTTGGGCCCGGTGTAGGCCCCTCAGCCTCCACTGGGCCTGGTGTAGGCCCCTCAGCCTCTGTTGGGCCTGGTGTAGGCCTCTCAGCCCCTGCTGGGCCTGCTGTAGGCCTCTCCGCCTCCTTTGGGCCTGCTGTAGGCCTCTCCGCCTCCTTTGGGCCTGGTGTAGGCCTCTCAGCCTCTGCTGGGCCTGATGTAGGCCTCTCAGCCCCTGCTGGGCCTGCTGTAGGCCTCTCAACCCCTGCTGGGCCTGCTGTAGGCCTCTCAACCCCTGCTGGGCCTGCTGTAGGCCTCTCAACCCCTGCTGGGCCTGCTGTAGGCCTCTCAACCCCTGCTGGGCCTGCTGTAGGCCTCTCAACCCCTGCTGGGCCTGCTGTAGGCCTCTCAACCCCTGCTGGGCCTGCTGTAGGCCTCTCAACCCCTGCTGGGCCTGCTGTAGGCCTCTCAACCCCTGCTGGGCCTGCTGTAGGCCTCTCAACCCCTGCTGGGCCTGCTGTAGGCCTCTCCGCCCCCGCTAGCCCTGGTGTAGGCGTTGCCCTCTCTCTGGCCGCGTCGGCGTAGGTGCGGCGGCGCTCAGGGCATGCCCTCATGAGGTGATCCCCAGAGCCGCAGATGTTGCAGGTGCGTGGCTCCTTGCACTCAGCTGCCATGTGCCCTCGCTGTCGGCAGTTATGGCACACCACCGACTTGCACCCCGCGTCGACATGGCCCACCTCCATGCACCTCCGACAAAAAGGAGGCTGCCTGGAATAAGTAATGTGGCCCTTCACCCCTTCGACCATGCAGAGGGCTGGAGGATGGAGGTAGCCCTCGTAGCCATGGTCGCTCTCCCGTAGCAGGACCTCATACACCCTCTGGCCATTCCAGAATCCGTAGGCGTCCCTCCGGTATCTGGGTCCGGCCTCCACCCTGGTGTACCTCTCCAGGTACCTCCCGACAGCCTCGTCTGGCACATTCATATCAAATAGATTGACAATAACCACCCTGTGGTTCCTCCTCTCCATGGACTCCACTCGGAATGGCCCCAGGTCTTCCCTCTTACTCCGCTCCATAAAGGCCTTGAACGCATCCGGTCCCCTGAAGGCTATGTCCACAAATTCCTCCCTTCCGTTCCGTTGAATCCCCAAGATTTCCTTCTCCGTCAACGAAAACTTCTCCAACACGAAAGACTTCACGAACTCCTCCCTCTGTGGCATGCCCCCAGGGACTCCTGCCCACTTCACCCTCGCCGTATTCCTCACAGCTCTCCAATTATTCGTCGCCATACTTACAGAGTGTTCTCTTCTCCCCAACTCAAACCACTTGATCTTAGCCAAAAGGCCGAGAAGCGATAACCACAAACTGGCCCCTCCCGACGGCGCCCTCCCGGTGCCCCCGGACCGGGCTCGGGGCAGATACCACCTGGTATGAGAGGAGTCGTTTTGCGTCTAAGAAATTGTAAGTAAGATAATAGTTGTTCTTTTTGTTGTTTGGTGTCTCTTTTTTTTCTTGTGGGTACAGGTGTGTGGAGGAGCCGAACTGGAGAGGAGTGAGGGGGTCCTCCGGGAGGGTAAGGCCCTTTTTGGGCTTGCTTTTCTTTTGGTCTCAGTGTGCTTTGAACCTTTTTGTAAACTTGTTTGTTTGTGGTTTAGTTTTTTTGGGTGTGGTGGCGTATCCGGGATGGCGGCTGCTAGGGTCGGCGCCCGGAGGCACTGCTGTGTCCGTTTCTCCCTGAGGGAGAAGGAAGGGAAGCTCCTGGAGATGTCCCGTTTGGACTTCTCCAGGAAGCTTCTAATGGGGGCGTTAAAATTTGTACCAGGGGATATTAACTGTCTGGTTGTGTTGCCCAGAGGGAAGGGCTTTGATGTAAGCTTCAGAACCCCCCAGCTGTTGGGTTCCTTCTGGAACACCCTGGAAAAGAGTAAAGACAGCCTCTCAATGTTTGACATTGAGAGGCTCACAGATGACTCCGTCAAATACATAATTTTCAAGATGTTTAACGAGACAGTGGAGCCAGAGGACCTGGTATCTTGGCTGGCGAACTACTGTCTTGTTAGGGGGCCAGCACAGAAAATCTTAGACATTGATGGTATCTGGATGGGGAGCTGGAAGGTTCCGGTGAAATTGGTGGAGGACAGAACTGGTTATGGGGGGTTGAGACATCTGCCCTCCCTCATTGTTCTGGGGGAAAATAGAGGGCTGGTCTTCTATCAAGGCCAGCCAAAACTGTGTCGGAAATGTGGGGCCTATGGTCACCTGGCAGAGGCCTGCCAGGTCATTTTTTGCAATCGGTGCAGGGAGGTGGGGCATCTCGCTGCTGAGTGCAAGAACGGAATCAGGTGCAATCTCTGCAGGTCGTCAAACCACCTGTTCAGAGATTGCCCTGATTCCTACGCTAACAGGGCTAAACAGGCGAGGGCTGACGCCCGGGAGAGGCAGCGGGAGGAGGGGGAGGCCATGAGGAAGGAGCAGGAGGAGAAGGAAGAGGGAAAGGGCGAGGAAGCCCAAGAAGGGGCAGAAGGTGGAAATGGTGGTCAAGGCGTGGCTGGAATGAGTGGAGTGAGTGAGAATCTTGGAGAGAATGAGGGAGAGGCAGGTGGAGAGAATGTGTGCACAAACGAGTGAACGAGTGTGGGTGTGGCTAGTGGAAAGGGTGCTGGTGAGAATGTGAGCGAGAACGAGGGAGAGGCAGGTGGAGAGAATGTGAGAGTTAATGAGGGAATGAGTGTGGGCGCGGCTGGTGGGAAGAGTGCGGGTGAGAATGTGAGAGTAAATGAGGGAACGAGTGTGGGCGTGGCCGGGAAAGAAGGTGCAGGTGAGGAGGTGGAAGTGAAGGAGGGGGAGAACAGGGAGAAAGAAATGGCCTGTGAACCCGTTGAGTCTCTGTACTCTGACTCTGACTCTGACTCTGTCTTCATGGAGACTGTAACAGAGGGGGAGAGTGATGAGGAAATGCTCGTGGACGGAATTGTCCGGAAAAGAGGAGCAGAGACTGGATCTGAAGGGACGGGGAAGAAGAAAAGGGGGGTGAGGGAGAGGTGGGGCCTGATGGCTGGGCTGTCTGACAGCGGGTCATCGGGCTCCTCCCCTATCTACCCGGAACAGGCCCCAAATCAAGCCCCGTACATTTCCGACACAGAACCATCGTCATCTGCTGGGTCACCAGCAGGTGGCAGTGGGCTCCTAAAGTGATGGTGAGTATGGCATTTCTTTTAACGTTGTGGTGTTTTTAATTCACTCTGCCTGTTTTAACCCCACTTCTTGAATATGAATATGAATAAAATGGCTTCCCAGCACATGCCCCTCACGGTGGCAACCATTAATGTATGCAGCGTGAGGACATTAAAGCGGCCAAGATCTGTGTTGTGTGCTTTGGAAAGTGTGCAAGCAGATGTGATTTGCCTACAGGAGTGTGGGCTGCCATATCGCTCCTCCTACAAGATGTGGGAGGACCTATGGCAGCAGGGGCCATCTCTCTGGAGCGGCTCCCACTCCAATCGGGCGGACGGTGTGGCAGTGCTGGTGAAGAACAGAAACATTGAGGTGAAGGGGAGCACAGTGGTGAGAACAGGCAGAGTTTTATCAGTATCTCTCTATTTTAATGAATGCACTTTTAACCTCTTAAATATTTATTGCCCGCAGGGGAAGCAGGAGCACTGGGAGCTCCTTCAGGAGCTTCCCACATATCTTTTAGGGCGAGCTCCTCTGCTATTGGTTGGGGATTTTAATTGTGTTTTAAACAGGGCTGGGCGGAGGGGAGCAGGGGAGGATTTTAAAATGGACAAAACGTCCTTTTATTTGAAAATTTTAATTAATGATTTTAAACTCACAGATATTTATTCTGCACTTAACCCGGGGCAGGAGGGTTTTACCTGGCGCACAAGTGATGGATCCCGAGCATCGAGGATTGACTTCCTCTTTGCCAGGGGTTTTGCTGGTCTGGCATCGTCTCTGAGCCCGGTATTCTACTCAGACCATTCCCTGCTGTGCTGCTCGCTGGCTGTGAAGTCAGGTGTAGCAGTCGGCAGGGGAATATGGAAACTGAACTGCCGGTTGTTGGAGGACCCGGCAGTAGTGATGGCCTTTAATGAAGTATATAAAGAATGGCAAACTCTCCAGTGTTTTTATGAGACCCGGGCTGAGTGGTGGGAATGGGAAAAAAACAAGTAAAGGGATTTTTTATTAGGCAGGGGAGGGAGAAAAATGCAAAGGAGAGGAGGGTGTGGGTGGGACTACAAAAAAGATTAAACCGGTATGGAAATTTAATAAATATGGGGTTTGCTTTTAATAAAGAATATGAAGAGGTGAAAAAAGAGATGGAGATTTTAACAGAAAAGAAATGCCAAAGCATCATTTTTAGGAGTAGAGAAAAGGAGATTGAGGAAGGAGAAAAATGTTCGAGATATTTTTTAAGAAGATTTTATCAAGAAGTATTTTAATGAAGGGTCTGAGGGGGGAGAATGGAGTTTTAAATACGGATACCGATGGCATGCTGAGGGTGGTAGAGGGGTTTTATCGTAATTTATTTAGGGAAAAGGAGGTAGAGGAGGAAAGGATGGGGGAGGTGCAAAATTTTATAGAGGGGGTGGTGGAGGATAGAGACATTTTGGAGGGAGGAATTGGGAGGGAAGAGCTAATTTGCAGTTTTAAGTCTTTTAAAAAAGGCAAAGCACTGGGATTGGATGGGCTGCCATGGGAATTTTGGTATTTAATAGAATCAGACCTTTTAAATATTTTTAATGAATTTGAAAATTTGAAAATGTTGCCCAAGAGTTTTAGAGAGGGGGTGGTCACTTTAATTTTTAAAAAAGGGGACAGGTTGGATATTAAGAATTGGCGCCCGATCACCCTTTTAAATTTTGATTTTAAGCTCTAGAGCAAGATTTTAACCCTGAGGATGAGGACGGTTTTACCTGACGTGATCCACCCGGATCAAACTTGTGCTGTGGCTGGAAGGAGGATCACTGACAGCCTCGTACTGGTAAGAGACGCCATCTGTTATGCGAGAGACAGAAATATTCGGCTCGCCGTGCTAAATTTAGATTTTGAAAAGGCGTGCGATCGAGTCTTGCACCAGTACCTGTTCAAGGTGCTGGGGAAAATGGGCTTTTCGGCTGGGTTCTTAGCACGGGTGGGGCTTCTGTATACGGGGATTAGAAGCAGAATCCTGGTGAACGGGGTCCTCTCCAAGGCAGTAGACGTCCGCTGCGGTGTCCGCCAGGGCTGTCCGTTATCGCCACTCCTGTTTGTGTGCTGTATAGAGCCACTGGCACAAGTGTTGAGAAGGGATACCCGGATATCAGGGCTGGGCATTCCAGGGAGCGGTGGGCAGGAGGCCCGCTGCATTTTATACATGGATGACGTGACCGTACTCTGCACTGACCAGCCTTCCATTGACCGGACTGTTGACAGGACAGTGTGGTTTGGGAGGGCCTCAGGGGCAAGACTCAACAAAGACAAGTGTGACCTGAAACTGTACGGACGTTGGACAGAGACCGAACTCTCTGGAATGCCAATGACTGTAAGACCTGACCAAGTGAGAATCCTCGGGGTCCATTTTAATTCTGACGGACGGGGGGATGGGAACAGGGCGGGAATTTTAAAAACAACAGAAAAACGGCGACAGTTATGGAAGCAAAGGGAATTATCGTTGGAGGGGAAAATTCTAATTTTAAAATCTGTGATTTTACCTCTGTGGCTGTTTGTGAGTGTTGTGTTTGTGCCGTCTCGTGCCGTGTTGTCCCGTCTTGATCGTGCTTTGTTTTATTTTTTCTGGGGAACAAAGTGGGAACGGTTGCCCAGGACAGTCACTAAAAAGAAACCAGAGAAGGGGGGGAAGGGGGTTCTGGATTTTTATTCTGTGTTGTGGTGCCACTTTGTGGCGCTGCAGGTGTCCTTGTGTCTGTCCCTGTCTTGTAAAGCGTCCTTTTTTGTCAAGTTTTTTAGCGGGGCCTATTTTAAAAGCATTGGGGTGGTGAAGGTGCCGTTATCGGTGCCTTTGGCTTTTAAAATGGTGGGAGGGTATATGAAGATGAAGGCCTTTTTAAAGAAGATGGGGTTGGAAGGGGTGGGAGCGGGGGTTTTAACTAACCACAAGTCTCTCCTGTCCTTTGTGCAGGGTAGGGATCCGGTGAGCCAGGTGCGTGAGCTGGCAGTAGGCCAGCCGGAAGAAGTTTGGAACGCTGTGGCCCACCCAGAGCTGCTGCATCGCCATAGAGACCTGGCCTGGCTGGCGGCGCATGGGGTCCTCCCGGTCCAAGGAGTGCTGCATGCCCGGAGACTGGCCAGGACTGCAAAGTGCCCTTGGCCCAGGTGTGAAGAGGAGGAGTTGGTCCGCCACTGCCTGTGGGACTGCCCGGTGGCAAGGACCCTCTGGACACAGTGCGGGCCCCTGATCCAGCTGCTGCTGGGAGCGGGACTGACCCTGCAGTGCCAGATGGTGCTGTACGGCGTGGGCAGGGGAAGGACCTCACGCCAGTGGAGGGGCCTGTGGCTGGCCATAAACTGTCTGAAACAGGCCATCTGGACTGCCCGCAATGTGTGGCTGAAGGAGAACAGGGCCTTGTCACCGGAGGCACTGAGGAGGGTGGCGTTTGCCTCCCTCAGAGACTACATGTGGCGAGACCGGCGGAGAAGAGGTGTGGACTGGGCCAAGGGGGCATGGGGGCATGCAGCCTGGACAATGATAATGGGGCCGGGAGGGCCAGCCTGACCGGCCTGGATCTGTTATGACGAGGTAACAGGGGCGGTGTGAAGGCAGGTTGTTTAAGAGCGCCCACCGCTGCCCGGTACAAAGGTCATCTGTTTTAAGGATCCTGTTGGCTATTTTAAACAGTTGTGTGGTTTAAAAAAAAAAAAGGGAAGGGTAAAGGGTCATGGTGGGAATTTTAATAAAATGACATGCCTTTTATTGTATTTATGTATATATTTTTTTTTACTGGAATGTAATTTTGTTATTTAAGATTTGTTATTTATTCCTGTAATGACTTGCCCTTGGAAATAATGTATTGTAACTTCTTTTAATGTATTGATACAATAAAAACCTTTAAAAACAAAATCTGGTCTTATCAGTTTAATATCTGATACGTCCCCTATCAGGGGACTATATATTAAACAGATTTTTGGCACAGGGAGTCGGAGAAGGAGCTTGCTCCGTCCGCTTCAAGCATCGACCCGTTATTGCAGTGCGTTCGGGAACGGTGCGCCTCTCCAAGTTTTGTGCAAAAAAAGGTTGTTTATTAGGTGGGTGGGTTGCCCTGTCCCCCCCCCTTTTTTTGGTGTATGTATGTAAGTAAATTGTGTTGTAAATAGGGTGAATATGTGCCCTTGTGTGCTTGCCTCTGTTTTTTAGCAAAATGATGTAGTTTTCTGTGCGGGACGTAACTGTTTGTTATTGCGCTGTCTTGCTTTTCCCACCTTCCCTCTCGGATTGTCCGGCCGGCTGGCAGCAGTGGCAACCCCGGGTCAGTGGGAGTGGCTGGGAAGGGGTTAGGGTTAGGGTTAGGGTTAGGTCAGGGGAAGATTTTCTGAAGACCACAAGGGTCAACAGAGAGCACAGGCACACAAATTTCCATCATATGCTTCTTCCTTCTCAAAGTAAATGAGATCCACCAGAAACCCATATCCCATTAGTAGAATTGGAGAACGATTAGGCCTCAGGACTAGGGCATGGTCCCTAAAAACCAAACGACGGGGAATCGTAAAAAGGCCTCTATCAAACTAACAAAATTTTTATTTTTATTTTAGTCTGAGGGGAGCATCAATTATTATATACTTACCCAAGTGCTAAAAATAAGTGCTATAAAATAGCCAAAAATAAATAATTAAAATTCATACATGTTCCTACCCTTTCAATACATATAGGCACGAACATATACTCCCCACCTCAAGGTCCTTTTATTATATACCCATCCCCTATGATCCCAGGTCCAAAATCATTATTCCAATTCATTTAGACCATTGGGTAAAACTGTTTTCAATTTTCTGTTTTCTGTGGCACATCTCTGACTTCTGGACCATCCCACCCCAGACTCTAGTCCTGAGATAGTCAGATTATTTCTACCATGTGTGCGAAAATGCACATAAAGTTCTGTTAATTTAACTGATCGATCAATATTATATATGTGCTGTTTTAAGCGTTGCAATAGTTTGTTCTTTGTCTGTCCAATATGCAGTTTGTTGCAAACTCTGCACTCAATTACATAAACTAAATTTGATGAATCCAGTTGGAAACTTTGCCAAACTGGAGCACTCAGATTTGTATGTTTATTCATTAAAAACTTGATCGATCTAAAATGTGCATTCTGTTGTCTCTCACTGACCAAAGAAGCATGAACCAACAAATCTTTTAGGTTTTTATTCCTTTTAAAAGCTGAAATAATTTTCAAATTTGACAAAGGCTCAATAGCGTCCTGCAATCTCTGAAAATGAGTTTTAACGATAGAGTTCAATTTTAATGAGGTTGAGGAAAAGGTAGAAACAAAGGGAATGATGTTGTTTCGATTCATCCTTTCAGATCTTTGTACCTGTTGTACTTCAGTTTTAATAGAACGAAGAAAACTCCTGCTGTAACCCCTTGGTCTGAGAGCTTTAAAGAGTACTGCTGTTGCCAACCCGGCATCCTCCTGCTTTGTACACATCCTATTAAACCTTATCAGCTGGGATTTGATGATCCCTTTGTAAGTGTGTTTAGGATGGTAACTTGTTTTATGCAACAGGGCATGGGTATCAGTTGGTTTAAAGTAAACTCTTGTACCCAGACTTCCTTTCCCATCTTCCCCCCCATAATAAAAACTTCAGTATCCAAAAACTCAATTTTTTCAGCTTGTAAGTTATACTTAACCGTGATCGAATCATGATGTCCATTCATACGCTAATAAACTGTTCAAAATCTGACTCAAATTCAAAGTCATTTTGTGTCAAACCCAGCTCCAAGAGAGAAATAAGGGCTTCATCTGGTCTAGTAGGGTCCGGATATTTTATAAAGGCCTGTCTCACTGCTTTTAAGCCTAATTGCGTATCTATATTGGTATACAGAGAGTCTATGTCAATTGAAAACAGCATCGCTCCAGGTGGGACATCTATTGTTTTAATTTTATTAACAAATTCATATGTGTCCTTCACATAGCTAGAATGTTTCTGAGACAGGGGATTCAAAAAGAAATCAATATATTCTGCGACTCTGCATGACTCGCTGCCACAGTCGGAAACAATTGGTCGACCCGAGGGGATCTCATAGGGAACAGTCCATGTCCTAGGATCTTTGTGAATCTTAGGAAGTTTCTGTTTCTGTTTCTGTTTCTCCTACATATATTATACCACATTGTTTGCACTTAATGGCATATATGCAGTTTTTAGTGTTTTTAGTTAGTGTTTGTTTTATTATGTAGGTTGTGTTGGTAGTGGTGTTCCTGACTGTAGTGGCTTGCTTGTAGAATATTGGGCCCTGTGTAGGTAAAGTATTAATTCCTGGTAGTTTGCTGCTTACCAGGTGGTCTTTAAGATTTTTATTTCTTTTATATGCTGAGATAATTTTATATTCCTGGATAATGTTTGTGTTCTGTAAAGTGCAGGTTAGATTTAATTTAATTTTCCTGTTTGCAGCTAGGCTCAATGCTAAGTAGGTGGTGATTAGCGGGATGATCTTGCGCGTGTCTTGTTGTCTGGTGGTCAAGAAAGTTTTCCGGACCTGTCTAAGGAAAGATCTGGAATACCCCCTTGGTTTTAATGCTTTGAAGAGGGTCTGGGTAGCCTCTTCAAAATCTATTATCTGTGTGCAAATCCCATTGAACCTGAGCAATTGTGATTTGATCAGGCCCTTGAAAGTGTGTTTAGGGTGGAGACTGTTTTTATGTAAAAGTGTGTGTGTGTCAGTATCTTTAAAGAAAACTTTAGTGTCTAAAGTGTGTGTTTGGGAAAAAGAGGGTCCCTTGTATGTGGTAGTGTCCAAGAAATCTATTTGTTGGTTATGCGTGATGTATTTAACTGTTATCATTCTATGGTGTGTGTTGAGGATTTGTATAAAGTGTTTGAAGTCCTCTAAACTGTGTGTCCATGTTCCCCATATGTCATCTAAGTATCTAAAATAATTGGTGGGTAATTTGGGGCATTTTTGAAAAACTGTCTCCTCCCAGTGTGCCATGTAAATGTTAGCGTAGGCCGGTGCAAATTTCTTACCCATCCCTGTGCCGCTGATTTGTAAAAAGAATTCTTTGTTGAATTCAAAATCATTTTTTGTCAGGTTGATTTCTAACAGTTGTAGGAGAGATGTATCCGGGCGGCTGTCGTCCGGGTATTTCTCCATCCAGAGTTTTACAGCTGTTAGCCCTGCTGCAGTGTTTATGTTTGTGTAGAGACTATCTATGTCAATTGTGAATAAAATGGTGTCCTGTGTTATTTTAGTGTTTTTAACTATGCGTATGAAGTCGTATGTGTCTTTTATGTAACTGTTGTGTTTAGTTGACAGTGGAGTGAGGAAATGGTCTATGTATTCTGCGATCCTGTAGGATTCGCTGTTGCAGTCTGAAACAATAGGTCTCCCTGCCGGGATCTCATATGGTACACTCCAGGACTGAGGCTGTTTGTGTATTTTGGGGAGGAGGTAAAAAACCCTTGGTCTAGGATTTTCCTCCCCCCTTAGGTAAAAACTTTGTTTTTTTGTGATGTAATTGTTTTCTAATAGTGTCTGTATAATGTCATATATTTCTTGTGCTGTGTCTAGATATATGGGTCGAATTAATTTTTTATAGTGTGTAGTGTTGTTTAATTGTCTGTGTGCTTCTTGGATGTACTGTGTTCTGTCCATGATTACTATGGCACTCCCCTTGTCAGCTGGTTTGATGACAATTTGTTTATTGTTTGCCAGCTGATGTAGTGCTTGGCTCTCTCCTCTGCTGAGGTTGTTTTTGTCTTTATGGGTTTGGGGGTTAAGCGCCTTGATCAGGGTGTTGTTGTCTTTTATGAGTTGTGTGATTGTACCCGGGATTTGGCTCTCCCTGGGTTCCCAGTTGGATCGGGCCATAAAGGGTGTTCTGTCTGTGTTTTCTGATCCCTCAAAAAAGACAGCTAGTTTCAGCTTTCTGTGAAACTCCTGAGCTTCTCCTCTGAGGGTTTCTTTTTGTTTTTTTCTAATGTTTGCCGTCGGTACGAATGATAGGCCTTTGTCCAGTAAACTAATTTGATTTTGTGTTGGTGAAAAGTTTTGTGCCAGCAGTATAATGTTCTTATTCCCCTCCCTGTTTGTGTTTGGGTTTGTGGGGATTCTCAGTTTAAATGTTTTAGCCAGTGTTCCAACATCTTGCCAGCTGTTCTCTCTGTCCAGTGGATGTCGTCCCGTGTAGTGCGGAAGTCCTCCTCCGGAAGCGTGGGAACATGTGGCATGTTTCGGAGGATGTGATTATTGATCTCCTCCAAATTGGATTTCTGGCGGGGTTCCAGGTTTTGGGAATAATTAATTAACGGGATCCAAATTTCTGCTGCCGGGAAGGTGTTTTTCGTCATCCTCAGCATGGTCTGCAGCTGTTTTATTGCTGTTTTCTTAGGGTGCTGGTCCTTGTTGTTAATCCCAGTGGACAGGATGACTCTCTGTACTCTGGGATTCACTTGGGTTTTCTCCAGAAGTCCTGCGATATGATAAAATGTTGCTCCGGGGTAGCTGTCAATTTGGAGGTCTCCCCTGGAGTGGGACTGGATCCTGGAGAGGTTGGAGTCCCCTAGGATTATGTTCGGTTTGCTGGTTCTGATGGTCCATTCCTGGACCTTCCGGGTTGTTCGGGGGTGTCTGGTCGGGTAGAAGATTTCCTCCGCTACTCCGGCTCCAGTGGCGTGGGGTGGGGGGGTGGGAGTGGGTGCAGGGTTCAGGTCAGGGGTCGGAGTGGGAGTGGGGTTAGGGTTAGGGTGGGGGTGGGGGTTGGGCTCAGGGGTAGGGTTAGGGTTAGGGTGGGGGTGGGGGTTGGGGTTGGGGTCAGGGTGGGGGTGGGGGTCAGGGTTAGGGTTGGGGTGGGGGTTGGGGTCAGGGATAGGGGTAGGGTTAGGGTTAGGGTTAGGGTTAGGGTGGGGGTGGGGGTTGGGGTCAGGGTTGGGGTTAGGGTGGGGGTTGGGGTCAGGGATAGGGGTAGGGGTAGGTGTAGGGTTGGGGTTGCGGTCCGGGGTAGGGGTAGGGGTGCGGTTAGAATTAGGAGCTGAGTGGGGGTTAGCGGTGGGGCCAGAGTGGTCATGATCCCGTCTGTGTCTGGGTTTTTGGGGCCTTTGTGGTAGTGGTTCCGGAGTCCAGTCCCTGTGGTTTTCTGGGGTTCCACGGGTCCTTCTCCGGTTCTGTGCTGGTGCTCGGTGGGGTTTAGGAGCGCTGATCCTGGGGGTGCATGTCTGCCGCAGTGTCGGCCACTCCCTCTGGTACTGGTCCTGGTTCCGGGGTGTAGTGTGTGTGATTCTATCCGCTGTGGGTGGGGGTGGTGGAGGATTCACTAGAGCAGTGAATCTGTTGCTGGTGGAGACTGGAGTTGTGTGTCTTACAGTTCTCCAAATTGGGGCCACTGTTTCCTGGGCGATGTCCAGGGTGGTCGGGTGTAATCTTCGGCCAAACTTCTTTTTGGCCCACCTGGCCGCCACCTGGAACGCCTCTGGCCAGTTGTTGAGCTGAATTCTCTCCAACTTTTTGGTGAGTTGTTCCAGGATCTTGAGATAGTGTTCCTCCAAGATCTGCATGCATGTGTGGAGCCAGTTCCGGGCATTCCCCGTCAGTAACAACATGGTGTCCTCTGTCGGGGAGGCCGGTCTCACCAGGGTGGCCAGTTCCTGCATCTTTTTAAATAAACTGGTGGGTGGTGCTGTCCCGGCTCCAGACACTGCAGTGTTCTGCAGGTGATGCGTTGTCTGGATGACTCGGAAGAGGGTCCTAGTGGCCTCAGCGAAAGCCGTCATGGTGTTTTGGTGTGGGTAAGGTGGTGTGTTTTTAGGTGTTTTTAATTTTCTAATTTTGAGAATAACACAAGACTATTTTTTTGTGGTTTAAACTGTTTTTATTTTCTAGAATTGTCAAATATTTTGCAAATTTTACTGATTTTTAGTGTTTTTTTAGTAATTTTTTATCATTAAAAAAGTTTGTGCAAGCGGCGGTGCAGGTTTCGACTGTTTGATAGCGTGCTTTGTCAACACGAGGTTGACGCTTATCAAAGCAGTCTATACTTACCAAGACTGTTACCTTGTGGTTTAGTTGACACCGTTAGGTTTCCACCACAAGGTAGTGCAGTCTGTACCGTGTTGCTGCAGGATTCCTCCTGGTGTCTCGTCCGTGAAAATGTTCAGGTTTGTTTTGCTCTTTCGGGATCAGCAGCGGGAGAGTTCCTCCGAGTAGGATGTGTTCCTCTGCTGTCTTCCAAAGCATATGTCGACACAACGTTTCGCCTTGTCTTAGGCTTCTTCAGGTGTGAGTGTGAGAGGATTGTGGTTCTGTTTATCAGGTCACAGAGAGGACCTGTTTGAGGCCACTGGTTTGTGGGGTCCTCATTGGTGGATGTGTCCCCTTTGTGTCCTTAATAGCCCTAGCTCTCTGGAATTTTTGTCCAAAACGGCTGTTTCCTGCCAGTAGTTAACCTTTTGTTTCCTGTGATGGGTGATTCTTTTGTTATTTTAAAGACCTATTTTAAAGATGGTTCTATTAAATGGCCCTAGCATTCCAGTAGTTTGGCCTGAATGGCTATATTCCTCCTGTAATTTAGTCTTTTGTTTCTTCTAGTGGGTAATTCTTTTGTTATTTTAAAGACCTCTCTCTGGCTCGGATGAGCCTATTCAGAGTGGTATTAACCAGATGGGTAGTCTTTAGTGTAATTCTGTCCCAGCTATCAGCAGTTACTGAAGGCTCTGGCTAGTTAGGTAAGTAAGAAATCTTTATTTCGAAAGCCGCGAAATCGCGGACTCTCGAACACCCGCGAAATCGCGGACTCGCGAACACTCGCGAAATCGCGGACTCGCGAACACCCGCGAAATCGCGGACTTGTGAACACTCGGGCAATCGCGGACTCACGAACACTCCCGAAATCGCGGACTCGCGAAAGCTCCCGAAATCGCGGACTCGCGTACTGGCAAACACTCGCGAAATCGCGGACTCGCGAAAACTACCGAAATCGCGGACTCGCGAACACTCGAGAAATCGCGGACTCGCGAAATCTCAGACTCGCGAACAATCGCGAAATCGCGGACTCGCGAACACTCGCGAAATCGCGGACTCGCGAACACTCCCGAAATCTCGGACTAGCCTACTCGCAAACACTCGCGCAATCGCGGACTCGCGAACACTCGCGAAATCGCGGACTCGCAAAATCGCGGACTCGCGAACACTCCCGAAATGGCGGACTCGCGAAAGCCGCGAAATCGCGGACTCGCGAACACCGGCGAAATCGCGGACTAGCGAACACTCCCGAAATCGCGGACTCGCGAACAATCGCGAAATCGCGGACTCGCGAATACTCCCGAAATCGCGGACTCGCGAACACTCCCGAAATCGCGGACTCGCGAACACTCGAGAAATCGCGGACTCGCGAAATCTCAGACTCGCGAACACTCGCGAAATCGCGGACTCGCGAACACTCCGGTAATCGCGGACTCGCGAACACTCCCGAAATCGCGGACTCGCGAACAACCGCGAAATCGCGGACTCGCGAACACTCCCGAAATCGCGGACTCGCGAAATCGCAAAATCGCGAACACTCCCGAAATTGCCGACTCGCGAACACCCGCGAAATCGCTTACTCGCGAACACCCGCGAAATCGCTTACTCGCGAACACTCCCGAAATCGCGGACTCGCGGACACTCCCGAAATCTCGGACTCGCCTACTCGCAAACACTCGCGAAATCGCGGACTCGCGAACACTCCCGAAATCGCGGACTCGCGAACACCCGCGCAATCGGGAATCGCGAACACTCGCGAAATCGCGGACTCGCAAAATCGCGGACTCGCGAACACTCCCGAAATGGCGGACTCGCGAAAGCCGCGAAATCGCGGACTCGCGAACACCCGCGAAATCGCTTACTCGCGAACACTCGCGAAATCGCGGACTCGCGGACACTCCCGAAATCTCGGACTCGCCTACTCGCAAACACTCGCGAAATCGCGGACTCGCGAACACTCCCGAAATCGCGGACTCGCGAACACCCGCGCAATCGCGGACTCGCGAACACTCGCGAAATCGCGGACTCGCGAACACTCCGGTAATCGCGGACTCGCGAACACTCCGGTAATCGCGGACTCGCGAACAACCGCGAAATCGCGGACTCGCGAACACTCCCGAAATGGCGGACTCGCGAAAGCCGCGAAATCGCGGACTCGCGAACACCCGCGAAATTGCGGACTAGCGAACACTCCCGAAATCACGGACTCGCGAACAATCGCGAAATCGCGGACTCGCGAATACTCCCGAAATCGCGGACTCGCGAACACTCCCGAAATCGCGGACTCGCGAACACCACGGACTCGCGTACTCGCAGGACTCGCGAACACTCCCGAAATCGCGGACTCGCAAAAACTCGGACTCGCGAACACTCCCGAAATCGCGGACTCGCGAACACTCCCGAAATCGCGGACTCGCGAATACTCCCGAAATCGCGGACTCGCGAACACTCACGAAATCGCGGACTCGCGAACACCACGGACTCGCGTACTCGCAGGACTCGCGAACACTCTCGAAATCACGGACTCGCAAAAACTCGGACTCGCGAACACTCCCGAAATCGCGGACTCGCGAACACTCCCGAAATCGCGGACTCGCAAACACTCCCGAAATCGCGGACTCGCGAACACCCGCGAAATCACGGACTTGTGAACACTCGCGA
Organism: Conger conger; assembly: GCF_963514075.1. Classification (NCBI taxonomy): domain Eukaryota; kingdom Metazoa; phylum Chordata; class Actinopteri; order Anguilliformes; family Congridae; genus Conger; species Conger conger. Next base: position 9,078 of record NC_083771.1, on the reverse strand, counting down.
AATCGCGGACTCGCGAACACTCGCGAAATCGCGGACTCGCGAACACTCCCGAAATCGCGGACTCGCCTACTCGCAAACACTCGCGAAATCGCGGACACGCGAAAACTCCCGAAATCGCGGACTCGCGTACTCGCGAAATCACGGACTTGTGAACACTCGCGAAATCGCGGACTCGCGAACACTCCCGAAATCGCGGACTCGCCTACTCGCAAACACTCCCGAAATCGCGGACTCGCGAACACTCCCGAAATCGTGGACAAGCGAAAACTCCCGAAATCGCGGACTCGCGTACTCGCGAAATCACGGACTTGTGAACACTCGCGAAATCGCGGACTCGCGAACACTCGCAAAATCGCGGACTCGCGAAATCGCGGACTCGCGAACACTCCCGAAATTGCGGACTCGCGAACACCCGCGAAATCGCTTACTCGCGAACACTCGCGAACACTCGCGGACTCGCGAACACTCTCGAAATCCGGACTCGCGAAAGCCGCGAAATCGCGGACTCGCGAACACCGGCGAAATCGCGGACTAGCGAACACTCCCGAAATCGCGGACTCGCGAACAATCGCGAAATCGCGGACTCGCGAATACTCCCGAAATCGCGGACTCGCGAACACTCCCGAAATCGCGGACTCGCGAACACTCGAGAAATCGCGGACTCGCGAAATCTCAGACTCGCGAACACTCGCGAAATCGCGGACTCGCGAACACTCCGGTAATCGCGGACTCGCGAACACTCCCGAAATCGCGGACTCGCGAACAACCGCGAAATCGCGGACTCGCGAACACTCCCGAAATCGCGGACTCGCGAAATCGCAAAATCGCGAACACTCCCGAAATTGCCGACTCGCGAACACCCGCGAAATCGCTTACTCGCGAACACCCGCGAAATCGCTTACTCGCGAACACTCCCGAAATCGCGGACTCGCGGACATTCCCGAAATCTCGGACTCGCCTACTCGCAAACACTCGCGAAATCGCGGACTCGCGAACACTCCCGAAATCGCGGACTCGCGAACACCCGCGCAATCGGGAATCGCGAACACTCGCGAAATCGCGGACTCGCAAAATCGCGGACTCGCGAACACTCCCGAAATGGCGGACTCGCGAAAGCCGCGAAATCGCGGACTCGCGAACACCCGCGAAATCGCTTACTCGCGAACACTCGCGAAATCGCGGACTCGCGGACACTCCCGAAATCTCGGACTCGCCTACTCGCAAACACTCGCGAAATCGCGGACTCGCGAACACTCCCGAAATCGCGGACTCGCGAACACCCGCGCAATCGCGGACTCGCGAACACTCGCGAAATCGCGGACTCGCGAACACTCCGGTAATCGCGGACTCGCGAACACTCCCGAAATCGCGGACTCGCGAACAACCGCGAAATCGCGGACTCGCGAACACTCCCGAAATGGCGGACTCGCGAAAGCCGCGAAATCGCGGACTCGCGAACACCCGCGAAATTGCGGACTAGCGAACACTCCCGAAATCACGGACTCGCGAACAATCGCGAAATCGCGGACTCGCGAATACTCCCGAAATCGCGGACTCGCGAACACTCCCGAAATCGCGGACTCGCGAACACCACGGACTCGCGTACTCGCAGGACTCGCGAACACTCCCGAAATCGCGGACTCGCAAAAACTCGGACTCGCGAACACTCCCGAAATCGCGGACTCGCGAACACTCCCGAAATCGCGGACTCGCGAATACTCCCGAAATCGCGGACTCGCGAACACTCCCGAAATCGCGGACTCGCGAACACCACGGACTCGCGTACTCGCAGGACTCGCGAACACTCTCGAAATCACGGACTCGCAAAAACTCGGACTCGCGAACACTCCCGAAATCGCGGACTCGCGAACACTCCCGAAATCACGGACTCGCGAAATCGCGGACTCGCAAACACTCGCGAAATCGCGGACTCGCGAACACTCCGGTAATCGCGGACTCGCGAACACTCCCGAAATCGCGGACTCGCGAACAACCGCGAAATCGCGGACTCGCGAACACTCCCGAAATCGCGGACTCGCGAAATCGCAAAATCGCGAACACTCCCGAAATTGCCGACTCGCGAACACCCGCGAAATCGCTTACTCGCGAACACCCGCGAAATCGCTTACTCGCGAACACTCCCGAAATCGCGGACTCGCGGACACTCCCGAAATCTCGGACTCGCCTACTCGCAAACACTCGCGAAATCGCGGACTCGCGAACACTCCCGAAATCGCGGACTCGCGAACACCCGCGCAATCGGGAATCGCGAACACTCGCGAAATCGCGGACTCGCAAAATCGCGGACTCGCGAACACTCCCGAAATGGCGGACTCGCGAAAGCCGCGAAATCGCGGACTCGCGAACACCCGCGAAATCGCTTACTCGCGAACACTCGCGAAATCGCGGACTCGCGGACACTCCCGAAATCTCGGACTCGCCTACTCGCAAACACTCGCGAAATCGCGGACTCGCGAACACTCCCGAAATCGCGGACTCGCGAACACCCGCGCAATCGCGGACTCGCGAACACTCGCGAAATCGCGGACTCGCGAACACTCCGGTAATCGCGGACTCGCGAACACTCCGGTAATCGCGGACTCGCGAACAACCGCGAAATCGCGGACTCGCGAACACTCCCGAAATGGCGGACTCGCGAAAGCCGCGAAATCGCGGACTCGCGAACACCCGCGAAATTGCGGACTAGCGAACACTCCCGAAATCACGGACTCGCGAACAATCGCGAAATCGCGGACTCGCGAATACTCCCGAAATCGCGGACTCGCGAACACTCCCGAAATCGCGGACTCGCGAACACCACGGACTCGCGTACTCGCAGGACTCGCGAACACTCCCGAAATCGCGGACTCGCAAAAACTCGGACTCGCGAACACTCCCGAAATCGCGGACTCGCGAACACTCCCGAAATCGCGGACTCGCGAATACTCCCGAAATCGCGGACTCGCGAACACTCACGAAATCGCGGACTCGCGAACACCACGGACTCGCGTACTCGCAGGACTCGCGAACACTCTCGAAATCACGGACTCGCAAAAACTCGGACTCGCGAACACTCCCGAAATCGCGGACTCGCGAACACTCCCGAAATCGCGGACTCGCAAACACTCCCGAAATCGCGGACTCGCGAACACCCGCGAAATCACGGACTTGTGAACACTCGCGAAATCGCGGACTCGCGAACACTCGCGAAATCGCGGACTCGCGAACACTCCCGAAATCGCGGACTCGCCTACTCGCAAACACTCGCGAAATCGCGGACACGCGAAAACTCCCGAAATCGCGGACTCGCGTACTCGCGAAATCACGGACTTGTGAACACTCGCGAAATCGCGGACTCGCGAACACTCCCGAAATCGCGGACTCGCCTACTCGCAAACACTCCCGAAATCGCGGACTCGCGAACACTCCCGAAATCGTGGACAAGCGAAAACTCCCGAAATCGCGGACTCGCGTACTCGCGAAATCACGGACTTGTGAACACTCGCGAAATCGCGGACTCGCGAACACTCGCAAAATCGCGGACTCGCGAAATCGCGGACTCGCGAACACTCCCGAAATTGCGGACTCGCGAACACCCGCGAAATCGCTTACTCGCGAACACTCGCGAACACTCGCGGACTCGCGAACACTCTCGAAATCCGGACTCGCGAAAGCCGCGAAATCGCGGACTCGCGAACACCGGCGAAATCGCGGACTAGCGAACACTCCCGAAATCGCGGACTCGCGAACAATCGCGAAATCGCGGACTCGCGAATACTCCCGAAATCGCGGACTCGCGAACACTCCCGAAATCGCGGACTCGCGAACACTCGAGAAATCGCGGACTCGCGAAATCTCAGACTCGCGAACACTCGCGAAATCGCGGACTCGCGAACACTCCGGTAATCGCGGACTCGCGAACACTCCCGAAATCGCGGACTCGCGAACAACCGCGAAATCGCGGACTCGCGAACACTCCCGAAATCGCGGACTCGCGAAATCGCAAAATCGCGAACACTCCCGAAATTGCCGACTCGCGAACACCCGCGAAATCGCTTACTCGCGAACACCCGCGAAATCGCTTACTCGCGAACACTCCCGAAATCGCGGACTCGCGGACATTCCCGAAATCTCGGACTCGCCTACTCGCAAACACTCGCGAAATCGCGGACTCGCGAACACTCCCGAAATCGCGGACTCGCGAACACCCGCGCAATCGGGAATCGCGAACACTCGCGAAATCGCGGACTCGCAAAATCGCGGACTCGCGAACACTCCCGAAATGGCGGACTCGCGAAAGCCGCGAAATCGCGGACTCGCGAACACCCGCGAAATCGCTTACTCGCGAACACTCGCGAAATCGCGGACTCGCGGACACTCCCGAAATCTCGGACTCGCCTACTCGCAAACACTCGCGAAATCGCGGACTCGCGAACACTCCCGAAATCGCGGACTCGCGAACACCCGCGCAATCGCGGACTCGCGAACACTCGCGAAATCGCGGACTCGCGAACACTCCGGTAATCGCGGACTCGCGAACACTCCCGAAATCGCGGACTCGCGAACAACCGCGAAATCGCGGACTCGCGAACACTCCCGAAATGGCGGACTCGCGAAAGCCGCGAAATCGCGGACTCGCGAACACCCGCGAAATTGCGGACTAGCGAACACTCCCGAAATCACGGACTCGCGAACAATCGCGAAATCGCGGACTCGCGAATACTCCCGAAATCGCGGACTCGCGAACACTCCCGAAATCGCGGACTCGCGAACACCACGGACTCGCGTACTCGCAGGACTCGCGAACACTCCCGAAATCGCGGACTCGCAAAAACTCGGACTCGCGAACACTCCCGAAATCGCGGACTCGCGAACACTCCCGAAATCGCGGACTCGCGAATACTCCCGAAATCGCGGACTCGCGAACACTCCCGAAATCGCGGACTCGCGAACACCACGGACTCGCGTACTCGCAGGACTCGCGAACACTCTCGAAATCACGGACTCGCAAAAACTCGGACTCGCGAACACTCCCGAAATCGCGGACTCGCGAACACTCCCGAAATCACGGACTCGCGAAATCGCGGACTCGCAAACACTCGCGAAATCGCGGACTCGCAAACACTCGCGAAATCGCGGACTCGCGAACACTCGCGAAATCGCGGACTCGCGAACACTCCCGAAATCGCGGACTCGCGAACACCCGCGAAATCGCGGACTCGCAAACACTCCCGAAATCGCGGACTCGCGAACACCCGCGAAATCACGGACTTGTGAACACTCGCGAAATCGCGGACTCGCGAACACTCGCGAAATCGCGGACTCGCGAACACTCCCGAAATCGCGGACTCGCCTACTCGCAAACACTCGCGAAATCGCGGACACGCGAAAACTCCCGAAATCGCGGACTCGCGTACTCGCGAAATCACGGACTTGTGAACACTCGCGAAATCGCGGACTCGCGAACACTCCCGAAATCGCGGACTCGCCTACTCGCAAACACTCCCGAAATCGCGGACTCGCGAACACTCCCGAAATCGTGGACAAGCGAAAACTCCCGAAATCGCGGACTCGCGTACTCGCGAAATCACGGACTTGTGAACACTCGCGAAATCGCGGACTCGCGAACACTCGCAAAATCGCGGACTCGCGAAATCGCGGACTCGCGAACACTCCCGAAATTGCGGACTCGCGAACACCCGCGAAATCGCTTACTCGCGAACACTCGCGAACACTCGCGGACTCGCGAACACTCTCGAAATCCGGACTCGCGAACACCCGCGAAATCGCGGACTTGTGAACACTCGCGCAATCGCGGACTCACTAACACTCCCGAAATCGCGGACACGCGAAAACTCCCGACATCGCGGACTCGCGTACTCGCGAAATCACGGACTTGTGAACACTCGCGAAATCGCGGACACGCGAACACTCGCGAAATCGCGGACTCGCGAACACTCTTGAAATCGCGGACTGGCCTACTCGCAAACACTCGCGAAATCGCGGACTCGCGAACACTCCCGAAATCGCGGACAAGCGAACACCCGCGCAATCGCGGACTCGCGAACACTCGCAAAATCGCGGACTCGCGAACACTCCCGAAATTGCGGACTCGCGAACACCCGCGAAATCGCGGACTCGCGAACACTCCCGAAATCGCGGACTCGCGAACACCCGCGAAATCGCGGACTAGCGAACACTCGCGAAATCGCGGACTCGCGAACACTCGCGAAATCGCGGACTCGCGAACACTCCCGAAATCGCGGACTCGCGAACACTCCCGAAATCGCGGACTCGCGAACACCCGCGAAATCGCGGACTCGCGAACACCCGCGAAATCGCGGACTCGCGAAATCGCGGACTCGCGAACACCCGCGAAATCGCGGACTCGCAAACACTTGCGAAATCGCGGACTCGCGAACACCCGCGAAATCGCTTACTCGCGAACACTCGCGAACACTCGCGGACTCGCGAACACTCCCGAAATCGCGGACTCGCGAACTCCCGCGAAATCGCGGACTCACGAACACTCCCGAAATCGCGGACTCGCGAAAACTCCCGAAATCGCGGACTCGCGTACTCGCAGGACTCGCGAACACTCGCGAAATCGCGGACTCGCGAACACTCCCGAAATTGCGGACTCGCGAACACCCGCGAAATCGCTTACTCGCGAACACTCGCGAACACTCGCGGACTCGCGAACACTCTCGAAATCCGGACTCGCGAACACCCGCGAAATCGCGGACTTGTGAACACTCGCGCAATCGCGGACTCACTAACACTCCCGAAATCGCGGACACGCGAAAACTCCCGACATCGCGGACTCGCGTACTCGCGAAATCACGGACTTGTGAACACTCGCGAAATCGCGGACACGCGAACACTCGCGAAATCGCGGACTCGCGAACACTCTTGAAATCGCGGACTGGCCTACTCGCAAACACTCGCGAAATCGCGGACTCGCGAACACTCCCGAAATCGCGGACAAGCGAACACCCGCGCAATCGCGGACTCGCGAACACTCGCAAAATCGCGGACTCGCGAACACTCCCGAAATTGCGGACTCGCGAACACCCGCGAAATCGCGGACTCGCGAACACTCCCGAAATCGCGGACTCGCGAACACCCGCGAAATCGCGGACTAGCGAACACTCGCGAAATCGCGGACTCGCGAACACTCGCGAAATCGCGGACTCGCGAACACTCCCGAAATCGCGGACTCGCGAACACTCCCGAAATCGCGGACTCGCGAACACCCGCGAAATCGCGAACTCGCGAACACCCGCGAAATCGCGGACTCGCGAAATCGCGGACTCGCGAACACCCGCGAAATCGCGGACTCGCAAACACTTGCGAAATCGCGGACTCGCGAACACCCGCGAAATCGCTTACTCGCGAACACTCGCGAACACTCGCGGACTCGCGAACACTCCCGAAATCGCGGACTCGCGAACTCCCGCGAAATCGCGGACTTGTGAACACTCGCGCAATCGCGGACTCACGAACACTCCCGAAATCGCGGACTCGCGAAAACTCCCGAAATCGCGGACTCGCGTACTCGCAGGACTCGCGAACACTCCCGAAATCGCGGACTCGCAAAAACGCGGACTCGCGAACACTCCCGAAATTGCGGACTCGCGAACACCCGCGAAATCGCGGACTCGCAAACACTCGCGAAATCGCGGACTCGCGAACACTCCCGAAATCGCGGACTCGCGAACACCCGCGAAATCACGGACTCGCGAACACTCGCGAAATCGCGGACTCGCGAACACTCCCGAAATCGCGGACTCGCCTACTCGCAAACACTCGCGAAATCGCGGACACGCGAAAACTCCCGAAATCGCGGACTCGCGTACTCGCGAAATCACGGACTTGTGAACACTCGCGAAATCGCGGACTCGCGAACACTCGCAAAATCGCGGACTCGCGAAATCGCGGACTCGCGAACACTCCCGAAATTGCGGACTCGCGAACACCCGCGAAATCGCTTACTCGCGAACACTCGCGGACTCGCGAACACTCCCGAAATCCGGACTCGCGAACACCCGTGAAATCGCGGACTTGTGAACACTCGCGCAATCGCGGACTCACGAACACTCGCGAAATCGCGGACTCGCGAACACTCGCGAAATCGCGGACTCGCGAAATCGCGGACTCGCGAACACTCCCGAAATCGCGGACTCGCGAACACTCCCGAAATCGCGGACTCGCGAACACCCGCAAAATCGCGGACTCGCAAACACTCCCGAAATCGCGGACTCGCGAACACCCGCGAAATCACGGACTTGTGAACACTCGCGAAATCGCGGACTCGCGAACACTCGCGAAATCGCGGACTCGCGAACACTCGCGAAATCGCGGACTGGCGAACACTCCCGAAATCGCGGACTCGCGAACACTCCCGAAATCGCGGACTCGCGAACACTCCCGAAATCGCGGACTCGCGAACACTCGCGAAATCGCGGACTCGCGAACACTCGCGAAATCGCGGACTTGTGAACACTCGCGCAATCGCGGACTCTCGAACACTCCCGAAATCGCGGACACGCGAAAACTCCCGAAATCGCGGACTCGCGTACTCGCGAAATCACGGACTTGTGAACACTCGCGAAATCGCGGACTCGCGAACACTCGCGAAATCGCGGACTCGCGAACACTCTTGAAATCGCGGACTCGCCTACTCGCAAAAGCTCGCGAAATCGCGGACTCGCGAACACTCCCGAAATTGCGGACTCGCGAACACCCGCGAAATCGCGGACTCGCAAACACTCGCGAAATCGCGGCCTCGCGAACACCCGCGAAATCGCTTACTCGCGAACACTCGCGAACACTCGCGGACTCGCGAACACTCCCGAAATCGCGGACTCGCGAACTCCCGCGAAATCGCGGACTTGTGAACACTCGCGCAAACGCGGACTCACGAACACTCCCGAAATCGCGGACTCGCGAAAACTCCCGAAATCGCGGACTCGCAAAAACGCGGACTCGCGAACACTCCCGAAATTGCGGACTCGCGAACACCCGCGAAATCGCGGACTTGTGAACACTCGCGAAATCGCGGACTCGCGAACACTC